>NW_006286243.1:3027535-3063525 GCF_000327345.1 Myotis davidii | reverse complement strand
CATGGGTCCATTAAAAAGCATATACTGGCCATAGTTGGTTTGGCTCAGTGGATAGAGCCTCCATCCGCATACTGAAGATCCCAGGTTCAATTCTGGTCAAGGGCACATACCTTGGTGGCAGGCTTGATCACCAGCCCTGGTTGGGGCATGTGCTGGAGGCAATCATTTGATGTATGTCTCTCACATCGATGTTTCTCTCTGTCTGTCCCCCTCCCTTCCCCTCTCTCTGAAAAATCAATGGAAAAATATCCTTGGGTGAAGATTAACAATACCAGAAAAAATTCTGTCGTTTTTAATAATCTAATTTGTTTTTGAATATTGGAAATTTGAAATTGCACCCAGTTATTTATGGTTTCTTCTTAAATAAGTGGTGAGATTAGTCTTTTGAGGATAAGACAGCTTTGGTCTATTTGAAAGAACAAGAATGGCTATTTTAGAGCACTAGGTTTCACAGCTTAAAACATTTGGAAAGTAGTTTTGTTTGAAAAGTTGCTATACGCTAATATAAAAGAATAAACTGCCACTTGTTTTTTGCTGTTTCTAGGTTAGACTCTGAAGGGATTGAATTGATAACAAAATTTCTTCAGGTAAGTTACGTGTTATGTTGTAATTGTTAAATGGCTCAACTTCTCTGAGACTCAGTTTCTTCATCTGTAGAATGGGATCAATAATAACTCCTTCAAAAATTTGTCATGACAATTAAATAATATTATTTATTATAGTATCTAGCATGCTTAAGGTATATGCTAAAGTAAAAATATTATGGTCTCTCATAATGTGTTTGGTGGGTCTCTCATTGTGACCTTGAATAGTCTGAGGCAGTTAGCTGCTGTCATCTATCAACTATGTCACAGCCATGTTCTCTGCAATTCGTGTTTTCTTATGTTCTCTTTGCCCTCCTTATACTTAATTTCTGTACAAGGTGCTGCACCTCCAAATAGCGTTCATATCATTCAAAGCAGGGAGAAGAGAGGATGATGCTTGCGTCAGCCCCATTAGCCCTTTTGTGTTTGAAAAGTCAAAGCTTTTCCAGAAATCCCTGTAAGGTTTTTTTCAAAACTAACTTTTGTTGGCCAGAGCATTAATTGTAAGGGAGTCTGGGAATTGAGGAGCAGAATTATCATAATTAGCCCAAACTAGGACAGTCATGATTCATGATCCATCTGTTGGAGTTGAAGCAATGGACACCTGAAATAAATCTAGGTTTATCTATCAAGGGAAAGGGGGAAGTGGGTATCGAATAGGTAATTCAATAATGTCTGTCATAGAGATATATTTTCAGTGATCCTTTGGTGTTCATGAAGAAAAGTAACACCAAAATTCAAGTATTTCAATTTTTCATCTCTTCAAAAAATACGGGGAATCTAAATTTTTAGGTAAGCTCCAACTTTATCTTAGAAATTTGGGGCTGAGATATAGTCAATAATAACTCAAATTAGAGCGTATCTGAGGCACCTCCAAATTGATTCTTTGAAAATAGTGATTGTATCAAGTAATCAAAGTAGTGTTAACTTCCCTCCTGTAACAGTATTTAGAGAAAAAGTTAATGACGCAATTCTTTGCTTTTTCACAGTATGAATCTAAGAAAAGAGTTTCAGCAGAAGAAGCCATGAAACATGTGTACTTTCGAAGTCTGGGACCAAGGATACATGCCTTACCTGAAAGTAAGAGAAATTTTAGTGTTCTCCTCCTTCCCCCACACCTTCTTTCTTTTCGTTTGTCCAGGGTAGGAGACTGAGATGAATTAGGGGATTAGGAAGAGATTGCTGTTGGTTTTTTTGTTTTGTTTTTGTTTATCTGCACTCAAGGATATGTTTTTATTGATTTGAGAGAGAGAGAAACATCAATGTGAAAGAGAGACATTGATCAGTTGTCTTCTGTACAAGCCCCAACTGAGGGTCAAACCCGCATCCTGGGTACATACCCTGACCGGGAATGGAACTTGCAACCCTTTGGTGCACGGGATGATGCTCCAGCCAACTGAGTCACCCAGCCAGGGCAAGATTGCTGTTGGTTTTTAAGCCTAAAATTCCAGTCTTCTTGTAATTAGATCAGAATTTTTTTATGTATTGGTTGCCTGTGTTTTAATTTATTTAACACTGAGCACATTGCCACTATTCTGTAAGAAATCAATAGTACTTAGGCAAGAGTAATTAATCTTATTGGACTTAAGTTGGAAATGCCATCTGATGATAGACATTGTCATTAGTCCCAGTCTGTATTGCTTTGGTTCAGAGTTGTTAAAAAAATGGATTTCAGGCAAAAAACAACAACAATGAAACACAACCAAAACATAAGATTGTTTTCTTGTGAAAGTAGAGTTCCTTTTTAAGACATAAAGATGATTTTCCTTTACTATTGCCCTGACAGTAGTGAGCCTACTGTTAGTTACTAAACCAGCCGAT
Organism: Myotis davidii; assembly: GCF_000327345.1. Taxonomy (NCBI): domain Eukaryota; kingdom Metazoa; phylum Chordata; class Mammalia; order Chiroptera; family Vespertilionidae; genus Myotis; species Myotis davidii. The sequence goes on along the minus strand of NW_006286243.1, from coordinate 3,061,120 downwards.
TTCTTGTGTCTGAGGTAACTGCTTGATTCCACTCATAACATTCTTTTTTTAATTACCTCAATATTTTACTTTAAAATTAAGTAAGGTGATTGGGAAATTAGAATATTTGGGAACTGAGCTTCTAAAAGCTTACATTATTTCCCATTTACTAGACAATATTGATTCATCAAAGTTTGCTTATTGAAATCAAGACTTTCCACTTAGAATTTACGGTATAGTTTTTAATGAAAGATTATCTCTCTGGCAGAGACTGAAATGAGGAAGGTGAATTACAGGTGTTTTTAAGATGATACTTACATTTCATTATTAATATCAAATTTCATAGTTTAAGGTAGGCAGTTATGTACAAACCTAATCCTTGTTCTTATCTAAAAAATTCTGAAGACAGTTTTGAGGACCTGATACCTTCCTGCCGTCATAGGAGGGAGGAAAAGGACAGAGAGGAAAAGCAATACATTTTGATTAGGTCTCTCAACCCCAGTAGGTCCTAGAAATATCAATGTATAGTCTCCTTAGAGAACTACATACTTGAAGCATGATTTAAAGCAGAGATGGGGGGTGGGGTCCTAAAGAGAGATTATTTTTTGGTTTTCTTAAAACATTGGGGCAAAGGGGAAAATATTTCAGCAGGGCTATAACCTTGTAAATGTAATATAAATCTTTCATGTTGAATCAATATTCATTTTTAAACATTTGTCTATAGTTGGTTTATATTTGTTTTAATACTGTTAGACCTCACCTGATAATTCCTGTCTATGCATTTTAGGTGTATCAATATTCAGTTTGAAAGAGATTCAGTTGCAAAAGGATCCAGGTTTTCGAAATTCTTCTTATCCAGAGACAGGTGTGTTTGTCATAAACCATTTCACGTGTCGATCATGAAATTATGCATGGAACCAACTTTTTGGTTTATAAGTTGATCAGTAAAATTATTGATGTAAAAACCAATGTACAGTGCATTCCACAACTGTGTATGTTTAGCATTGCACATTCTCAGTAATTCTTCAGAGAGAAATCTGACTCAGTCAAGTCAGGGATCCTGAAAGCTGCAGATGGCACAGAAACCTTTTACAAGTGGCCTGGCTTGATCAATGCACATGCCATCCTGGTACCTGAGGCAGAAGACACATCTTGTGCTTCCCTAGTCATCAGGTTCATCACTTCGAAGCATAGAAGCTGTAGACTGACCCATCGACAAAAGGGTCATTTAAGACAGTATTGATCACTCTTACCGTGGAAAATTAGCTTTGCTGGTGGGAACATTAGCATCCTAGAGTCACCAAATACTGTATGTGGGATAAAATTGAACCTCGAACTGCCTCATAAAATGACTTTATATTTTAGGACATGGGAAGAACAGAAGACAGAGCATGCTCTTTTAAGTCTGATAACATGGTTTCAAGCCCAGCCCCCAGCCTTTCTTATCAATCAAGGACTCAGATCTGAAGGCAATTATTTCTTTTGGTGGACTTGGAATCTCCGTTTGTCTACACTGTCCTCTTCACAGTGGAGTCTTTTTATTTCAGACCTACAGATTGTTTTTATATTTGTTGTCACAGTGTGACAATTTTTTTGTACAGTTGGTTTTAAGGTCTTCTCTGCCATTAGAGCCAGTAGGTTACAGCTATTGATGTAACTGTAGCTGCAATTTTTGTGCAGGACTGAAACACAGTGCATTATTTATTGCGGAATTATTGCTGCTAAATAACTACTGTCTGTTTATTTAACACAACAGTTGAATGCCTGAAGAAGTTGCAGTGGCTTTATTATGTGAATGCGTCTGTTTCTCCTCATGAATTGTTTTACTGCTGCATTTTTGTTTGTTTTTAAAATTAAACTGCGGTGTTTTCTGGAATGTAAATTCAGCTTTGCTTAACAGTAAAATAAGTGAGCCATCTTGAACACTCTAAGTTCATGCTATGTAATCTATATAATTTTTTTTATTGAACATTGGCAAATAGAGTAGCTAAGAAATTGATAAGCATGTTATGTTTAGGAAAACGCAATGCAGAAGTTGATTCAAGCAAGTGAACAGCTGACATTTTGGGGATCTCACATTAGATACCAGAAAATTAAAGCACCAAAATTATTTATTTTTACCTTTCCTCATTTTAGAAATATTTACTGCATAATATTGGATATTTTTTACTAATACACTTATCTATTTTACATCGTGCTTTAATTTAGTTCAGACGAAACCATACAAGTCCAAACATGAGAGGTCTTGTTTGTTTTAAATATAATTCTTTTATTAGAAAGGATGATAAATCATTGAGGAACAATTTATTTCATTTGGGGGTTGTCTATATGTGTGTATTTTAATAACATTCACTTGGAATCAGCTGAAAGCTGTAATATGTCTTTGAAATGAGCCATGATAAATACAAATGAGAGAAGAGAGAGCTTAGAGGATTGTTTTAAAGCATTGTAGATATTATCTGTTTACCAGATACAAAATTACAGTTTTAATTATGCATCTCTTTGAACATCACAAACACACCTTGGTGTTGGTAATAATGTTTTAAGCATTTGTGTTAACTTTTAGGACTATTTGTTTAGTGCATCTTACAAACTACAAATCTTAATTGGTATATTTTGAGGTGGTCATGTAAATTTTTGCCTTATATATCATGAAAGTAGTCATAACTTAATTTTCTTCCTGACATTCATTCACTGTAAAACATTCAGGGGTCCTACCATTTCTGTTCAGGAAATCTTGTAGTTTATTGTTATTTAACAGTATTAAGTGAATTTTTGTATATTTCATTTTAACTTTATTTGTGAATAGTGATTGTGGCATGTTTAGGGTGTTATTTTAATATTTCATGATAGTGAAATTTTAATTTTTTAAAAAAAAATTTCTGGAAGAAACAGATTTATGTGTAATGGTGAATATTGGACCACTACTGCTTTTCACGTTTGTAAATAAGTTTTATGTTAAACCCTGTAGCCTAACAAACTGCTGTTATTTCTAACTGACAGACATGTATTAGGTTATAAATATTATGTGAAATTCCTCCCTTTTGTTTTGAAATTTATAATAACAAAATCTTCATGTTGTTAAGATGTGGTTTTGTTGTCACAGTTCTTTCTGGGGGAAAAGGGCTATGGTGTAGGATGGGATCACTTTTTTTTATGGGACTCACTCTTAAGGTAATGAAGTCTCATGCCATTAATATTTAATTTATATCTGTGCTGGTCAAACTATAGTAATCTCTACTGTAGTTTTATAGGATAGCATTCAATTATAATGTGTCATATTGAATTTCAGAGGTTATATATTTGATTTGTTGCAAATTTGACATATTCATAAGTTTGATTCTTGCATATAAAATGTGAAGAAATATAACCCAGTAGTTATGTAAAATTCTTCTTCCTAGGAAGTCTTAGGAATGTTTATTTTATTAAGGAATTTTGGTGGGATTTTTTTGTTTGCTTATTTGTTTTGTATTTTGGGGAGTTGTTGTGGTTTGTTTTTTTTTTATACTAGAGTACCATTCAGATCCTAGAAACTCTTCAATGAAGAGAATTGAAATTCAGAAATTTTTTTGAAATTTTTATTGAATTTATTGGGGTGACATCCTATATAACAAAAGGGTAATATGCAAATAGACTGAACGGTAGAACAACTGAACAACCAACCAAAGCGTAATATGCTAATGATATGCTAAGGCTGCTCAACCGCTCACTATTACATGCACTGACCACCAGGGGGCAGACAGTCAACCAGTCGCTATGACATGTACTGACCATTAGGGGGCAGATGCTCCAACCAGTAGGTTAGCTTGCTGCAGGGGTCCGGCCAATCGGGACTGAGTGAGATGGGCCGGACACACCTGGAGCCCTCCCGCAGTCCCTCCCTGGCTCGATCGTGACCTGGTGGGGTTCCTCAGCCTGGCCTGTGCCCTCTCGCAATCTGGGACGCCTTGGGGGATGTCAGAGATCTGGTTTCAGCCCGATCCCGCAGGCCACTCCCCTTAGGAGGGCACCAGATGCAGGGCTCATGGCTGGTGAGCACTGCTGCAGCAGCACAAGCCTCTCCCAATCAGGACTGATAGGGTGAGAGCCCTCGGCAGGCACAGTGGGGCCGGGATGAGCAGGAGCGGCAGGTAGGAGCTGCAGGCAGCATTGGACTGCAGGTTTCAGCCTGATTCCTGCAGGTCACCCAGAGGGAACCCACTGGTGCACGAATTCATGCACTGGGCTTCTAGTTGGTTAATAAAATTATATAGGTTTCAAGTGTACAGTCTTAAAAATATTTTCTCTGTATATTGTATTATGTGTTCACCACCCAAATTGTTGTGAGGTTTTTTTGTTTGTTTAATCCCTTCACCTTTTTCACCCACTCTCCCAACCTCCCCCCTCCTCCATCCCCTCTGACACTTGTCAATCTGTTCTCTGTATTTATGAGTCTGTTTCTATTTTAATTTATTTTGTTCATTATATTTCACATGTAAGTGAAATCATAAGGTATTTGTTTTTCTCTGACTGGCTTACTTCACTTAGCATAATGCTCTCCAGGTCCCTGCATGCTGTTGGAAAAGGTAAGATTTTCTTCTTTTTTACAGTTGAATAGTATTCTATTGTGTAAATGTACTAGTTTTTTTATCCACTCATCTACTGATGGGTACATGGGCTGCTTCCAAATCTTGGCTATTGTAAATAACACTACAATGAACATAAAGATGCATATATTCTTTCGAATTAGTGTTTTGGGTTTCTTCAGATATAGTTCCAGAAATTACTGGGTCATAAGGCAGTTCCTTTATTAATTTTTTGGAAACTCAGAAATTTTGAGTATTGAACACTTACGATTTGTCTTAAATTGATAAGGTTCTTAAAGATACAGGATGACTTGTTTTTCTTTCAAGTGATGTTGTTTTCTGGAATATAAACTCATTGAATTTGTCACTTTATATAGAAGTAGCGGGATTTTTATTGGTGTTTTATCAGGTGATGTTTAAAGTCTTTTTAACATGCTATAATTATTATCTTTTGGATTCAAGACAATTTATGAAGGTTTTTTTTTGGTGTTTTTGTTTACTATCCTTTTAATAGTGGTAAAATCCATATAACAAAAAATTTGCCAGTTTTTACTCATTATAAATATGCAGTTCAATGGCATTAGATTCACAATATTGTACAGCAATTACCACTATTTCCAAAATTTTCATCACTCCAAACAAAAGCTCTGTACCCATTAAATAAGCCCTCATTTTTCCCATACCCCAAGTTCCTAGTCACCTCAAATATACTTTTTGTTTCTGAATTTGCATATTCTAGATATTTCATAAAAGTGGAATCATATTGTATTTATCCTTTTGTGTCTGACCTGTTTCACTTAGCATAATGTTTTCAAGGTTTAATGATGTAGCATGTCAGAAATTCTTTTTTACACAGCTGAATAATATTCTGATATGAATATACGATGTTTTGTTTATCCATTCATCTGTTGATGGACTTTGGGTTTTTCTCTCCTTTCAATTATTGTGAATAATGCTGCTGTGGACATTGGAAGCTTTTGTTGAGTCCTTGTTTACCAAATTCTTTGAGTTTATATACTTAGGATTGGAATTGTTTGGTTACTTAGTAACTCTATGTTTAACTTTTTGAGGAACTGCCAAACTGTTTTCCAGAGCAACTACACTATGTTACATTCCCAATTGTAATGTGAGAGTTCCAATTTCTCCTCATCTATCGCCAACACTTGTTGTTGTTATTATTGTACCAGAGACCTGGTGCACAAATTCGTGCGCAGGTGGGGTCCTTTGGCCTGGCCAGTGATTGGGCTGATCAGGGCTGTCTCTGGGAGGTTGGCTGTGGGAGCGCATTGACCACCAAGGGGCGGCTCCTACGTTGAGTGATCCCTGGTGGTCAGTGTGCATCATAACTACTGGCCGGTCATCTAGTCATAACGGTCACTTAGGCTTTTATATATATAGACTCATTCTAATGGGAACTTGTGGTTTTTTCATTTCCCTAGTAACTATTGATGTTGAGCATCTTTTCATCTGTTATTTGTATATCTGCTTTGGAGAAAAATGTGTATTCAAGTCCATTGCCCATTTTTAAATTGTGTCACCTTTTTGTTGTTGAGTTGTAGTTTTTTTGTATATTCTACATATTAGACTCTTATGAGGTATATGATTTGCAGTTTCTTCCAGTCTGTGGATTGTCTTTCATTTTCTTAACGGTGTCATTTTGGTGTGCAAAAGCTTTAATCCTAATGAAGTCCAGTGTATCTATTTTTCTTTTGTTGCCTCTGCTTTTGGTGGCATATTTGTGAAACTATTGCCAAATCCAAGGTCATGAATATTTTCCTGTTTAAGGTTTTTACACTGTTACTGCTTACATTTAGAGCCCTAATCCATTTTTAATTAAATTTTGTATATGGTGTCAAGTAGGCCCAACTTATTCTTCTGCATGTGAATATCTAGTTTTCCCAGCACTATTCGTTGAAAAGACTATTCTTTTCTCTCTGGTCTTGGCACTCTTGTTGAAAATCAATTGACCATAGATGTGAGGGCTTATTTTGGCTTTCTTTATTATGTTGGTCTAAATCTCTGTCCTTTGCCTGTTCAATATTTTGATTACTTGTGATTTTGTAAGTTTTGAAATCAAGAAGTGTGAGTTGTTTTTGTTCATATAAGTATTGTTTTGACTCTTGAGGTCCCTTAAAATTCTATATAAATTTTAGGATGAAATTTTTTTATTCTGGAAAAAGAAAATGTCATTGGGATTGTAATAGGAATTGCATTGAATCTGTAGGTCCCCACTTTGGATCTTAACAATGTTGTCTTCTAATACATGAACATAGGATGTCTAATTTCTTGTAGCAATGTTTCATGTTTTCACTGTACAAGTCTTGTGTCATCTTGATTAAATTTATTCATTATTATATTTGACTAGAGGCCCGGTGCATGAAATTTGTGCATGGGGGGGGGGGGTTCCCCTCAGCCCAGTCTTTACCCTTATGCAATCCGAGACCGCTGGCTCCTAACCGCTCACCTGCCTGCCGGCCTGATCACCCCTAACCCCTCTGCCTGCTGGCCTGGTTGCCCCTAACTGCCCTCCACTGCTGGCCTGATCGCCCTGTCCTCCCCTGCCAGCCTGATCACCCCTAACTGCCCTCCCCCACCGGCCTGATTGCCCCTAACTGTTCTCCCCTGCTGGCTCGATCACCCCTAACCACCTCTGCCTCAGCCCCCGCCACCGTGGCTTTGGAAGGAAGGCAGGACGACCCGAAGATGTCCAGTCGACCCCAGTCTAATTAGCACATTACCCTTTTATTAGTATAGACTAGAGGCCCGCTGCATGAAATACGTGCACTGGGGGGCGGAGGAGGAGGTCCCTCAGCCCAGCCTGCACCCTCTACAATCTGGGACCCCTCGGGGGATGTCCAACTGCCGGTTTAGGCCCGATCCCACAGGAATCCTCCTTACATTCCAGGACAGCTGGCTCCCAACTGCTTGCCTGCCTGCCTACCTGCCTGATTGCCTCTAACCACTTCTACCTGCCAGCCTGATCACCCCCTAACCACTCCCCTGCCAGCCTGATCGACACCTAACTGCTCCCCTGCCAGCCCAATCACCCCCAACTGCCCTCCCCTGCCAACCTGGTCGCTCCAACTGCCCTCCCCTGCCAACCTGGTCGCCCCAACTGCCCTCCCCTGCAGGGCCTGGTAGCCCCTAACTGCCCTCCCCTGAGGCCCTGATCGCCCACAAGTGCCCTCCCCTGCCAGCCATCTTGTGGCAGCCATCTTGTGTGAGAATGTGACAGTCAATTTGCATATTACCTCGTTATTATATAGGATATTGTAGCTAGAATGGTTTTCTTAAATTTTTCAGGTTTTTTTGTTGCTAGTATGTAGAAATACAAATTATTTTTACATGTTGATTTTGTATCCTACAATTTTGCTCAGTTTATCAGCTCTAACTTTTCTTTGGTAGATTCTTTAGGTTTTTTTACATATAAGATATCTATAATTTTATGTCTTCCTTTCTCATTTGGATGTTTTTGTGTTTTTTTTCTTTCTCTCCCCTCTTCTTCCCTTCAGGCTAGGACTTGCAGTACTCTGTTGAATAGAAATAGCAACAGAGGATATCCTTATCTTGTTCCTAATATTAGGGGAAAAGATTTCAGTCTTTTAACCATTGAGTATGATACAAGTTGTAGCTACAAGAATAAAGGGTAATTTTTCCCCCTCCTTCATCTCAATATAGAACAGTTTAGGTTCCCTGGTGGTCTAGTGGTTAGGATTCGGCGCTCTCAATATAGAACAGTTGCTAGAACTTAAGATTTTAAAGATCAGGGGACATTTTTTAAACCCATTTCCTTCTCTCCAATTCATTTTCAATAATTTTGTTTCCTTAAGTATCTGTTCAAAGCAGATTACATATACATAGCATGTTTTGATAATATACCATATTTAAGTGTAGATGACAACTCATTTTCTAAAGTGTACTCATATGGGAAAGTGAAATTTGGATTATCCCAAATAAATGGAAGTAAACTGACCCACTTGCCTTTTATCACAAAGTATTTATTGAACAAAAATAATATAACAGTAAAAATGATACATATATGAAAGGTAATGAAGATTTGCAGTCAGAGAAATGATGTGTACAAAGAGACCAATGTTTAGATTATAGTTCTATAAAACTTGAGCCTTAGCAATTTAACACTGATCAAGTAGACATATAAAAAGGAAGAAAAAATTTAATATGTTCTGTGAAACCTATTGTCTAAAATAGTTGATTAAAAAAACAAACCACACACAGACACACACATGTAGAATGAGGCAGAGCTTTAAGGGTTATACTTCAATACCTCTAGTTCTCTCTTTGTGTTATAGTGAGTTTTTGAATTATGGTATTTTTCCATTTCCAATAAATGACGCTAGGTTGTATGTTATAGTATTTGGAGGAAGGGAATACAAGAATCAGAGATGGTCATTTGAATTTTCCAGTCAGTATTTACATTTAAAAATATTTTGGTTGTGATATTTGTACATAGGACTTCCTTTTTAATTAGTTTCTCTAAGACTCTTGCATTTGGACTGCATCCTTCTCTTATCTGACAGTTTTTTAATGCTGTTTTGTTTTTTTTTTTGCCTAACATATAGTTTTGGATTGGTAGTTACAGCTGAGATGAGGAAGCAGAACTGGACTGGGCACTGGGCACTGTTACCTCCGATGAGCTATATGGTCTTACGCAGCTTCTCCTGTGCAACTGTCCGCATCTGGAAACCTGGGTAGGACGCATTCTCAGTAAATATCATCTGGACCAGCTATTTTGTACAGAATTATCCTTAGCCCATGACAGTAGTGTCTGTTTGTGGATTCTGGAATCAACCCCATTATTTTATTTTCAAAGGTGCATACTGAAATGTTTGGGGTTTTCCTCCAAATAAGGGCATACATCCCTCACATAGAGATGCTCAATTCCAATTGAAAATCTCAACATTTATATCATAACAGAATTTTAGATTTTTTTGAAAATTCAAGGAATGTGTTTTTACAAGCTTTGCTTTATTTATCCCTGCTATTTAATGCCTGGTTTGGAGCAATTAATTAATTAGCCACATGTTAAATTGGTTTCTGTTACTTATAGTTAAGGATGATAATTAATCTGATCTTGAATTGCAAGCACTGGGCACTTTCCAGTTCTCTTACCATTAGAACTTTCATAATGTACAGAAAGATGCCTTAGATGGGTGCCTGCTGATTTTTTGAAGGAACAGAAAATACATTCCTATTGTCCCTGCTCTCCACTACACAAAAGAATTACTGTTTAGTGTTCCACATTGTTACATAATCAATTCAACACTGATGCGGTTTCTGAAGAATCTTATATTTGTTGCATCAGGTTTCCTTCATTCTCACCTTAAATTTAGCAATAACCTCTCAGGTTTCCACAAGCAAGGCTATACCCATACACATGAAGATACCTGGTATTACAAGATTGTTTCTTCATTGTTTGTTTTCATCACGAGTCTGTGAGCCTCTTTCAAAGGATAGGCTTTTTAAATGTTAATAGTTCAGGGGGTTTAGAGAAACCTTACCTCAGAACGATACAGGAAATGTATTGGAGGGGTGTGATTCTTTATGGAAAACAGGGAGAACCAGGGCTAATTTCTTGAACTAAGAATATGCTAACCTCGGAAATACTCCAGGGGTATGGATAGAATAAACTTGTAGCTTTTCCATCAGGTGGTTTTGTTTGGGAGGAGTCTAAAAGATTGTAAACAGCTGGTAAACAGCTGGGAGGCTAGCCTTTCCAAGTTCCTCTCTTTAAAAATGCACTTTCGAACATTTTCTGTCATGAATGTTTATTGTCTAAATATGGCTTAGTTTTTTCTTATAAAAACATTACTTGGACATTACATTTATTGAATTTCAGTTCAAAAGAGGCTCTAAGGCAATTCTTATAATTGAAAGCAAAAGAGAAAAAGTAATATGAATATGCTTTCATATTCCCTACTTGTGAAAAATAATGTTCTACTAGAGAGCTGTTTGATACTAATCTTTGTCTTTCAAACATTTTCTCTAAAAAATATATAAATCATTTACATTAAACTAAATGCAAGGGAAGGCACAGCTGGTTATAGTGTATAAGCACAGTTCAGCATATGCAGAATTAAAGCGAAAAAGCTTCACATCCTTATTAGTTACACTGAAAGCCATTAAGAAAAGTTCTTCACTGTCAACAGTGTTCAACACTTAAGAGCTAAGAGGATATAAAAACAAAAACATTAAAATTCACTTAATGCAAAACAGATTTTCATATATACTTGAATATAAAAAAAAAGTTTTAAAAATGCTAACATATATCTAGACCATCCATGTTATGAAAAGTGCAAACCAAATTAACAGGGTTTCACAAAGTCCTTCTCATGACACAGGTAAACTAGCCCATGGGCACAAATTTGCTTCATCAGTGAATGAGTCTTTCATTGTGGCCAGATGTCATCAGGACTTCTGAGAGGTCGAAGAAAGCAGTACTGGAGAAGCAGCTCTGTCCAGGTTGGGGATTGGCACTGGCATGTGGCCATTGAGCAGTGTTGGGAACTGGTGGGGACAAAAGATTTTTCAACAATTATAAATCTATTGGGAAGAACTTGAGTTCTTTACATTCCTAGATAGACTGTAGTGGCTCAGTTCTGTCCTCACCGCTGTGATAAAGGTAAGTTGCAAATGAGTAACTGGAAGAGGACAATGAGATCAGGTTTATGTACAGCAAACAGAAGGGCACAGAAAATTATTTATTCATAGTAGCCTAGGTATATAAAATATGTACTTCATTTGTTGAAGTATGTTCTAACACTATTTTTTAAAGAGTCCAAGCTACTGCCCTAGCCAGTTTTGCTCAGTGGTTGGAGCGCTAGCCCGTGGACTGAAGGGTCCTGGGTTTGATTCTGATCAAGGGCATGTACTTCAGTTGCAGGATCGATACCCATCCCTGGTTGGGGTGCGTGTGGGAGGCAACCAATCAATGTGTCTCTCTCTCTCTGTCTCCCCCTCCCTCCCACTCTCTCTAAAAGTCAATGGGAAAATAATCCTCGGATGAGGATTAACAACAACAAAAAGATTCCAAGCTACATAGAATGTTGATTTGTTTTAATATTTAAACAATTAATTTTGAAAACCACAACTGACTCTTTACATATAAAGCAGTAATTTCTAATACTGTAATTTGAAATTAGCCATAAACTTTCCAGAGTACTACAAAGTTGCTTCCCTGTAACTATTAAAAATGAGGAATGTTTTTATCTTAAAAGAGCAAGAACCTCTCTATTTGGGGGCTGAGAAAGTATTCTTTCTAATTAAAAGCATAATATCAAACTTCACAGCGAGGTCACCCATACGTGATGAAACTTAAAGAACAAAGTTAATTTCAGTATTACTGGTAACTAAGATGACAAACAGGATAAAGGTATTATATGCTTTGATAACTTTCAGGTCTGAAAGAAGTACAACAGCTATATTCCAACTGAACAAGAATAATTAAAGGCCTCAACTAGATGTTCATTGTCTAGGATGACATGTGTCAGAATGATCTCCCGGGGCCCTCTTCTAGTTTAATTTATCAGGACTTAATAGGAATTTAATATTAAACTTCAACACTAAATATCAAACTACAGAGTCCGGTACACATTACAAGTACAATAAATATTTGTAGAACAAGTAAATGTACTTTCGTAATTTTCAAGCTATTTTTGTGACAATGTGTCTGGTGCCTTACAGTTTATCAAAGGTTGTCATTTCATTTGCTATCTAGAGCCTGTAAGGTTAAGTTTGGTTTTCCCCATTTTAGGGAGAAAACAAAGAGTTCAGAAAAGTTCGGAATTGTCTAAAGGTCATAGGTAATAAGCAGTAAAGCTAGGTTTTAAACTGCTTTCTGTGCCAAACAGCCCAATTTGTTTTTTTGTAGGGCTTGAGGAGGAGAGTGTTGTCTAATTACTGTTTCAGTTTCTTCAATGGTTATTGGCATATATAGGTGTGTTTTTTTTTTCTGATTTTAGGTTTTTTATAGAATTTGATCCATTTCAACTGGGTTATAAACTCTACTTGCAAATCTGTGTTCCTAACCACTGATCCCACCTAGAGTAGCGATTTTCAACCTTTATCTTCTCATGACACACATAAACTATCTTAATTAGTAAAATCCTGCGGCACTCCAAAAAAAGATACAATTTTGATTCATTCACACCGGACGGCTACTGTTGTATTGGCTCTTTTCATTTTATTGGACAACCTAAGGGAAAAGAGGTCAGTGCCTGCCCCTCACTAGCCACGTCTTGATGCTTTAAAAATTCTTGCATCATACTGGTTGAAAATCGCTGACTCAGGTAAACATTGGAAAAAGGGGTTTTGAATCTTCATTCTCTTAATTTATTTGTACCTCTCAGTGGTTCTGTCCGTCTTACTGGTGTTTTCAAAAGAGTCAGCTTTTGGGTTAGTCTCTGTTTTTAAAGATATATTCGTGATTTCTGCCCTTTTTTATTTCTATATGCTCAGTTGTCACAGTTTCTCTTGGTTAGCCTGCCTTTTCTGGCATGTGTCATAGCCAAATTATTGGCGCTAAACCTACCCCCTTGTCCCTTTTCTTAAATTTGCAACATTCCTCAAACTTGTCTCTTATACTGGACTTAGCGATCATTTCCTGTTGTTAGAAGTACCACCAATGTCTCTTCCCCACAAAACCTGCTCTTCTGTGTGTGCTTTTAAGTCAGTGAGGATGGTGGTTATGAGTAGTACAACCCTAAACTTAACTTAGAGCTTTGCCGCTTAATAACATGTGATCTAGGTAAATGGAAGCAACATCTCTGGGCCTTAATTTCTTTAAGTATTACTATTTTGAGTATTAAATGAGAAGCCACAAAAAGTGCTTATGTCTGGTATATAGTACATGTTAACTACTGTTATTAATAGCACTTTGTAATCACTTCGTGATCTTTCTAGAGATTGTCTTACTACCTCCAGCTTTAAAAGACTTCCATTATCACTTAAGAAATTAAGGTAGGAACTCCTGATCATACTATTCAAGTCCCACAGCTGCTTTTCCAATCTTGACTTCTACTACCCAGAACTTTCCTGAACAGACTGTGTACGTCCATACTGAAAAGCTCTATTACTCTAAAATGTGCTTTACTCTTTGATAAAATCCTATCCCTTCTTAGCTTAGCTCAGGTGCACCTCCTTGGAGCATTTGTCCACTACCCAGCAGGAAAGAGCTATTATTGTTGGGTTCTTATAGAACTTTGTTTACACATCTATTATTCACATACTATATAAACCCTAGGTCCCTGCCTCAGAGCATTACAAATATTTGCTGGATTATATTTATTGAATTTAAAATTACAGAAAACAATCTCAGTGAAAAGTTAATTAGCTTCACCTTGTCTCAAGATCTAGTTGTACTTGGTCGACTTATTCCAAATTTGATCAACATCTATTTCAAAAATGGAACAGACATCCTACAGACAAACGTAAAATGCTAAACTGTCCAGTTGAAATTGATGTCACTTTATTTGTACATCAGGGTTGTATTTTTAGATTTAACACAACATGTCTTTGTCCTCTCTCTCCAAGACGTCTCGATTACAAAGCATGCCTCTCCCAGGAAGGGAGATACCTTCTTTCCTTCCCCTCAATTCTTCAGTATCTGCTATAACAGTTCTATCAGGGGACCTTCTGTGCAAAGACTTAGCTCTGTCATCTGTCACTCTACGGATTCTGATCTACTTTTCTAATCATCACAGCAGGAAACTTTCCAGCGCCATTTAAGACTTAACTGTATTTTTTCTTCTTCCTCCCACACATTTATAGCATATGTGAAAGAGGCTTGTTATTTTTTAAAGAAAATTATTTCCATTAGTTGAAAAGAGACACTGTTGATACTCATGGGATTTTTACAAATCTATCATTTGAAGTGTCTAATTTTAAAAATCAAAGTATAGGGAGCATTTGAGATCTGGCTTCCTGGCATATGTCATGTTTGGCTCAAACTCATAAAAATTCTCCCCCCAAAAAAGTATTATTCCTCTCACTATGTTTTGTTCTTTACTATATTCAAAACTGCTAATGTCAACTTTTACCTGCTTAGATACTAAACCTTTTCTAGCCCATACTCAACTGCTCTTATTATAGGAAGAGTAATAATATTTGAAAAGATTTTTCCTTAGTCTCACGGACCCAAACCAAAACGAGGGTCCAGGGCCCTGTCAGCCATCCAATCATGGTTGCATGGGTTGTACAGGGGTGGGCAAAAGTAGGTTTACCATTTATATGGAAAATAATACAGTAAATAATAATACAAGAATAAACTTTTGTGTATGCACAACCGTAAATGTACTTTTGCCCAATGCAGTTTGAACAGCTGCAGAAGAGGGGGCAGGTGCATTTTGTAAAATTGAAATTGTGAGCAGGTAGCCTTAAAATGCAGTAGTTTCTTCTGCAGAATTCTAAATGGTATGACTGGTCTGCAGTGGTTCTCCAAGTGTGGTTCCTGGAGCAGCGGATATGCTGATAATGCACAAAATCACTGAGGACACGACCCATTGTTCCTGCAGAGAGTATGGGCTAGGAAAGGTTTAGTATCTAAGTAGGCAAGATATACCAAAGAACTCCCAAGTAATTGTTTCCCATGGCTTCCCTGAGAGGTCACCACACCCTGCACTGACCAGGTGGCAGACTTTCCAGTAAGGAGGGAAGTGAGAGTCTATTCCAGGGGTGGGCAAACTTTTTGACTCAAGGGCCACAATGGGTTCTTAAACTAGACTCAGAAGGAGGAGCTGTCAAAAGGGCCGGATCCGGCCCACAGGCCGTAGTTTGCCCATGGCTGGTCTATTCCTTACTCACAGACATCTACTGAGTCCCACAGAGGCCCTACATCGGAGTCTCAGGTTAGAATAGTATTGCAGCCCATGCTGCCATGGAGGGCACTGCACACAGACCACGCAGTTCCTTTCTGCTTTACTCCAGAGCTCTGACCCGAGACACTGCTGCTCCAACTGCTTGCAGGAAGCAAGGTCTTAGCTTTCCATCAAGTTGCTCATCTAAACTTACTGAAACTACATTTGCTCACTGCTGTTTGCTTGCTTTTTCTAGTTTGTTTCCCTGCCTGAGGTGAAATGGCTATGAATCAACCTGTTCGCAAAACCATAGCTCAATTTAATGTAACGGGAAGAAGGGCCAGGAAGAGAAACCTTATTACTCCAGGGATACGGTGACATCGTGACACTCTACCTCCTCCCGACTAGGAAACCAGAGAAGTGAGATAGCAATCAAAACCACCCTAGCTCCACTTTTCCTCAAAGAACATCCTAAATCCCACTATGTACAGCTCCTTGCACCGAGGAGGTAACTATTAACCCTGACAAGCAAAATGACCCACTCAAGAAAGCAGGGAGACCTGAACTTTTTAACACTTACTTTCTTAACAAATTCTTAGACATCCATCCATTCAGTCAGTCAACAATACTTACTGAGCATCGTTTGTGCGCCAAGCAATGTGCTAGATGCTGGTGGCACACCACAGTGAGCAAGGTATAGTTATGGCCTCCTGAGGGCCCACAGTCTATCATAGTGCAAACTGGTGAGTGCCAGATGCAACAGGATCAGAAGAGCTGTAAGTAACGTTGGGTGAGCCACACTAGGGGCAGGTATGGGGTGCAGGGTGGATGAGACAGGTGAGGCTAGAATTAGGTAAAGAGGGAGCTAGCACTTTGTCCAGTTTGCTCCATTCCTGTCCCTAGGATCCTTTCTGCTCTTCACTCACATATTCAAACAGTAATATCTCGGTCAGTGAGGAACAGCCTGGATCTCAAAGAGGAATAGTGATTTCCACTTGATAACAAGTGATGCTACTGCAAGATCCTAGTTTGTTAATGAATAATGAATGTGCTTACCTAGTTCAGGGAGTTTCACAAGATAAAGCCCTAAGACTTAGTTTTAATCAAATGCCCTGCATACTCCTTTTTTTTTTTTTTTTTACTATGGAACAAGGAGAACTTGATTATGTATCCTGGTGGAATTATACAGGTAACTTTTCTATTGTAGCATGGAAAAAAATTGTTCACTATTTTTTATTTTACGTGATCTCACTGCTGACTAATACAGTAATATTTTTAAGTATTATGAGATTTTTTATAAGATATAATTTTTAAAGTTTTGCCTTTTCCTTAATAAGTTTCCAGTTTTCCTAGTCAATGAAAATTCCAGAACACTGCACGAAGGCATTGTTCCTTCCATTTATGGCTATCGGGCCTGAGGACTCCGTTTCTGCCCCAAAGGAAATGCCTGCCTTTGAAGGTTGTCTTGTGTGCAGCCCCATTAACGAAACTCCCTTTGGAAACTTAACATTTTAACGAAGCACAGAGCAGAATTCACTGCTACCTCTGCAGGATTTATTGGGGAGCATAGCTCTTAGACGTGCATTGTGTATAAGTTCTTTTCCAAACACTCACCTGGAACAGCGTGTTTGGCCCTTGCAGCCGGGCAGGGCTCAGTGGAGCAACTGGACTAAGGCTGCTCCAGAAATGTATGCTGGAGAGCAGTGGACTCGGGGTCAGGAGCAATCCATTTGGTGTCTGAGAAAGAAAGCAGAGACAGTTTTTGATACAGGGGTCACCTGACTTCTTCCAGCAGGGTGGCTAGGTGCGCCAGCCACGAACCAAGAAACAAGCCTCACCACCTTTGGAAAACCTGACAATTCTTATTTCTGCATGGCTGCGCACTGTTTACTTGTAATTTTCTTTAATGCTAATAGTATTAGCAATATTTAAAAGGAGAGAGGTATGGACAAGTTACCTCCCCTTAAACATTCTAGTGGAAAACTCAAGTTTGTAGCAACTTTTGTCCTAATTCAATTTGCCCACCCCCCACCTCACCCCCGACCCCCACGGCCCAAACATTAAACTAGACTTCGTGTACAACAAAACAGGATCCCATTTTCAGGCTCTATTTTTTTCTTATCTATATTTTTGTAGTTTTCTGTAGTGGACATCCATTACTTGGGTTACAAACGTA
Source organism: Myotis davidii (assembly GCF_000327345.1). NCBI lineage: Eukaryota > Metazoa > Chordata > Mammalia > Chiroptera > Vespertilionidae > Myotis > Myotis davidii. The sequence continues at coordinate 3,043,589 of NW_006286243.1, read as the reverse complement.
TTTTTGAAAGGGCCTCCCGAGCTTCCTTTTCCCTATCCATGGCCCTTAATACTTTAGAATTTGCTGCTAAAATACCCTTGACCAGCTTCTTCAAAAGCTCTGAACTGGGTTTTCCAGATTCCACTCCGGATGTGGGGCTGATGAGAATTCGTCTCCCTGGCAATGGCTTGAGGGGGGAGAGGGGGGATCCTTTCTTGTCAGATTGGGTGTAAAGCCAAAACTCTGGGTTTCCCGCGAGAGTGCCAAGGGCTGCATTTGCTTGCACACACGCAGCAGGAGTCCCGCCTGCCCGCCAGCCAGAGGGCAGAGAAATCTGCCGAGTTTAAGTGCCTGGCTTGGATTCTTGCGAGGGCGAACTCCCTTGCCCAGGGTGGTTCTGCACCCTGGGTGACTGTGACATCAGTAGGTGCTTTGGTTAAGAACCACAGCCAAGGCAGCCGCAGCTCAGATTGCATCATGCTGGATGCTACAGTGTTGTTTTTTCCTAGAACTGGCCTAAGCAGCTTTGTTAATTATCTCGAGCATTTGGCTTAAACCAAAGTTCAAGTTCTGCTCTGCTCAGTGCACTGGATTCAGACAAAGGTTCTCAAACTGAAGCTGCTGGAAGGCAAACTAATTTATACCAAATTATTTGAGTCTCTGGTGCCACAGCACGTCTACAGATTGAATGAGCCGCCAGGTCACTGGGATAAATACCTGTGTTTGGATATGCTTCCCGTTTGTTCTAATCCGAGGCAATGTCAGGAGGGCGCCAGGCCATCTGGCCTAACGGTTAAGACTGAACAATTCAACATGAGTTCTGCCAGGCTTCCCGCCTCAGGACCACCCCTTATTAGCCAGGCCAACCGCTCTCCACCTCCGGTTCCTACGCTTTAAAGTGAGGAGGAAAAAAATGCCTGCGCTACAGGATAGTGGGGAGGATAATGTGTACCTGGCACAGCAAACGCGCAACAGGCATTTAAAGACTGCTGTCGGTGATTAATTAAAAGTCTACCTGACACACTTACTAAATGTATTTCACCTTTTCCTGGGAGACATTCAACTGTATATAGAAAAGTACTTAATGTTCTACAACAGACAAGCCAATCTTGTCGGCGGGTACTTGACGGCTCGACTCCTCTCAGTCCTGTGAGACTCCGTCCGCAGGCTCAGGTGGCCTAAGAACTGATATTTGCATGTCATTCAGGAGCCAGGTTCCAGCCACATTAACATTTAATAACCGGTATGTCCAGAGCCTCCTCATTTATCCACCAGTGACGATCTCTTAAGTTCTAAAGAGACCATGAGTCTTCTACAAAGTCTAGCCATCTTTCATCTGTGGCCATAAATCTACCCATCCATTTTTAATCCTTTGGACTATATATTTTCATAGTCCAAAATGTGTACCGATGTCAGGATTTGAGATGTTTGCACATACGTTTTTCTAAGTGTTACAAAATCTATTCAGAATACAGTAGCTAGCCCTCTGTTTCTCATGCTTAATGTTTGAAATGCCTTTCATAATATATGCAAATAAATATTGTAAAATGACTTCCATCCCTCCCATCTCTGATCTCCCAAAAGACTCTGTGGCCTTAAGGAAAACACTATTTGTTTGCTCTTTTTTTTTTTTTAATCCTCACCCAAGTGTATGTTTTTTGATTTGAAAAACATCAATGGGGTTGCCTCCCACACCCGGCCGGGGCTGTCCGACTGCTCTGTTGAGGAAGGTTTCTGAAGCCTGCTCTGGGTTATCTCAAGTACAGTGTGAGCTTTCAGAGCCTCTCTCCACAGGCTCCAGGAGTCAGGCAGGGAGGGCTGAGCCTGAGGACTAAGGCTCACGAAAGAAGTTGCAGACGGATGCATGCTTCCTCTTCCGGGCCTTTCTGAATGGTAGTTCCCAAGGCTGCCAGGGAGGGAGAGGCCCTAAGGCCCAAGGGCAATGAGCATTCATTTTCCTCCATCCTCCCAGCTTAGCTCTTCCACTTAACAGTGGGTTTCCTAGACAGCTAACACCTCTGAGCTAAGCCTGGTGAGCTGGTGTCCAGACATGCCACACCTGAGTGTCCTCTATTCATGGGTCTCTATCTGGGTCATGCCCTCAGATCTCCTCCTTCCTACCCCTGCCTCCCTCTGCCCATCAAAGTGCCAGCACCTTGTGGGAGACTCCCCTGCACTCCCCTCGATGAGGTGGCACTTCTCTTGTTTCTGAATCCTCGGAACACTTTATAACCACCTTTTTAACTCCTAGAGTTGCCTGAATTCAAATAGAAATGTGGTTTTAAAGCCTGTAAAAGAGAAGCAGAATCACATAGCAGAGTGTGTGGTACTGAATGTGGTCCTCATCGTAAGGAAAGGGGGTCAAGATGGAGAATCCGTGAGGGGCTAGGGCAGGTAGAGTAAGTGGTAAGGGAAACAAAGGAATAGGGCAGGAGCGGGAAGAGGTAGGAGAACCATGAAGGAGAAGGGAGAGGGTATAGGTTCCAAGTGGAAAGAGGGAGAGGAGATGGGACCCAGGTAGAAAGGGAGAGGGGAGGGGACCCAGGTGGGAAGGGGGAGGTTAAAAAAATATATTTTATTGATTTTTTACAGAGAGGAAGGAAGAGGGATAGACAGGGAGGGGTCCCAGGTGGAAAGGGGGAGGGGAGAGGTCCCAGGTGGAAAGGGAGAGGGGAGGGGTCCCAGGTGGAAAGAGGGAGGGGTCCCAGGTGGAAAGGGGGAGGGGAGGGGTCCCAGGTGGAAAGAGGGAGCCCAGAGCCTGGGGAAGCAACCTTCAACAATCGTGCCAAGTCACACAAAACTCCCAGTGACATCTTCCAGTGGGAAGCTCCTGGAAGGACAATCTCTTCACTCAGGTCAGTGTGACAAGGCAGCAGGCTGGGCAGAGAGAGAGAGAGAGAGAGAGAGAGAGAGAGAGAGAGAGAACCCCTTTAATGCTTCTGTGACAATGGCAAGATAGACAATAAGATGAGAAACCCCCCAGGGCTGGGCTAGGATGTACTACACCTGATCTCTCCTCAAACACACACATCCATTTTACTCAATTCCCACCTTATAACTTGAGCTCAGAGTTGTTACACCCACCAGTAAATGCAGGAAGAGGGTTTCAGCATTTCAGTCCTCCGCCAACTGGCTCCACTCAGTTGCTGCTAATCCAGGTCTGAAGCTAACAGCCTGGGGCATGCGCGCTCAGATTCAGGGCGAGTTCAAGCCCCAGTGCCTGCACATATCTGAGCTGACCATCTTAAACACATGTGAGAGGAACAGCGGTCTGGGCATACCAGAAGAGCAATGCAATGTGCCGGCCTCTGATTCTGAACCAACTTCACACTGTTAGATGAAGAGAGCAAACAGAAGAGGCGAATGGAAGGAAGAGGGGCAGACGCCACAAGGTGCAGAAGACACAGAGGATCAGAAGCTCCTGCTGGCACCGCTTGGGCTTGCATGGTGCCTGGCTAGGAGCCAGGAGGGTTTCACAGCCTGGCTGCTCCCCATCTCGGTCTGTGGCTCATGCCATCTGAGATAACACTCTTGCTCCTCTAGCCACAGTCCAATATGACCTTGATACTCTGGCAGCCATTCCCCTTGGCAGCTAAGCTCCTTGGTGCCCAGCTGGCTTTTGAATTCCCCTTTTTCAGTTCCCCATAGTCCATGCTTAAAGTGCCTTTGGGGATCATCATGTCTGTCTACATTAGTAATCTGGATTCTTCAACACTCATAATATACAAGAGTCACCTCAACTGTACTTCGTACAGGTCCCAGCAGATGCCCCACAAGTATTTTCAATGGGAAGGGAGGTGATGGTGTTGAGGAGGTTATGGTGTTAGGGAGGCAATGGTGTTGAGGGAGGTGATGGTGTTAAGAGTGGTTATGATGCTGGGGAAGGCGATGGTGTTGAGGGAGGCGATGGTGTTGAGGAAGGCAACGGTGTTGGGGGGTCGGCTGATGATTTTCACGCACATCATTTTGCAGATGAAATTTCAAATCTGAATTGAAGCTTATACAAGGTATGTGGTTTAATAAGGTCCCCAGAGGGCACTGTAACTACAAGACCCCAGTCATGCCAGGACTCTCCTAATCCTAACCCTTCCTCCTAATCCTACCTTTCTTCCTCCCATGTTTCCAGCTGAAAATAATTGGTAATTATTCTTAGAATAAAGAAGTAAAATATAAATGATAAGTAAATAAAAGTAAGTAAGTAGTTCTTGGAATAAACTAAATTCTTGGGAATTTCATTTTCAGGGTATGAAATTGTTACAGCACAGCTTTCACCTCTTCTAGGGCCAACTGTTAAAAGTTTATATGAGGTTCGTAGAGGTGAGCAAACTGTCACGCTGCACAGCCCACAGAAGGGAGCAGGGTTTCTGGGAGGGAAAGTGCTCAAGTTCCTATCTGAGCTGTGGGAGTGAGACGTCACTGTGCCTGTGGGAGGAAGGCTCCAAGCCCCCCTCAGGTGAAGAGGGGACCCCCAGAGCAGCCCGGGAGCAAAGCGAAGTCTCACTCCTGCCCCAGGAAAATGGGTCCTCCCGGGCTGCGGCCAGTAGCCCTCTACAGCACGTGGGCTCCTCAGAGCAGATGCTGCTCTGTCCACTGGGGCACACACAGCAGTTCCTGGGGTGGGTCCTCAGGATCCAAATCCTGCACTGACTCAGCCCCCCTTCCCCCCAAATCCTCAAAGCCCTGAAGCTTGTCAAGACAGAAGCTCATGATTGTCTAACCACATTCCCTACTACCAATACAAAATAAGATTCAATGTAAACTAATTGGGGGAGGGGGGTATTTTTTTAAGCTAAAATTCCATGACAGTCCCGGCTGATCTCAAAGGAACCAGCTGGGTGGACGCCCCCAATGCTGGAGCCCCACCCGTTCTCTGCTCTGCTTTTCTCTCCCTCCTGTCAGCCACTCTTGGCCACATACACCCAACCAGGGGCAGAGCTGACCCTGCTGGAAGGTGAGGGGATGTCAGGTCCTCAAATGTGCCATCACCCAAAGGCAGCCCTTGACTCCCCTGACCCTGTTCAGAGCACTATGTGCTGTGCTTTCTTCACACCCCACCCCACCCACAGGCCCTTTCAGCCCAGGCCCCACTTCCACTCCCGTCCTGCCCTGGTTCAGACCTGGCCCTTTGCCTCCATCCTTCGGGAAGCCCGGGCCCCACTTCTGGGACTCCTGCTGCTCACTCACACTTCACAGCGTGAACCCTCACAGGTTGGCTGAGGACTGTTCACTCCCAACTGCCCTAGACACAGGTCATCTGGCTTTCCTATGCTTTTCTGCCCTGGTTTTAGGCCATTTCTAGAAGGATCTCTCTGCCCATCCTGAGCTTTGCATCCACCGTCTGCCCCCTCTCAAGTCGAGGCCCCCTCCTCCTCTCACCAGCCCAGCCAGACCATCCTCATCCCACTGAGAGGAGCCCCCCTACATTCAGTGTCCAGGCCCAAAACCACAGGGCTCGCCTGAGCCGACTGCCTCCGAGATGACTGCAGGGCTGGCAACCGCCCCAGTCTGTTCGGAGACAGTGAACGGGCGCTCAGGAAAGCAGATACCGAAATCAGAGTTGGCCTTGGCCTGGCTGGAGGCCTCTCTAAACCTGACATTGTAAACACAAAGTCGGCCAGGGGAGGGGATCTCTAGAATGTCCACCCTGCCCCGCTTCTCACGTTACTTCTCGGAGCTACTTCAGGCCACTGTTTCCGAGGCATTTACTCGGCCGTTCTCGCTTGGTTGGAAAATGCCTGATTGAAGAGCACAATTCTGCCCAGTAGCTGCCTTAGCGATCCCCTCCAGGGGGGCAGCCTCCTTAGCACCAGCTCACAAGCTTGAGCTGACACCAAATCCCTGGCCCCCAATGTGGCGGGGAGAAGCCATGGAGAGGAGAATGGAAAGAGCTGCTTGCAGATGCTGTGCAAACTGTTATGATCACGGACAACTGGGCGTTTTCCCGGTGAGTACCAGTGTCCGGAGCATGGATTCCGGGGCAGACTAACGGGGTTCAAATTCACTTCTACCACCTATTAGCTGTGCAACTTGGACAAATTACTCCAGCCCTGTGCCCCAGGCACCTCAGCTGGGAAAACCAGGCAATAACAGTGTCTACTTCATGGGGCTAAAAAACAGCCAAGGCAACGCATGCGAAGTGTTAGTGCCTGGCCCACGAGAAAACTCCAATATAGGATGCTGCTGCTGCTACTGCTGCTGCTGCTGCTGCTGCTGCTCACGCCAGCAAGGACATCATGGCGATGAGTAGAGGCAGGAGACAGAGTTCCTGCTCCCACCCCCACAAAAGCATGTCCCCCACCTGGCGCCACAAAGCTCCATGACGACAACACCTGCCAGCTGTAGCGAGCTCTCTTACACGCCGCTCTCCCATCCAGTCCTCACAGTAACACATTTCAGACGTGCAAACAGGCTCCAGAGCAAGTGCCCAGTCACAGTCCACCACGCGGCCCAACCAGGAACGCACCCCAGGTCTGTGACCCCGAAGCCAAAACGCACCCAGTTTCCCAGAGGAAGCAGAAAACACCAGGCACGTGCTTTGCCGGGACAAGAAAGAGCATCTGCCTTCTCCCTTGAGTTACTCTCGCCACAGACGTCCCTGCTCCTCACGTCTGCTGTCTTCTCCCTCCGGACACGGACCTGGGCTTCCTCACAGTAGCTCTGCTCTCCCTGACTCTTCCTCTCAATGCTGGGCTGGCCTGGCCCTTGTCATCCTGACTGTTAGTACTTATAAGGGACCACAGGACCCATAGCTCCACGTTGACCATCGCAAGGGCTGCAACAGTTAATAGATATATGTATTTTTTAATCCTCACCTGAGGATATTTTTCTATTGATTTAGATAGAGTGGAAGAGAGAGGGAAAGACAGAGAGAAACATTGATGTGAGAGAAACGCATCGATTGCTTGCCTCCTGCACACGCCCTGACCAGGGCACAGGCCAGGGAGGAGCCTGCAACCTCGGTACGTGCCTTTGACTGGAATTGAACCCGGGACCCTTCAGTCCGCGGGCCAACGCTCTATGCACTGAGGCTAACCGGCTAGGGCTACATCTATTTTCTCATCAACAGAGAACAAACAACTACTTATCAAGTTCCCCACCAGAGAGGACGCTGGCATAAAAATCTCATGAAGCCCCAATGCCTTCTCAAGTGTCACTTGGCCCATTCTACCTTCCCAAGGACATCACTGGACCTGCTCTAAGGGCCACAAAGAGCAAGAAACCAACCAAGCATCCCCTGTAGGCCAGCTCCCGCCTTTTCTCCTGTGGATACCTTGGTCTGGGGGTGGGAAAGTAACTTCCCTTCACATTCGCACAGGACTTTGTCCCACCGGCCCTCGGATTATCCCTTGAAGGCAGAAGGAAGGTGGTCTGGTGGCCTTTCCTTCCCTTCCCGTCTGCTGAGGAGTCTGGCGCGGCTCTTACCTGTGCGGTGAAGAAGGCTGGGGTGAGGGATCCTGAGGGCAGGGCTGGGCTGTTGAGGGCGATGGAGCCAATATCGGTGCCGGAGAGCAACAGCGGAGGCGCGGAGATCTCCAGGCCTTTGGGTTTTTTGGCTTTGGGGGGGAGAGATGGAGACCTGGTCTTGGAGCCCGATGACAGGTTCAAGGGCTCCAGGGAATCCGAGTCATGGCAGGCGGCCTCCAGGAAGAGGCTTCTGTGTTCAGAGGGGAGGGGCGAGTTGGGGGACAGGGACGGGGACCGAGAGGAGGAGGGCGAGGCGGACGAAATGCTGGCGGCGTTTGGCAGCATTAATGAGGAGATCTTGGCGGAGACGGACGAGGCCAGGAAGGCCTCGGACGTGGAGGGCAGGGACACCACGGGCCTGCTGATGTGCTTGTCGGTTTTGTTGGTGACAAACCTGATGACAGTCCTGACTTCTTCCACGGGAGGGCTGTCCTCCGGCGGCTCCTCCAGCTTCTCCGTCTTGATGGCCTTGAAGGGCTCGGGTGGGTTCTGCAGGGAGTTAATGGTGAAGGACGAGTACAGGCCTGAGTGGATGTACTCGTTGCGGCTGGTGCTCTTGAGGGCGGACAGGCCGTGTCTGTGCGCCTCGCGGCCCTCGGGTGGCGCCTTGCAGTCCCGGTCCTGCAGCAGCAGGCTCTCCCGGCTGATCTCCACGGCGTGGGGGTCCATTTTCAGGATCTCCGGGAAGGAGACAAACTTGTACACAAACTTCTGCCCAATCACCTTCTTGATGATGTTCTGTGGATCACACAAAAGGAGACATCGGAAAGGTCAGTGCCCCAGCGAAGTGGAGGAAGGGCTTCCTCAGAATGGGACTGTGCTGGCCCTGGCTGGTATAGCTCAGTGGATTGAGCGTTGGCCTGTGGACTGTGGGATCCCGGGTTCGATTCCGGACACGGGCACACGCCCAGGTTGTGGCCTCGATCCCCAGTGGGGGGCATGCAGGAGGCAGCCAATCAATGATTCTCTCTCATTGACGTTTCTTTCTCTCTCTCATTCTCCCTTCCTCTCTGAAATCAATAAAAATATATTTTTAAAAAAAAAGAAAGAAAAAAGAATGGGATTATGCTGAATACTCTGATTCCCACAGCCTGGCTACGGTGTCCTGCAGAGAGGATTAACGTTGGGGACAGAATCAGGTTTGCATTGAGGTTGGGCCGGTTACTAATGGTGTGATCGTCGGCAAATTGATTGTCTCCTCACCTGTGTTGCCTCAACCTAAATGCAACAACAGCTGCCACTTATTGAGCACTTGCTCTGCAGCTGGCACTGCTCATACATTATCTCCTATATCTGCACACCACTCCTCAGAGGACGGTATTATTAAACTCCCATTTAAAACTTAGGAAAGTAAGCTCAGAGCGCTTACATAACCCACACAGCCACGTGGTAGGTACGTGGTAGAGACAGCGTTTCCTTCACCATAATACAGTATTGTCTTACCTACCTCTGGGACTTGTGAGAATTCAATGAAATAATAATGGGAAAGCATTCCGTACGCTGGAAGGCATTATGGAAACGTAAGTTATTATCATCAAACCCCACAATGTTTTCTTAAATCATGCAGCCATTTCTTCCTTTTTAAATTTTCTGCCAAGAGAGCTGCTAGTGGGGGAAGCAAATTGTCTGCTTTGATACTTGCGGCATTCATCCCGTATTCTAAGTTGCTAGTACCTGCTTCTGGCTGTTCGGTGTATGGCTCCCGTCCAAACACACGAGGGTTTAAACGTAAACCAATAATCACTGCAAACGTCTTCCTGCCCCCTTTAGGAGAACGGACTTCATATTAAAAGCTGTGCTAAATCGGAACAGTAGCAAACCTCTCTCAAATGCTCACGGGGGTCCGAGGTGCTCAAGGGAGACGGAGGTGGTCTCCCTCCAGCACTGGGAGCCAGCAGCGCCATCCCGTGGGAAAGGACTCGGTTTCCTTACAAATGGTTCCTCCTAAAACCTGGGTCTGAGTGAAGGTTAAAAAGAACCATTTGGGGGAGAAGAGCTTTAGAAGGTGCCCCCTCTGTCCCGGTGTTGGACACAAGGTACCTCAGTTGCTCTCACACTGACCCTCTTGTAGGGTGGAAGGCTTCATCCCTATGACCTGAGCTGAGAGGTGGGGAGTTCTCTGCCCAAGAATCACCAAGGTCTACTCATGCGAAAGCCCAGGCTATTTCACATTCCCACACACATTTGGGAGAATCAAAGAACCCCTCAGTAGAGATAAATCTTGTTTTAAATTGAGCTATAGTTGACATATAACATACAAATCACCACTTCCTTTCTGTGGGGAGAACATTTCAGACGTACTTACTGTCAAGGGCACAACATGATCTGATATCTGCACATGCTGCTAAGTGACCACCACAAGTCTAGTTAACAGCCACACGTAGTCACAAAATTAGTTATCCTGGTGATGAGAACTTGTAAGATCTGCTCTCTTAGCAACTTTCCAAGATACAAGAGGTGAAATTCAATTAAATTTTGATGTTCCTTTTACAGTCCTCGTTTGGTATATAACTCTTTTTTTCCTTCCCTGATGTAACTACAGGGCATGCTAACTTGCCTGCTCTTAACTGGACCCTACGTCCCAGAAGAGAATTTAGCGAGCAGTCAGGAGGGAAGGGCATCTATACCATGCCACAGAGATTTCCAGAAGGAATGCCTCAGGGCAGGCATTTAAGGAAGCGACACATGAGTCAGCACTGGAAACCCCAACAACACAGATCCCGGCAAAATCACTCCGCACCGCACTCCCGAGGCTCACCACCTGGCACGCTAGACTCAAAGCTGAACAATTCATCCCAGCTCCTGGGCCTGCCCTCGACCCCACCGCATCCCGCCTATTCCCTCTGACCGCATCCTACACGCAACACCAGAGACCCTGAAACCCACTGACAAACCTTCAGAGACATTGGCGAACTTAGTTCCACCGGGACCTAACTGGCAGCAGCTCCATGGGCGACGCACCGGGCCTGGGAGGAAAGGTGCCTCCAGCAGGAAAGGGTAAAATGAGGGCAACCTCATTAAGTGCCACTGGATCCTGGTAAGAAAGCATCCTCGCCTGGTGTGCTCCTCTGCCAAAATTCTAACGTATTTTTGTTCTTCGCTCATAACATTCTTCCTCCTGAGGGAAAACTTTATCCTCAGCCGGGGGAGCACTCACCTAAACTGAGCGAATTGTCGGAGCCTAAATAATTACATAGAAGAAAAAAGAAACTACAGTCTGAATCATTTCTTCTGGCAGGTCTTGTAGACTGTTTTGTGTGTGTGTTTAAGACCAACCCCTAATTTTATTATGGGATTCAGAACGCAATGTCTGAGCAGGTGTTGCCTTCACAAGCAAACCAGGAAGTAATTTCGGGCTGAGAGAGAAACGATACAAATGCCTCTTCCCCTCAAAAAATGGTTGGGAATGGAAAGGCATCGCAGGCAGAGGACCGGGACTTAGTGCATCAAAAAGAACGTACAGAGGCCCAGCCAGTGTGGCTCAGTTGTTTCAGCAGGTATCCCCTGCAGCAAGAGGTCACCAGTTCGATTCCCCATCACGGCACTAGCTCTGGTTGCGGCCTCAATCCCCAGGAGGGGGCATGCAGAAGGCAGCAGATAGATGATTCTCTTTCATTGATATTTCTCCCTCTCCCTTCTCTCTCTCTAAAAATTCGTAACAACAGGTTAAAAAAAATAAAGAACAACCCCTAAGACTGTCAACTGACAAGTGGACAAACAAAATGGGGTATATTCACATAACAGATTCTCCAGCCTTCAAAGGAATGAAGTTCTGACACCTGTTACGACTTGGACGCTCCCTGTGTGCCAAGTGAAGAGCCAGACACAGAAGGCCACATGCTGTATGGTTGATTCTGTTTCTATAAAATATCAGAACAGCCCTAGCCGGTTTGGCTCAGTGGATAGGGCGCCAGCCTGAGGACCGAAGTGTCCCGGCTTCGATTCCGGTCAAGGGCCCTGGTCAGGGAAGAAGCCAGCATCGATTTCTCTCTGTCTTTCCCTCTCTCTTCCACGCGCTCTAAAAATCAATGGAAAAATATCCTCGGGTGAGGATTAAAAAATAATAAAAATAAATAAAATACCCAGAACAGACGGATCTATAGGCAGAAAGTAGGTTAGTCCCCTCCTGGGTTTTGGGGGTATGATGGGGGCATTGAGGGAGTAGTGGAAATGTTCTAATATTGTGCTGACGGACACATAACTCTGTGGATATACCCGAAGCCCCTGCATCGTGTACCTTGAATGGGCGAACTGGGAGATATCTGAATCACACTCCAATGAAGCTGTTCTGAAAACAGAACATGAGGAATCTCCCCCCCACACACACACACACACAGCTTTATTAAGATATAAATTGACATATAACATTGTGTGTACTTAAGCTGTACAGTGTGATCATCTGATGCACTTATATATTGCAAATGACTCCCACAGCTGGGTTAGTTAACACCTCCATCACCTCACATAATCACCACTTCCTTTTTGTGGGGAGAACATTTAAGATGTACTTACTGTCTTAGCAACTTTCAAGTATATGACAGTATATTGTTAACTAGTCACCATGCTGCACATTAGATGCCTGGAACTTACTCACTATATCGCTGGAAGTCTGGACCCTTTGACCAACCACTCCCCCAGGCCCTGGAAACCATCAATCTATTCCGTTTCTATGAGTTTGGGTTTTTTAGATTCCACATACAGTATGCGTAACATTATACAGCATCTGTCCTTCTCTGGCTCAGTTCACTTAGCATAATGCCCTCAGGGTCCCTCCAGAACATGAGAAATCACAAGAGCGTTACAGGTTTACATGGAAGATGTGAGAACCTTCCATGGCTGGGTGGTGACTGCCTTAATAAGCCAAACCTCCTGTGTGTGCAAAAACAAGGAGACGCCTCAAAGGGCACTGAACTCGGCCACAGCAAGAAGGGCCCGTCAGTAGCTGGAGCCTCCACCAAGAGAGCTTTTTAGGGAACAGTTACAGTGACAAGATGGGGGCAACTTACAGAGCTGACCCAGAGGAGGAAGAAAGGGGGGGGCGGGTGCCCAGTAGGGTTACCATTGTGAGTACGCGAAAGACAGAGTTTATTCTTGTGACTGGGAATTGAACCGTGACCTCCTGGTTCATCGGTCAACACTCAACCACTGAGCCATGGTGGCCAGGTTTTTGTTCCCACTTTAGAGAAGAGCAAATGGAGGCTCGGGAGGTATAAATTACCGATGGTCACACACTAGCTAGGACTTGGGCAGCCTGGCTCCAGAGCACTTGCCACATGGAGAGCAATACAAGACTCAGGCCAAGTGAGATGATCAGGATACGAGAGCACATGGGGATGGGCTCTTATGATGGAAAGTGATGAGGATGTTTAGGAAAAGTCTGATGTGCTCACCCCTTCCTCCCAGACTCACAAGTATTTGTTGCCTACAGTTGCCTGGTAACCTGACACAACGCTGTCTGTCTGACCAGCTGAGTGGCCCTCTCCAGCATGGTTTCAGGGGGACAGCTGCACATCTGCTTCCCTTCACACACACGGGGCCAGCTCTTTGGTCATCATTTCCCAGGAAGTGCGCATTCACAACCAGTGTGGACTGCTGATCCGCATTCGTGTTGCGGTTACAGGCGGCGAAGACGGGCCGCCTTTGGTGGGGGTGACAGTAACAGCTACCTGTACACCCCGATGTGGCAGGCCCAGGCTTCAGTGGAAGCTCGGGTCCGGAACTGCTCCCGCCATCCCCATGTCCCAGTGGGTGCTCTGAGGATGCAGGAACTTAAAGGGGAAGCAGTCCATGTGAGCAGGATGGTGGGCAGACTTAGGCAAAGGCATTCTGCCCGACTCACCAGCTACCTGTGGCAGTGGGAGGGTCCCCCTGGGTTACTTTGCCCGAATGGAATGGAGGACACTGGGAGCACGGGTCCCCTTTCCATCCCCCCGATACCAGTCACAGACCTACTGATAAGAACCGATGCGTCCTGGGGTGGCTCCAATACGTGTACACACACTGATTGCCTCCTCCCACTGCCTTCTCCTGTTCAGCAGTCCCATATAGTGGATACATCAGAAATGTCTGTTAACTATTGTGATTTTTTTAAAAAAAAATTGTATACGGTGCTAGGTAATGAGAGATGCTTGTGGAATTCGATTTACCTCTTAATTTTGACGTCACTGAGGATCATGTTAGCTGCATGTTTGTTGGGTGAGTGACCCCCCCGGGGAGAGAACTGACCCGGGCAGGAAACCAGTGGGTCACCTCACGAGGGCCCCGATTTTCTGTGGCTAATCCCCAGGCTGCTCACAACCCCATGTGATTGCGTCCTGTTTGTACACCTTGCGTGTGCTATTTTGCTGGCCTTTAAAAAATGAAAACCCCCATTCAGACAGCAGGGCCATATGCAAACCCCTATCACCTCACACCTGCGACAAGAGCTTAACAAACTGTAATTCCACATCAGCTCTGGCCTGGCACTGATTTTGAGCTAAGGCAGCATTTCTCAACCTGTGGGTCGCAACCCCTTTGGGGGTCAAACGACCCTCTCACAGGGGTCGCCTAAGACCACCGGAAAACACATATATAATTACATATTGTTTTTGTGATTAATCACTATGCTTTCATTATGTTCAATTTTTAACAATGAAATTGGGGGTCACCACAACACGAGGAACTGTGTTAAAGGGTCGGGCATTAAGAAGGTTGAGAACCACTGATCTAAGGTCACGGGTGGGCCTTTCCTGTGCTCAGACTTCTTATCCCAGCTCTCATTTCCACCAGTGCTCCATGCCCCCAGGCTGCACCTGCCCCAGGAGCCGGACCAGTCATGGGTCCCTACCAGTACCGCTACAGCCCCCCTGAATTTTCCACCTTTCGGGGCTCCCAGGAGCGGAAGCACTCCTTTTCTCTGATTTTGCATCTTTCCTATCTTGTTCTCCAAGCTGAGAAATGTCAGCGGCTCACTAGGCAGGCAGGAAAGGACATGCAGAAGATGATTCCGAGCAAACAGCCCAGCCCTTTCCTAACCTAGCACCCACTGCCGGGCTCGATATAGGGGACAGAGGGGTGGATCTTTCCATAAACACCCGCTGGACCCTGTCACAAGAGCGGCCACGGCCTGAGTCACTGCCTGGGTGCAAATGCCACCCCTGTCTCTTAGCAGCCAAGTGCCTCAGTTTCCTCATCTACAAAATGGGTACTGACCTACCACCTGCCTCATGGGAGATAATTCACAGGACGCTTATAGCAGAAGGCCTAAGACAGCCACGCATGATAAGCCCACAATATTTATTTGCTCTTAGTAGTTGTATAATTATTTCTATTCTCCCCTGGAAACAAAAGCAAAACCAAACCAGCCTCTATCAGCTCCAATGACAACTGACTGCTCAAAATCAAACCTCCCAGAGGGCTGTGCAGCCCCCTCCCGCTTTATCCAGTTCTGGGTGATGAGTTGGGCCCATGGCAGGCACAATTACATCTGGTTTACAGGTCTCAACCAAGCAGGGGAAACATGATGTTTTATTTAGTTGGGTTCAGAGAAGAAATAGACGCAAGGCTTACAGTATGACATGCCTGGCGTGGCCAGCGCTTGACATCCACTGTGAAGAAAACCTCACACATTCCAATTCATTCAGGGGTGGGGGCCGCAGATGTGAACAATTGCGGGGTCCATGTGTCCCCACGTCCAGCCCGACAAGTGGTGCAGACACTCACCAGACACCGGCTGATCGCCACATTCCCGGTGCTCGGAGCAGGAAACGCCTGCCCAGACGGGAGGAGCGCCCCAGCTCTGCGGTGTCAGCAGTGGCCCAGCCGGGCTCAGCCTCAGGGGAGTGCCATGTGGGCTGCTGCCCTGAGTGCCTGCCACCGAGATCCTGGGGTGGGGAAGTGGGATGGAGTTATTTTGGGGGCATTCATTTTCCTACATGAAAGGAACCAGTGGCCAGAAAGGGCAAAGGAAAGAAGCATTTACGGGGGCCTGGATGTACTGTACACACACATTGCAGCATGGGCACTATGACCCCATTTTAAAGATGAAGAAGTTGAGGTTCTTGGTTGGAAGTGAGGTTATGCCCAATTCTCCACCCCATAGAGTTGGGTTAACTACTGGGAGGGCCCTCCAATGGAATACCTTGCAGCTATGTGAGAGGCTAATGCATTGTTAACATGTGCCCATGTCTTTAAATATACATTAGGTTAAAAAAAATGCATGGGATCTTCTATTATTTTAATGAAATAAGTATACAGGGTGGGGCAAAAGTAGGTTTACCATTGTGAGTACACAAAACACAGAGTTTATTCTTTTTTTATTTTTTTAATATATTTTATTGATTTTTTACAGAGAGAAAGGGAGAGGGAAAAGAGAGTTAGAAACATCGATGAGAGGGAAACATTGACCAGCTGCCTCTGAAGGATAAATTTAAAGTCTTTTGGTTTTCCTACTTTACCTACACCCCCCTCCTCATTTTTAATTTGTGGGTTCATTCTGTGACCTAAACACTTAAGTCAGAAATAGTGGTTAAATAAATGGGCTTTGTGGGCAAAGGAGTTCCCAGAGGTAACAATGAATATAAAAATACTTGAAGAAAACAATCTGTAAGTGGTTTGAAAACAAAAATTTTCC
>NW_006286243.1:3015501-3026512 GCF_000327345.1 Myotis davidii | reverse complement strand
CTCTGTCAGAGGCGTCAGGCCTGGGCAAGGGGCCGATCCTGCGATTGGAGGGTGATGGGGGTCAACGCCTGAGGGCTCCCAGTATATGAGAGGGGGCAGGCTGGGCTGAGGGACACTCCCCCCGACACACACACCCAGTGCACGAATTTCGTGCACCGGGCCCCTAGTATTAAATAAAAGGAGAAAGAAAAATTAATCTGAAAAGATGTATAATAAAATTTAATGGTGGTAGGTTTACCATTGACTTGTAATTTCTTTTTTTGCTTATCTGCATTTTCACATTTTTAAATATATGTGTAATACATGTATTATTTATCAAATTCAGACTATATATTTTCATGTCTTGACAATGTCAACTTTATTTTTAAATTGATTTTTAGAGAGAGAGGAAAGGAGAGGGAGAGATGGAAACATTGAGAGAGGAACTTCATCCACCGGCTGCCTCCTGCACACCCCCTACTGGGGATCAAGCCTGCAACCCGGGCATATGCCCTGACCGGGAATCGAACCAGCGACCTCTTGGTGCATGGGTCAGCGTTCAATGGCTGGGCCACACCAGCTGAGCGTGACTTTTATTTTTTTAAAGAAAAAGAATCAGTCACTGGTGGAGCTGAAATCTGAACCCAATCCTAGCCAGAGCCAAAACCGAGACCTCCTGTTCCGCCATCACACCCTCTCCCAGAAAGCAGCTGCTGCTGGCTCAGAGGCTGCTGCTAACTCAACCCGTCAGAACCCGTGGGCTCTGCACGCCAGAGCACTCGTGGGGTAGCCCAGCGTGCCCGGGAAACCAGCGTTGGGTGTAGGAAGCATGGTCCTTGCCAGACGGGTATTTCTAGCTCCTGGGAAGGAAGGCCGGCCTTCCCTGAGGCCTGTTCTTTCACCAGGAATAGAACTGCCTCTGCCGACCCACAGGTAAAGGAGGTGCCTGCTTTGATGGGATACCTTGCACGAGGTACCAGGAACCTGGTGGTCCCACGCCAGCAGACGGAACATCGAAAGCCCACCTCTATGTGGGTGACATCCAAGAGGCAAGGACGACGCAAAAACGCCCAGATGCTAATGTCCACACACACACAGCCTGGTGATGGCCCCCAGGAGCGGCGGAGGTGCT
Source organism: Myotis davidii (assembly GCF_000327345.1). Taxonomy (NCBI): domain Eukaryota; kingdom Metazoa; phylum Chordata; class Mammalia; order Chiroptera; family Vespertilionidae; genus Myotis; species Myotis davidii. The sequence goes on along the minus strand of NW_006286243.1, from coordinate 3,025,401 downwards.
CGCGGGAGCGCAGGGAAGCGCTGACCGGCTCCTCTGAGCATCCACGGGCCTGAGAGCTGCTCGCAAAGGCACAGGCCCAGATGTGATGTGGACTGGCCTGGGTTCAAATCCCAGCTTCTCGACTTCCTATGACCTTGGGAAGGGGTACTGAACTTCCGCAGGCCTCAGTTTGCTCACTTCTAAAAGGGAAATAAAGATGCCTCCCTGGGTAGTTTTTTCTAAAAGAACAACGTATGTCAGTGCCCAATTGGTGTAGGTCCTCAAAACGTGATCCAGTGGAACTTCCCTTAGCAAGCGATGATGTCATTGCAGAGCGCCCTCACTACGTCACACTGTCTGTCCATTTCATTCGGCCTTCAAGTCATCTCAGTTCCTTCCATGGGACCTGGCTTTGACATTTACGGAAGGTTATGCACTATCTCCTGTAAGCCCTCACCACTTCGATGCCCACTTTCCAGAGGAGGGACCCTGGGCTCCAAGCTGCGTTCACAAACGAGTAAGTGAGCTCAGGCTGCCAGCTTCCCAGCCAACACCCCGACCTCAGCACCTCCTTTGGTTTCCCTCCCAGACCACGGTCTGACTCACCCTTTCCCAACACAAACCCCGACTGTCCTCTCTCCAAAGTCAGAACAAGTACTCACTGTAGGAGTCATGCTCAGTGTCCCTCCTCTCTAACAGGCCAACGTTCTCTCAACAAACACGGAAGATGCTCTCCTTGGGAGGCTCAGAGGAACAGGAGAGGAAGTGAATCTGGCCTCTGTCCCCGGAGCGTCCGGCGGGTGCTGGCCCGGGCAGTGGCAGCCCCTGCCTCCTGTCGTCCCCAGCCTCCTGGGCCTGAGGGGGCACGGAGCGGCTGGCTGGCAGCATTGGGCTCTGCTAGGAACTGGCGGTGGGCAAGGCTCACCCCACACCTGCCGCCCGACAGAGCAGCTCTGAAAGGGCTCTGGGGCCCATCACTGGAGCGGCCTCTCTCTGAGGCTGCCTCTTCCTGGGTAGTGAAGTGAATGTGGGTGCCCGCCCAAAATCCACACCCACCAGACCCTCAGAATGTGGCCTCATTTGGAAATAGGGTCTTTGCACATGTGATCAGTTAAGGATGTTGAGATGGATCCGACTGCAGTGAGGGTGGCACTGAATTCCATGATTGGCATCTTTCTAAGAGGAAAGGACACAGACTCAGTGAGGAGGCCTCGTGAAGACAGAGGCAGGACCCACCAGAAGCCAGAGAGGCCAGGAAGGACCCGCCCCCAGAGCCTTCAGAGGGTACACGGCCCTGCCCACACCTTGCCTTCAGACTTCTGACCTCCAGGACTGAGAGAGTAAATGTGTGTTGTTTTGTTTTTTAATACATTTTTAGATTTCAGAGTTTAATTGATTTCAGAGAGGAAGGGAGAGAGAGAGAAACATCAATGGTGAGAGAATCATTGATTGGCTGCCTCCTGCACGCCCCCTACTGGGGATCGAGCCCACAATCCGGGCATGTGCCCTTGACTGGAATCGAACTTGGACCCTTCAGTCCACAAACTGACACTCTAGCCACTTAGCCAAGCTGGCCAGGGCAAACGTCTGTTGTTTTGAGCCACCGTGTATGTGGGGCTTTGTTAGAGCAGCCCCAGAAAACCTACAGCCTCAAACCTACTTGTTAAAGTTTCCGTTGACTGGGGCGGGAGGCACAGTGTCCTGAGGGCTCAGCCTGCTGTCACGTTGCCAGAGGCCCTGGGTTGGGCGAAGCCTGGGCTTCAGGTTTAATTTTGGAGCGTGCACACTCGCACACGCACATACACCCACTCACCCCACTTCCAACTTCTAAGAATAGCGAGCTGCAATAAAGGGCTCCAGCTCCGGCTCAGAACTGGCCAGCTCCCGGGGGAGGTTTCCTTGTGGTTTGGGTTGGGAAGTCTGTCTCCCCTGGCACCGCAGGCTGCAGCGGGAGCCCGCCTCCACACCCCCTGGCGTGAAATCGCCGATGATGACAGGCGCCTGGCGGGACTCGCGGCCCAGGGGGCTCGGGATGAACGTTAGCAGCATTTTTTTGCCCTCACTGAATGCTCCCGACTCTCTTTCAATATCCAAGGGTATTTTTATTAAAGGCCTCTGGAGTGTTAATAAATAAAACCAAAAACTGCTCCCCCAGCACGTCCTCCTCTGCTTTCCCTGCCAGGCAGGGAGCTGCCAGCAGCGAACTTCCAGTTTGGAGTGGCCACCTGCCACCTGGCAGATGGCTGGGGGAGTCAGAGCCACAGGTGATAGGTGAGTGTGCTCTCATCCCCGCGGCTTTGCCATCGATTTTCTTGAAAATCACCTTCCACCTGGGTCCTCACTCACTCAAAGAGGGGCAGGCGGGCAGGATGGTTGGTTAGGTGCTGCCAGCCATGACATTCTAAGATGACAGACTTCCTTCTGTGCCATGGAGCAGCATGTCTGCTCATCCCCAGGCTCACTCACCCGCCTCCTCCACCTTCACTGGGCACCGCAGGCCCCAGGCTGCAGAGATGCTGGGCATGATAAGAAAGAAGGGAACCGGTCAGGGAGTGCAGGTACCAGCGGGAGGAGTGGAGCAGAGAGGAGTGTGAGGATGAGCTGGGTGGCCGGGCAGGAGAGGCAGAGGGACCGGTCAGGCAAGGATGAGGTCCCAGTAAATGCGAGTGAGGGTTGCAGTGCAGGTGGCACCCAGATGGTGCAGGGAGTTTGGAGTCTTTCCCAGAGGCCACCGGGAGCTACGCTCTGGTTTGGTTTTCTTTAGGAAACGTCATCTGGACACATGGAAGTCTGGGGGGTTCGGAGGCCCCCAGAACCATCGCCTCCTGTTTTCAGCTGGCTCTGAGAGTGCTGCCAGGAGGTGTTCTCCTGCCACTTTGAACAACAGACACTGGGGGGCTGGCCTCCTCTCTCTGCCTGCCCTGGGGTAATAATCAGCACTATTGGGAATATGGGGTTCAGGTTTGGGCCCATGGCTCTCTACCTATGTGATCCTTCAGCTTCATAATCCTGAGCGTGGACTCGGGGGGTCAAGACTCCTAGGTGGAAAGCTCTGCTGCTTACCAGCTACTTCGTCTTGGATCGGTTACTTAACTTTCTCTGAGACTCAGTATTCCCACCTCTCAAATGGGCCCATTACCAACAATGATGACAGGCCTGTGGGCTCCCCTCCTTACGTCACAGACCTGGGGCAGGAACTGAGATAACTGTGGCTGGAGCCCAGGCAGGCAGTGGGGAGGAGCAGCTGGGCCAGTGGGCAGACGGCGGGTGGAGGGTGGTAGGATGTGAAGGTTAGTGTTGTCAGTGTGTTGACACAACCACTAAAATGTCCTGCAGCAAGAAGCCCAGACAGAAGCAGGAACGCTCGTGCCAGCAGGCCGGCGTGGGCTGGGGCCGCAGCCTGACGTCACTGGAGTTGGCCAGGCTGCCCGAGCGCTGGCATCTGAGCTCTGAGCACGGCAGCCTTATCAACTGTGTGGAAGGTACTCCCAAGGCTCGGGGTGTTTCTTAGCAACTGCCTATTTGTGGGGAACACTGGGTGCCCCAGGGAGGCTGTCTTGGAAGCCTGTGCAAGGCAGGCAGCATCCTCCACCAACGTGCGGGGCCCGCTGCAGCCCCGCCCCCTTGGGCCTGCTGCTCTCCCCCAGGCCACGTGATGAGTCCGGAAGACCTCCACACGGCCGCCAGCTCCCCGACAGGTCTCCAGGCGGCTCCCAGGGCCAAAGGCTTGCAGAGAGGTCCTGGTTCTCTCCTCGGCCCCCAGGCGGAGCCCAGTTGCCATCTGTTGTGCTTCAGACCATCTGAGCTGCTGACATGACATGGGGGGCAGGGGGGAGAAGACACCCAGCAAAGCACAGCAGGGCCCCCCACATGTACACCCAGGGCTGGGCACACACAGGGCATCCTGAATGGAGTCCAGAAGAGATGGGTCTCCTTGGCAAACAACACAGGTGTTCTAGAACGTTCCAGGATACAAACGCTTGCCGGATTTGGGTTCTTTCTCCACTCTGGCAGCCAATACATCATTCTGTCTTTGCAAAATTTATTTTGGGGAATTAAAAAATTCTGCCCGGTCCGGCTTCCTGGCACGGGCGGTCGCTATTGGGTATGCGATAGTCATGCGAACATCCTCCTGTCGCGACTGCACACCCAATTTTAAATGAATTATCCAATTCGGCTAAGAAGGGGATGCGTTCCACTTCCAGGAATCTGCTGCCAGTGGCTCTGTCTTCATTGCTCTCCCCCTAAACCCCTTCCAATTAAAACCAAGACTGTTCGGTACAGTGTGAGAAGGAGCGGGGATGTTGCTGTGGAGACGGGAGGATTTCTCATCATATCAACATTTCGATCTCCTGACGGGAGGGGAGCTGGCAACACTTGCCGCCTCCCGCTGAGATGAGTGTTCGCTGCCAACAAGAAGGACAAAAGCTCTGTTGGACGTTGGACCAAAAAAGGATGAGGGATGGTGTAAGCTTCCAGGTCTCCTTCTGCAGCAACCCGAGAGTCCTGGCTTCAGCTTCTATGAGCACAAGACAGTAGCTGGGCATATGCAAGAGGCAGGCAGATTCCCCTGTTTTCCTTCTCTGCCGCCCTTCCGCCCCACCCCCCATAGGCAGTGCTAGAGAGGGGCTTGCAGGCCCGGATACTGGGTGGCGCCAACTCAGCCAGCAGACAGAGATCCATTTGTGGGAATTGGTCAGAAAGATCAGGGACATGATCGATGCCGGGAAGAGAAAGAGGAGGCAAAGATTTCTGTTTCTAAAATGCAGACCTGGTCATGGCATCCCCTTGCTTATAGCCCTTCATTAGCTCTCCGCTGCCCTCGCCATAAAGTTCCAACTCTTTGGCATGAGGCACCTCATGCTCCATTTCCCACCCACTCTTCCACGCCCCTCTCTCCCTCGTTCCCTAAATAAATCCTCCGTGGCTGAAAAGTCAAACACCTGCCTGCCTTAGCACATGCTGTTCCCTGGCCTGGTAGATCCTTTCCCAGCTTTTGTCAGCCTGGTACAGTCACCCTCATTCCTCCAGATCTGGTTCCTGAGCTCCTGGTGGCCTTCTCGCCGCCTCCCCGTCTCTCCTGGAAGATGCTGGAATCACGACCCAGCTAGCGTCAGCTACCTCGCGCTCTATTATGGTTGGTTGGCATGTCTGCCTCCCGACCAGGAGCTGAGCCGCTCAAGGGGAGTGGGTATGTTTTAGACGGAATGGCTGAACGACGGAGAAGAAGGCAGAGGTGAAGGAAAGGGGCCACAACTGGAGACGGGTGTGTAACTAAAACCACCCAGAGCTCATCTGGAAGCCAATGAATGCCTTGCACCCAGCAGTTCCTCGTGCCCCTCCGACCTTGGCCGTGAGGTGTGTGGGCAGCCAACGGGGCCAGTTCCAGGTGTGCTGTGGGCACCGACCCCTCTCCTCTCCACCTGAGCACCCCCAGGATGAGAGACTGAAACACCTAGTCCGTCCGATGTGGTTAAGGAGCGAAAAATGGTTGTTAACATGTTCATAAATAAACCCTCTGAAAGAGATCAATATCGGGTTATAGAAGTACCTTCTGGAAGAGTCAGTTTAAACTTCAGGAAAAAAATAAACCGTACCCCCAAATTCAACCGGTCAGAACCACAACGAACAAACCCACCTCCGAAGGCGCGAGGCTGAGACGGCTGCTGGGAAGGAGGAACGGGAATGCTCAGGCACAAACTACATGTCCCCTTGGGTCTCTACCAGCTCGGGCGTCTGCCCCTCATGGACTCAGACACAGGCGTCCTCCCATTAACCTGGATGTTTCCAAGCTAAACAGGGGCCTCCAGTCCATGCCCGGGCATAAAGCAAGGGGCATCCAGGGCTGGGCAGCACTCCTTTGCTGCAATTTATTTGGGTTTGCGCAGCAGCCTCTTCAAAAACGAAGTGGGGGAAGCAGTCCTTGGCGGTGCTCGGCTGCAAACCCCAGGCCCTCCAGCCTTCCCTGTGCCCGGGAAATGAGCAAGGACAGACACACAGGCTGGGTGGGGAACCTCAGAGGCTAGCGCCAGGCCTCCGCCATCGCTAACCCGGGCTGCAGCCACCAGGCCCAGCTCTGCTTCCCATCTAAGTCCTTTACCACTGAGATCCCAGAGAGTCTGAATCCCTCCCAGGCAGGTCTCGGTGTCTTCACCTGTTTCCTCCCTGGGGACCCAGCACGGTGCCTGGCACATGGTAGGCACACTGAGACGTGCCTGTCACAGAATCTAGTTCCGTCCCTTTTGCTGAATCTAGCTGCTGCCTCTGTGATGGGGAGCAGTTTTCCCCAAGGATTTGCTGGATCAAGGCATCATCTCCAAGGCTCTCTCTCTGTGTGCAGTCCTGAAAAGCTAAACGAAAACCCGGCAGTATGTGAACTAGAGGTATGTGTTATGGGTAGAAGGATGTCCCCCCAAAAAGAAATGGGAAGTCCTAACTCCCATACTTGTGACTATGACTTTTTTGGTGAGGAGGGTCTTTGCTGATGCAACCAATTTAAGATGAGGTCATGAGGATAGGCCCTAGTCCAGTGATGGCAAACCTTTTGACTCGGCGTGTCAGCATTTTGAAAAACCCTAACTTAACTCTGGTGCCGTGTCACATATAGAAATGTTTTGATATTTGCAACCATAGTAAAACAAAGATTTATATTTTTGATATTTATTTTATGTATTTAAATGCCATTTAACAAAGAAAAATCAACCAAAAAAATGCGTTTGCGTGTCACCTCTGACACGCGTGTCATAGGTTCGCCGTCACTGCCCTAGTCCAACAGACCTGGTGTCCTTATAGGAGGGAAATTTGAAGAGAGAGACACACAGGAAGAATGCCATGTGAGGACAGAGGCGGAGACTAGAGCGATGCAGCTACTGGCCAAGCTAGACCACCAGGAGCCAGGGAGAGGCAAGGAGGGCAGGGGTTCTACCCAGAGTCTCAGAGCATGGCCCTGCCAAGACCTGGATTTCAGGCTTCTGGCCTCCAGGTCTGAGACAAGAAATATCTGTTGCTGCAAGCCACGCACTTTGTGGTCACTTGTTACAGCAGCCCTCGGAAATTCATACTGTACAGTGCGTGTGTTTAACTGTAACACTTACTTAACGTCAACATTTATCTGCGTGATTTGTGTTTGGGTAGTGTCCACCGCATTATGTGGTCCGCTGGCTCATTCATTTAACATGAACTGAGCAGCTAATGCATGCGAGAGCCTGTGCAGGGTCCCAGAGCCGCAAAAGTGGGTGAGCCAGGAGACCACGTGAGGACAGCCTTGCGAGGGAGCCAGCTATATACACAGCCATGTGAAGGCCATGCAGCACGTTAATAAGCACGGACAGCAGAAATGAGGAGCATTTGCTGTGTGCCACCAAGTGCCCGGCAGCGCTGAGTGCCTCTTGTCACATTTAATCCTACACAAACCGACGAGGGAAGGTGCTGTTACAATGCCCGCTTTCCGATGGGTGAACTTGGGCTCAGAGACCTGGGGACAGCGGGACTCCAGCCTGGACCGTGCTGGCCACTCAGAAGAGATGGAGACTCGCTCCTACTGCGGTGTGCAGAACAGTGTGCGCTTTGGTTCAGAGGGGCGAGGAAGAGTCACTTAAATAGGAAAACATCTTCGTAGTTGAATTTTCAGAACAGCCAACATAGACAAAAATAGGCCTCTGGGCCCAGCCAGTGTGACTCAGCAATTAAGCATCGACCCAGGAACCAAGAGGTCGCCAGTTCAATTCCAGGTCAGGGCACATGCCTGGGCTGAGGGCTCGATCCCCAGTGAGGGACGTGCAGGAGTAGCCGATCAATGATGTTTCTCTCCCATTGATGTTTCTTTCTCTCTCTCCCTTCCTTGCTCTCTAAAAATCAATAAAAAATATATATTTTTTGTAAAAAAATAGGCTATTGGGTGAAGAACCTGTGGCCATCCCTCTTCAGTCATTAACAAGCACAATCCAGCGCTCCCGATGGCTCACAGGGACTTGAGCTGTCCCCTCTGTGTGGCCCGTGCCGGAAGGCAGGACAAAGGTCCCCATCTCCTCCCTTGCACCTGCCTGAGCTTTTCCGATGAGCAATAAGGAACTGAGCATCTCTGTCATTACTCTGGTTCATCTTTGTGGCACCTGGTGTGTCTGGGGCACTGTTCTCAGCTAATGTGTGAACTCGGCTAATCCCACGGTGCAGACGCTATTGCACCCATTTTACCAAAAAGGAAGCCGAGACCCAGCGAGATGAGGCGAAGCACCGAGTCAGAGCTGGATTCAAACCCGGACACGCCAGCCCAGAGTTCCTGCTGTCACAGCCTTGCTGGAGGAGGGTGGGGCGGTTTTGGGAGGAACGATGATGATTCAAGTGCCTCAGCCCAGCCTGACGCTATCAGCCCATCCATTACCCTCCTCCGATGCCTTCAGCCAAGTCCTGCCCGTATTTTCCACTCCTTTTCTCTACCCATCTCTAGTATTCCGAAATGAGCTAAAAATATAACGTATACCATATAAAAATAATGGCACGCTCATGCTCTTCTACTGTGGCAGGAAAACTTCCCTATTAGGACAAACCCAGGGATGTGCAATTTCAGCCAAGGGTGAAGAGACGGTGGCTCGCAAATGACAGAAAAAAAAAAAAAAAACGGAAGGAAGAACACAGCCGTCAAGGTAGGAAGTTACCTAATTTACAACCAGTGCAGAGCAGGTTTGGAATAAGTGTCAGGGGAGGGGGAGGGGGAGGAGGGCGAAGGAAGAGCAGAGGGAGGAGGAGGGGAAGAAGGAGGGGGAAGTGGGGGAGGGGGAGGAGGACAGTAAATGGCAAACAGGGTCATGCCAAGTGTTGGGAAACTGAAACACATGTGTGGTGCAGAGTGGGGCATACCAGGTGGCCAGGGCCCTCACATTCACAAAGACCCTCCCTCCTCAAGTCCGTCTCAGGGGAGAGCCTGGATCATTTAAGATCACCATTTTTGTGGGTCAAAAATGGCCAGATGTTGGCAATTTCATATGGTTCCATGTACACACAGAGTAACTTTGGCAAAACTGAAAGAGATATTCACCTAAAACGTAACATGCAGGGTACTTTTTGTAACCTTCTTTTGCCATTTCTCCTCCTCCTCCTCCTCCTCCTCTTCTCTCCTCCTCCCCCACTCAGCCTGTCCTCTCTCCTCCTTCATCCTCCTCCCCCTCCTCCCTCTTCATCTCACTTTAAACTATGTCAGGAGTCTAACCATCACTCTTATTCATTACTTGAGAACATTTCAGGAGGAAGATGAAAACAACCGTGTGTACATATGTGTAGACACATTCTTGTACTGTGTACCCGCACACATGCACACAGGTCCATGGCTGGACACAGGGCACCTTCTCCAGGGCCAAGCCTGCGACAACAGGACGAGAGCTGCCCCTGCGCTCACAGTCAGCACCAGCTGCTGCTCAGAGGTCACGGGGCCAGACCTCCAGCTCAGCCCCAGCAGGACAGGAAAGGGGCAATTTCAGGGAGCAGGCCTCTCTGGCCACTGGGATCCCCAGCCTGGGGTGCAGCCGGACACCCCGTGTGCAACGGATTTTTCAGTGCTGAAGTGCTTGATAGCCAACAAAGAATGTCTAAGGCTGCAATACACTTTGCGCTGCCTGACGGCCCACCTGGAACTCAGGCGATTCAGAGTCAAAAGGAAGGAGAGGCCCAGAAGGCGGGGCGTGGGCCTTTGGCCTGGAACGTGGGCACCCCGGCTCCCTGGCTTCCTGGCTGCAGGACGGTGGGCAGGTTTCTCACCAAAGGCCCGCATCCTCACCGGAGAAAGGAGACGATGCCAGAGGGGCTGTCTTGGAGGTGTTACAGTTTTAGGGTAGGGAGCCCTCAGCCCAGTGCCCGTGACTGTGGCCTCTGAAATGGCTTTCCTTCGAGATTAAAACATCTTCCCCGGGGAGACCAGGCGGTCTCAGC
>NW_006286243.1:3010029-3015451 GCF_000327345.1 Myotis davidii | reverse complement strand
TCCCTTCCTGATGACGACCCGGGGTCCTTAGCCCCAGCGTCCAGAGGTGAAACGGAGGCCCAGACGCGGGGGCAGGACTCCTTTCCTTTGACACCTTATCTTAAAACAATGATTTCTTTTTAAAGCCTCAGGCTTTCGGGCACCCTGCCAGCCGGCGGGCCAGACGACTGTTTTCCTTCAGAGGGTCCCAATTCCCACCGTGCAACTTAGGACCTGGGTAAAAACGCCAAACAATAGACCGTCTGCCAGGCTTGCAGGCAGCGAGCGCCATTTGCTAGACGTGCTTTCCCATCTTAGCAGGACCCTGCACTGAGCTGGGACTAATCAGCTGCCACACTCAAGGAAAGCACCTCGAACATTTCGATGCCATAATCATGTGCCATTACGATCGCGTGAAGGAACCTTTATAAGTAACGATGCCTCCACTTCCTGAAACGTGTAATCCTTCTGTCCTGAATTCCAAAGAGGCTGGCAGGAGGAATCATTAAATATAGATCGGGAACTAATACTTAAATCAGTTTTTAATCCACCTTTCGATATGAGCAGTAAAACCAAAACAGAAGCTCACCCTCATTACGACCAAGTCTTTCTGTCAATGAGGCTACATGGTCAGCAACAACAGAGCCACACAGAAATGGTCAACAATTCCAGGCCTGAAGCGATTGCCCCTAAAGAGCAATGTTGTTGATTTTTGCCCTAGTAGGCACATTAACTGCTTTTTCCAGAAATGATTAAAATGCACAACTGTCCTGGCTCTGGCAATGATGCTGTGACTTAAAAAGGAACATGGTTTGTCTTCGGATTAGGGAAGTGTCGAACTCCATGTACCAAGCACTGTTTTAAGCAAGCATGTCAAACTCGCAGGCAGTGGGCCTCAGGACTCCTTTAAATAAATGAGGTTTTCGGCCCACTGTCCGCAAGTTTGACATGCTTGGTTTTAAGTAACACTGACCACATGACACTTGCTGCGTCTTCACAGGGATCCTGAGCCAGGACTGGTAGGATCCTGGTTTATCAATGATGACCCAGAGGCACTGAACGAAAGGCCCAAGCTACCATCCCCCCAGGAAAGGCCTAAGCTACCATCCCCCAGGAAAGGCCCAGGTGCGGGAACTACAAACCAGATGAGATCAACAGGCTTTCTAGATTTTAACATTCATCCTGTCACCCCAGCAGCCGTGAGGGAAGCCCCACAACCTACCCACCTCTAATTTGTGTTGCTCACAGAGGCCTGCAGCTATGAGAGGTGAAAATGCAGAAGGCATAGAATTGGACCTGCAGTCATACCCAAAAGGCTTCCGGAAAAAAAAATATCTCCATAGCTGTTTTTCTCAAAAAAAAAACCAACAACACCCAAAACAAGCAAAACTGCATACATCGCCTCTATTTGACTTTCTAACTTGCTTTTCACAGTACACGGTTATGTGCTTTCAACCATGGACTAAGGAGGCCCCCGACTCCGCTCCAGCTCCCCACCCCGCTCCAGCTCCCCACCACAGCCTCCAGTCCGGCAAAGGCCTACCTTGTCATAATAGTAGCGCAGGGCTCTGCTCAGCTTGTCGTAGTTCATGTTCGTCTTGTTTTTGCGGAGTCCCCACAGCTTGGCCACTTCTTCTGCTTTGAGGAGCTTGAACTCACCATCGTTGGAGGTCCAGCAGATCAGATGCTCATGTTTCTGGTCCAGCAGCAACTGCAACAGGAACTGCCACAGCGTGATTGCACTCTCCATACCTGAGGAGGGAGGGAGGGGCGGGTCAGAGCCAAGCACAGGGCAAGTCTGGGGGGCGGGGGGTGCCGGTGAACCCTCAGTGCCCCCTCTCCCCTCCCCGGGAACCCAACACCCTCGCGTCATGTCCAGCCCACCAGGCCACCCTGAATCGGGTGCCTCAGGCTGCATTTTGGAAACAGCTACGATTCAGAAATACAGGGCAGCCCTGGGGTCCTCGTATTCACAACACCTCCCCACAGGTGACAGGGATGCATTGGAAATAAAGTGAAAAATGATACACGAACTGCCCACCTGCAGCCTTAGACTCCATGCAAATGATTCTCCACTTAACACTAGTGTCTTGTCCACCCATCCTATCAACTCCTTTGCTGGTTGGTCTCTAGTCCGCTCATTGCTATGGATGCCGGACCCCTTGATACGTGCATCTGTGTGGGGGCCTGGGATCGTGAGGTTGGGGGATATCATCAGTTGGGGAGACTATAGGCTGAGCTGCGCGAGGAAGGGTCTTCGTGGGCTCACTCTGTCCTCCCAGCACCCCACCATCACTCGTGTGGAGGCGGGAATAGCATTTTTCTTCTCCACCATGAGAGGAAAACCTAGAAAATGTTATCTTTTCCCTTCGACTCGGGTGTGGACTTTGTAAGTACTGTTCCTTCTGCCTAAAATGCTGTTCCCTGGCTTGGGAGGCTGGTGAACGCCTACTCATTCACCGGGACCCCGTTCAAATAGGGCCTTCTCGAGGACAGTTCCCCCCACTCCCTTGGTGCTTCCCCAACTTCAGGCGTGTGAGGACTTTTGTGGCAACAGGTACAGAGTCTAAACCCGACAATAACAGCAACAATAACCATGACAATAATCCACCTCTCTTATCAACACTCATCAAACCAGGAAAGAAGAGGTGGTTGGGCTGCACTCAAATGCTTCACCTCAGATGAGCTGCGGTGACTGGACACAGGACGTGCGCTGGGTTCCCATGTGGGTGGGATGGGGTGACAGTCGGTGCTGGGCCGAGGAGGCCAGGGACTAACAGAGGGTGGGAAATGAGCTTCGGGCAGGAAGAGAGGCGTTATGGGCAAGCTGAGAGCTGGGGACAAAGCCAGCAAGAACTGAGACAGCCACGAGGGACAGTGACGTCCTAGGAGGTGTGACTGGACCCCGGGAACAGTGAGGGTTCCCGCCCTGGGAGGCCTGGGAGCCGGAATCATTGCTTCACACTGTGGCCATCTCCATAACTCCTCTCATGCAACCCTCTTAAAGGGGCAGCTTTCAGGCTGGCAACTTGTTTTTCTCGCTTTCCACGTGGCCAGGGATGTGAAAACACCTAGCCACCCAACAAGTAGTCATTTCCTCATTGCCTTTCACATGTTTAGCCGAAGGAACACATTTATTGTTTCTCTAAGCAACCTGGGTTTCTCCGTTAAAGGAAAGAAGATGAGGAGCGTTCTCAAATACTCACACGGCATTCTATGTATGGGGGAGCCGGAATCATTGCTTCACACTGTGGCCATCTCCATAACTCCTCTCATGCAACCCTCTTAAAGGGACAGCTTTCAGGCTGGCAACTTGTTTTTCTCCCTTTCCACGTGGCCAGGGATGTGAAAACACCTAGCCATCCAACAAGTAGTCATTTCCTCATTGCCTTTCACATGTTTAGCCAAAGGAATACATTTATTGTTTCTCTAAGCAACCTGGGTTTCTCCGTTAAAGGAAAGATGAGGAGCGTTCTCAAATACCCACACGGCATTCTATGTATGGCCCTTTAAAGGGGAAATCAACCCTCCGCGCAATGGCCACTCCGTCTGCGAGACTGCGAATCACTGTCTTGTTGGATCAAAACCCCCGTTGCCTCTCACGAGTCTTGTAAGCACAGCTGCTGTGATACGCAGCAGCTCACGGGCTCCAGCTCCTGACAAGAACCACCCTCCAGTTATCAGAGGACTAGAGGCCCAGCGCGCAAAATCTCACGAGACCCATCAATGCACCTCCTGGTGACCGGTCGTTTGGTCATTACGGCGTTACGGCCACTGGCCTTTTATAATGTCGATGAGCCACAGGCGTTCTCATCATTGGCACTAAGAATTGCTAGCAGTTGTCTCAAATTCTTTGGTGTGTTTTTAGCTAAGTACTTCAGAAAGTCACTTTTAAAATATCTTTGAAACTTGAAGGGGATGCTCAGAGGAACCTGCTCCAAAGGGCAGAGGGCTGCCAGGAGGTTTGGAGGTGAGGGTGCAGGGGACCAGGGGAAAGTGGTCGGCCTCCTGCCCTTCCCCACCTGCAATGGACATGAACCACTGTGTTCCAGATGGGACTGGAGGGCCATGGAAACGCCTCCATGCATTTTACACTCGGTGCTCCTCCCACGCAGGCCTCCTCAGAGCTCCTTGAGCTTCCTGGAATCCCTTCTCATGGCGTTGCCACGGTGTGCATGGGAGCTATGGAGAAGGCTGGGTAAATGCCTTCCCTCCTTTCCCTGTTCACATAATCGTGCAACAGTGCCCTACACAGGATGGGGTACTGTTTCCCTATCCCATTGAAATTTGGGCTTGGCCAAGTGCTTTGATGTGGCCAATGGAATGGTGGTAGAAGCTACAACGTGATGATTCTGAGCCGAGTATGCAGGGGCTTCACATGTTTGTGCTTTTCCTCCTGTGCTCCTATCACCACTGTGAAGCTGCTGCTCAAAAAGGTGGCGCATGGGCCCAACCTGAGCTCAACCCAAAGCCTGGAGCCAAGTCTCAGGTCCCACAGTTTGAAGCAGCATCCCTGAAGCCAACCCAGGAGAAAAAGAAATGCTGTTGTAAGCCAGCAAGTCTGGGGGCAGTTTGTTACACGGCACCTTTGCAGCAAAAGCTGACTATTACAATGCCCGATATCTCTGCTTTAAAAATTCTCTCTTTACTGGGGTGCAATGTCTTTACACTATAGTGCCTACATTTACAATCACCAGCACTTTACAAAAAGTATTCTACGAGGTGCAGAGGGATTGGCTGACCATGTCTTTACTCAAAGGGCTCTGTTGGGCTCAGTAGGACCATGTGCACAACGGCCGTGGCCTAAGACAAGCAAGTGGTGGAGATGGGGACCTCCAGATCAGGCCCCCCTCCTCAGATTTCTGGAATGCAGGAACTGGGCCGAGGGGAGGCATGGAGCTGTGAACCAAGAAGCACATAGCTGCCCGCAAACTCTCACACGCCAGGAGAGCTTGGTTGGTGGCTGGGCGGGCTGTGGAACACCTTCCATCCCCCTGGGTTCTCCCAGACCGAGGTGTCACAGCCGGGCCACCACTGAGGGCTGGAGGGTTACTCGGAAGAGTTAAATATGAGTAACACGGTTCCACCGGAGGTGACTAAGGCATCAAGCCATTCCTGCCTAAGGAGGCTCATTCTCTGCTTCCCCTGCTCCCTCCGGCCACCCCTCTGCCCTGGTTGGTCCACCAGTTTCGAGGACTGCACAGCACACAAATCTTCACTGTTGAAAATCCCCGTCACACATGACTCAGAGATGAGTCTCAGAAATATTTCCCAGTGAGCTAATAATCACATCTAGAAACATCTGTCACTCCCTTCAACACTTGGCAGAAGTAATCCTGGGATAGAGTGGGCCCCAAAGACAGCTGTGGACCCTCCCACACCCTCTGGCCAGAGCCCTAAGGGGGATTAAAATGTGAGAGTGTATGGGGGGGGGAGGAGCAGG
>NW_006286243.1:3005802-3010013 GCF_000327345.1 Myotis davidii | reverse complement strand
GGCTAGGGGGGGGGCAGCAGGGCAGGGGCCACCAGCTGATGTCACCACTGTGCTCTCCATGCAAGAGCACTCGCTGTGTTTCTTTGATTTTAATTCAAACCTTAACTCATTTTAATCGTGATTAAGTGTCATCATTTGCAGTTGTTTTTACATACAATCACGCTTCACACTCTATCACACCCCTGCCAGCTGCAAATTTTGTTCCCTCTGGGACACTGCAAAAGGAAGAATCTAACATCGTGACTGGGGAGCATGCTCTTCCAACAACCGCCAGCACAGAACATATTAGCAAATTCATCCAAATGAAGCTCTCTCTCACCAGGAAAAAAAAAAAATCTAAGTGTTTGGTTTTGTTTTGTTTTTTTCCAGATTAATTCCTCAATGAAGCCCGGTGTCTTAACATGCAGGTGTTATGAGGAATATGAGTAACTCAGACAGTATACTCTGGCTCCTATTAAATAAAAAGTTGGAGAAAGTGTTGATACTTGAGATTTAGGCTGTGTGCATTATTATGCAAACAGAGGCCAGCTTTAAGTTAAAATGTTTCATCAGCCTAGCCTCATTTAGCTCATTTGGAAAACTTTCCACTGAAAATACGTAGAACACATGAGCCCTGGCCGGTGTGGCTCAGTTGTTTGGGCATCATCCCATATATCAAAAAGTTGCCGGTTCGATTTCCAGTCAGGGCACATGCCCAGGTTGTGGCTCTATCCCCAGTAGGGAGTGTGCAGGAGGCAGCCTGGGTCATTGATGTTTCACTCTCCCTCTCCCTTCCTCTCTCTCTCAAAACCAATAAAAAATTTCTTTAAAAAAAAAAGTGAAAATACATCGAACACATGAATGAAATGCTATATAAATGCTTTAAAAACATTCCTCCAAAACAAATTTCTGCTCATTAGAAAATGCTTCTCCTTCCCCTCTCCCTGTCCAGACCTTATTTTGAATGTGTGAGATTCTATCGGGTATTGTAATGCCACTCAAAGCCGACCTCTGCACTTAGATATCTGAGAGGATCACTCCACTCTAAGGCGTCACCGCCCTGACAGGAAGAGGGGCCCCTTAGCACTTGACAGTAACTTCACCTCGGTCGGGTGGCGTAGCCTGCAATGAATGGTCACCATTTCTGAAACCCCAGAGCTAACCAAACAGGACAGTCACAGCAGCTGGCAGGCCCGCCTCCAGGCCTCTCCAGAGAACAAGGCTACCTCCTATTTGCCCCAAATGCTCTCCCTTTGTAAATATATACCTTAGATCTTGCCGCAGTGGGTCTAGTTAGATCATCTAAAACAGGCTGTCCAATTTGAATAACACACATATCTCCTTTTAAAGGCACAGGGGGAAAATTAACAGGTTTCCCCATGTTGACAAATGATTTTCATTAAAATTGTTATTATGTTCTCCCTTCAAATACAGGCTCCTCAAGGTTTAGAATTCTTATAGAACGGTAAAATGAATTGCACAGATAACACACCTCCCCCCCCCTCAGATTAACAATTCATTTTACATAGGACAGATGATGTTTTGTGGAAACGCATCCAACACGCACCCAAAGGTTATGGCAAGGACTGAGCCAACGTAGGTACTTGTAAGTAAAATGTGTTTACACTACTACGCTCTCCAAAACTCAATTCTCCCCACTTCCTTTTTTTTTTTTGAGTGTCCATTTTATGTCCAGACGCCGGGTATTTGGGACATATCAGTGAACAAAAAAGACAAAGATCACTGTCCTCATGGAGCGTGCCTTCATGGGGAGAAGACAGGCCATACATCAATAGCAGACGTGACTACTTAACAACACAACAGGTTATTTTGAATGCATGAAATTCTACAGGGTATTTCCATTGCAAAGTCAAACTCTGCACTTATATATCTACGAAGATCAGTCCACTTTAAGGTGTCACGGCTCTGACGGGGAAAAGGAGCCCCTTAGAACCTGATACTGACTCTATGGGAAAATGCAGCCAGAGCCGGTGAAGGGGCTGGGAGCCGGGGATGCACGAGCAGTCTTGGAAGGCCTCCTGGAGAAACTGAGAGTTGAGAAATTCCTTTGCTAAAAAATAATGTTCAGCCCGGCCAGTGTGTCTCAGTGGTTGATCATCAACCAGGAGGTCACGGTTCCATTTCCAGTCAGGGGCGCATGCCCAGGTTTGGGGCTCGATCCCAAGTAGGGGGCGTGCAGGAGGCAGCCAGTCAGTGACTGTCTCTCATCATTGATGCTTCTATCTTCCTCCCCTCTCCCTGCCTCTCTCTGAAGTCAATAAACAAATAATAATAATAATGATTTTCACACTGGGTAACATCCTGGCCCTCTGGCAGATACACAAATGAAGACAGGTTAAAGATTTAATTTTACCCATTAATCAAGGAGGGCACCAGGCAGACGTTATAACAGGCAGGGGTGGGAACAGCAGTGACAAATGTCGAGGAAGCAGCAGCAGCATGGGGCCTGGAGCACCATGGCCTGCAGTTTACACAACGACAGCCTCCCCCTTGAGCCTGAAGAACAGAAGTGTCTCAGGGTGCCTGTGCTCCCTCCAGGGGCCGGCCGGAGAGTTAGCTCTACCCCAGGACCACCAGCATCGCCCTGTCACCTGAACCTGCACCCTGAGGCTGACTCAGGGGCCACCACTTTGCACAAGTCTAAGAGCCCTAGTGATTTTACATTTTTAACTTCAGGAGGGTTTTTTTGCACAAAGAGGGTTCCCCCAAATTGTTTTCAGCGTCAAGCCCGCAACACCTGGACCTGCCACTGTGGGAGCCCCTTCTCAGGCTGCCTCCTTCCTCTCTCCTAGAAGCTGCTTTCCTGGTCTTAGAAGCAGGCATTCTTTCGGTCTGCCACAAGGTGGCGCCAGACGTCTTAATGTGAGATGGGGCTGCCCGGAATCTTTATGCAAAGCATGAGGTTTTTTTGCTTCCATTCTTAGAAGTCAAATACCCACTAATTTGTTCTTCTTTCTATTGATGGCAAACTAACATTTCTCTTTGCGTGCTCCTGAGTTCATTTTTAAAGTTACACTGAGGTGGGAGTTGAGGAAGCAGAATTACTATCTTTCATTTTCTACGGCGTATGCATTGTAGGAACTAAAGAAATTAGCCGACTTAAAAAACATCAGTCAGAAATGAGAGAGGCCAAGGAAAGGAGAACTGTGTAAGGAGTAAATAAAGCAGGCGCTCAGTACTGGTCTTTTTTGTTTGTTAAAACTTGCACATTAGAGAAATAAGGATGGATTTGAACATTTTATAGCAAAAATTCTCTCTTAAATTCAACTCCCCTGTCCAAGTCCTCTGTCTAGAGCAGCATCTACTGTTTCTGTACCATTACATTATCAGTGTCCAAGAGAAAGGGCAGAAACCATTTCATTACATAAAACAAACCCTGCACTTAAAATGAAGGAATTGGGAAACAACAATATGTATGACCTGAGGTCTGCGGTAAGTCAGCAAAGACTAATTTTAAGGAATTACGTTAATAAGGATAATATCTGGTAACTACGCAGCCCATACTTGAAATCTTTAATTTTGTAGGTGGAACTAAGATTATGGAAATGTATTTTCAAAAATATTTTATTGTCAATAACTGCATGTAAAAAAATGCTACTCTGTGAGGTCAAGTTCCTGCCCCTCAAAGCTTTTTATCTATTAACAAGTGTTTGTACTCATTCGGTCTGTGAATCCCTACAGATTGCCGATTTTCTAAAGAGTAAAACACGCAGGAAAAGAGAGGGAAAGGCCCCATTGTGCAGTCTATTTATACTATTGACCCTTCACAGTTTGCAATGTTTTTCAGATAACTCTTCCACCTGAGAAAAGAAAAAGGATTTTCAGGGGAAATCACTGAATGCCACTGTCATAACAACATAGTCGTTTACTGTGCTTGTGATCCACCCCTTTCCTTCTGAAACCCTGTGTTATCTCTGGGCACGTTAGAAACAAGTCAATTGGTTGGTTCATAGGTGACTTTTTTTGTGGGAATTTCCTTTGGAAAAGTAAAGCGATGGCTACATCAATTTGGGCTGGGAAAGTGTGTTTGAGCCATTCTACTTCCTCCCACATCCGTATATTCATGCCACTTCCCACCCCACCCCACCACTGCCCGACCAGCCCTCTGATCCCACATGGGAGTCCAAGAGCGCCTCTTCCCATCCTAGGCCCACTCCGATGGGTACCTCTTTGATCCCTAATTCGGCAACGTCCCAAAGCTACCTGGCATT
>NW_006286243.1:2989367-3005743 GCF_000327345.1 Myotis davidii | reverse complement strand
AAATAATTGGTTGTCCCAGAAGCCCACACCTCTGTCCCTGTACCTCGAAGAAGCAAGTTAACTGGAATGAGCTGGTGTATGGGACAAGCTCAGCCCTGGGCCCTGGCCATTGTAAGCCTTTGACGAGGCTTATGTGTTGCCTTCGTATGCCTTCTAGAAAGCCTTCACCCCGGCACCCACAACTGGAGCTCTTTATTGCTGGCCACCACTCCATCAGCATCAATAAGCATTCAAGAAAACGGTGTGCAGTGAATCAACTTCTCTGGATCTTCATTTCTTTACCATTGAAGTGGGGATTTTAACGTATGACTTCAGACTTCAGAGACTCTTCTACCATGTGTCAAGGAGCCTAGACACAAAATCATTTTTCTCTTTTTTTTCCCCTCAGGAGGACGATAGTCGTGTCCACTCCTCCGATGTCTTCTGACCGCCTGAGCCCTGCCTCTCCTCACATCGGGTAGCGACACACACACACACACACACACACAAAGAAGTGTGCGGTCCGCAGTCTTCAGCATACACATCACCATGTAATCTCTTCTCTGAAAGCATCAGGCACGATTTTATTGGGCAGTTAAAGGCACACAAGCCTGCTAGATCAAAGCAGCCAACTGGTCACCCAGCCTTCCCAAAGGGAGGCTGTAGTTCATTACAGCCCGTCGGTTAACCACATCCACCTCCCTCGTATATCAACATGGCCAGGAAACAGATTTAGCAGCCCTGGGCATGGCAGGAAAGATCTTTCCAGGTAACCCACTGGATTAAAAAGCAGACCATGTCTTGAAAGATGAGTAAGGCTGTAAAAATCAGAGGTTCCTACAATCCGGGACAGCCAGCCCCCAGGCGCCCCGAGAGAGTCCCCTGTGGACATGCCGGCTCTGCTGACAATACTCTTTCATTTTTTTTGTTGTGCGTTTTATTTTATTCATTGTTGACAGCATTACAGATGTCCCCCACTGGCCCCCACCTTTGCCCCTCTCCACCCTGCCCCCACCCCACCCCAGGCCTTCGCCACACTATTGACAATGCTTCTTCTTTAAACAGATGGGTTGTTCCTTCCCAGACATTCCTGGACTAAGACCCAAACGTTCACTTTCTTTGCAAGTGTCTTTGTTGTCCATGCTGTTTGCGTGTGTCTCCGTTCTGGCCCGGAGCACGTCGTCCTGCAGTTCTCAGAGTCGGTAACACCCGGCTTCCTGTTCTGCAGGTTGCAGGCAGGAAACTGGAAAATGGGCCACAGGAAACCTGGCCTCCTACATCTGCCCCACTTTGTAATTGCAGCTCTGGTTTCATTTTGCCTGTGTGTCACCTCTGCTTTAACCCTCAACGCGACGGCAGACCCTGCTCTCTGAAAGAACACCACTCACTGCCCAAGAAATCTCCCCGAGGCAGGTTTTCTCCCCAGAATGGTTACTCTATGAATTCTACAGGGAGAAAACATACTGAGCAAGACTAAGTGTTTTTTAATTCTAAGTATTTTTATTCTAAAAAAAAAAATACTAAGCAAATGCTCCTAACAGTAGTCATTTGGATCAAAAGAATACGTAACTAGAAAAATGACTCACTTGATGGGATAAAGCTACCACTAAGTCTCCAGTGAGGACTCATGACTTTCATAATACTGTACACAGCAGGTGATTCCGGGTAAATATGATGACTCCTGGTACAAGGCTACCTGTGACTTCTAACTTGGGAGGCTTTGATACCTAACAGATGAATATGAGGTAGAGTCCTAACTCATCACGGTCTCTCTCATCATCATACCGTGTCACATTAGGCTGAACTGTGTGAAATTGCTGTTTTATACAGACAATCTAGAGCATGTAACCACAACAGAGAAGATACATACACACATGTACACACACACGCAGTCACACCCCCAGGGCAGTATCTTCTTCCTGTGTTCGGTCCAGGGACGGACCTTTATGAGAATCTGAAATTCTCTAGGGGGGGGGGCGGAGAAAAGATATATCCATACAAAATATACACAATTTCAGCAGGGTTTATAAAACCCTCAAAGTAATTTATAAATTTAAAATAAAGAGCCCTACACTAAGGGAGATGCCAGCTATATTTTCCCCCAGCAATTCTGAGATTCCACGGAATTCTCAAAATTAAGGCTCACACCAAAAAATTTTTAAAAATGCATTGCTTCTTTCAATAGCTTTTCTTTTTAAATGCTACCATTCGGCGAACGTTCACTATGTACCAGGCATCGGGCCGAGTGCCTTCGATACGCTATCTAAATGAATACTCCGTGAGGAAGTTGTAACCAAAGGTGAAATGAGGCTCCTGGCCACAGGAGTAAATGGGCAGAGCCTCCTATCTCCTACCCAGGTTCCGAAGTGCAGGTTCTTCATCACCACGCGCACTCCCTCCAGCAGAGGCCTCATTCTCATGCGCACACCTCACTGCTGCTGAGAGAAGCGACTCCTTTTAACCTAGAGGGCACTAGCACATTCCCACTCAAATCAGGAAATTTCCTCGTTTATGTCTGGCTTTGTCTCATGGGTGACTCCAACTGTCCCAATTCGCTGTTTTAAGAAACAGACTTTGAACCCATCCCATCATTTTGTTTTTAAACCAATTTTCCTTTTAAAAATATTTGTAGCCTGGTTGGTGTAGCTCAGTGGTTGAGCCTCACAACCTATGAACCAGGAGGTCAGGGTTCGATTCCGGTCAGGGCACATGCCGGGGTGGCGGGCTCAATCCCCAGTAGGGGGCATGCAGGAGGCAGCCAATCAATGATTCTCTCTCATCACTGATGTTTCTATGCCTCTCCCTCTCCCTTCCTCTCTGAAACTAATAAAAACATGTTTAGAAATATATTTTAAAAAAGATCTGTATATGGATTTAGCTGTGCTCCAGGTACATCCAATGCTAAAGAATGAAGGTGGGTTCTTGACCCCCTTCCTTCTCCCCCCGCCCCCCACAACCCCCGACACGGTGTGTGTACACAGGACAGAGAAACAAGATGATAAAAGTCAGAAGTGACCTAGCCTGGGCCCAGGGAGGGGCCTAGCGCCTGAGCCCATTTCACAGGATGAAGACATGAATTATGTATGAGAAAGACTTCCCATGGGACAGGGGCAGGCTGGGGACCGCACTGACACTACTCCACAGTTCCTAGTGTGGCACCTAGCACCCAGCAGGGCTCTGAGAGTCCCCTTTAAAAGCAAACACCTTTGGCCCTGGCCGGTGTGGCTACGTAGTTAGAGGGTCTCAGGTTCAAGAAGAGTCATCAATGACTCTTCTATTGTGTTGAAACCCAAGGGTCTCAGGTTCAATTCCCGGTCAAGGGCACGTACCCGAATTGCAGGTTCAACTCCTGGCCCTGGTGAGGATGAATGTGGCAGGCAACCAATCAATGTGTCTCACATCAAAGTCTCTATCTATCTATCTATCTCTCCCCCTCTCCCCCTCCCTTCCACTCTCTCTAAAAACCAATGGAAAAATATCCTTGGGCAAGAATGAACAAAAATAAATAAATAAAAATGAATAAAAACAAACACCTCTGGGGAAGCCCTGTTTCAGGTTCTAAGAAAGAAATACCTGGGATTTCATGGAGGATCTACACACCACACACACACACACACACACACACACACACACACACACTGCTGTGCATTCAGTAAAATGCACTTAAAATCTTGCTAACTGTTCTGAAATTTGAGCTCCATAGGAGCTGCTTCCTAATTTCCAGTTGGTATTCCCCCATCCTCTCCTCCCCTGATCCTTATATTTCATAGGTCTTTGAATGGAAAACCTTTTACCTACATCTTTTTTTATTACTCATATTAATAAAATTTGGTCCTGTGCCCAAGGGAAGGGGGTCAGAACACAGACACCCTCATCTTGTCCACAGCTTTACAAGAGTTAGGCGATCTCGGGCAGGGACGCCAGTTTCTCTCCGCCTCAACTTCTTTCTCTGTAAAGCAGGGAGATGGCCAACCCTCCCCCTCCATACCTAAGTCTTACCAAGCTAAAAGCCTTTTTATGATTAAAAGTATTTTGAAAGTAAAAATCTAAGTTATCTTCTGACCAATTATCTTGTGCAAATGATCTCTAAAATAAGAAGGGGGAAGTGCCTCCAACTTCAATAAAGCCTTAACAGAAACATGTTTAAAATCTGATTCGTCTTCACATCAGAAAATGTTTATTTGCTTAGGGACTTTGTGAGGATAATTCTACGAAAATTGAAAATAGAGGAAATCTGCCCTACCACTGCCACTCGGATGAAATCATCATCTCTAGTGATGAGCGTGAAGGCTGTTCTCTGCTGAAAAACAAGTTGGTGAAAGCCGAAAGGGTATGCCCCATGCCCCATGCGGCAAGGACACTTTTGCATGATACGAAATGATGGTGGTTTTTCCACATCCAGGAACGGAGCCGTTTCCTGCCAGAGCATCCTCCAGACTCTCCTATTGTGCTGGAACTGTAAAATCGTTCTAAATCAGGACTTCCGCCCATTATGCTTCAGAGCGTCTTTCTGGGAAGGGGAGATCCAAGGCAAAAGGTAGGAATTCCTACAGCACCACCCAATGGAAACATTAGAAGAAGAAAAAAAAAGAAAAGAAAAAGGCCAGATAAAATATGTTTAAGAGAAGGAAAGAAAACCCAGGTCCTACCTCTTCTCATTAAACATCTGGACACCGCTCTCTGTCCATCAACAGCCACCCGCAACATGTCTGCTTCACAAGGGCACTCTCCTCCCTCGGGCCATTCCCTCATCACACCCGCACAGACCTCAGCCATCACTCTCACACGGGTGCACACACCCGGGGCTGACACCAATAAGTCCCAGGTAGGTCGGGTGTGGGCCGGACACCATCCCTTCCTCTCAGAAGGATCCACAAGGGACTCTGGGGGCCGGGACATGTGCAGCGCTGTGCTGTGCTCGCACCCCCCTCCTGCTGCAGCACCAAGCATTTCCGGACAGAATGAAATAAGTCAGTCAGAAAAAGCAAAGAACTATATGATTTCACACATATAAAACTGAAACTCATGAACACAAGCTGCACTCTGGTGATGCCAGGGGGAAGAGGGTAGGGGGCGAAGGAGGTTCTAATGTAAGGTGACAGGAGAGCATTTGACTTTGAGTCATAAGCACATGGTACAATATAACGATCTTGCCCCCCCAACATCTGCACTTTCCTCCCCTCATGGCCCATATCTCCGGTCTCCCGCCCCAAACTCCCTCCAGGGTGAGCCCTGTTGCTGCTCCCTTGTCCTACCAAAGCCACCCAGGCCCCACAGCGCCCCAGGGGTCCATGCAGTTGTTCTCTTCTTCATTTACTGCCATCAGATCATGTCTCATCCCCAGCGCCTGCTTCTCAGGCATGCCTGGCACATCAAGCTACTAAACGGGAACCCCTGACCCTCTGCCTCCAGCTTTCCCTCCCAGAAAGGCCGGCGGACGCCTGCAGAGGGTGAGGAGCCATGGTCTTCCCAGAGAAACCGTGAACTCTCCGGTCTTCTCTACTGAACTTAAAATGATAAAGTACCATTCCTTCCATCATTTCTGGATGGTTAAGTCATGAAAGAAAACTGTCCCCAACGTCAGCATTCCTGGGAAAGTTATCTTTCCCTCTTCCCTGGAGTA
This sequence comes from Myotis davidii, assembly GCF_000327345.1. Classification (NCBI taxonomy): domain Eukaryota; kingdom Metazoa; phylum Chordata; class Mammalia; order Chiroptera; family Vespertilionidae; genus Myotis; species Myotis davidii. The sequence goes on along the minus strand of NW_006286243.1, from coordinate 3,000,141 downwards.
AATCCACTGAAACTATTTTAGATGTATTTTATGGGTTTTTTTTTTTAATTTTATTATTGATTTGAGAGAGAGAGGAAGGAAGAGGGATAGAGAGATAGAAGCATCAATGAGAGAGAAGCATAGAGTGGCTGCCTCCTGCATGCCCCTTACTGGGGACTGAGCCTGCAACCCGGACATGTGGCCTGGCCAGGAATCGAAGTGGTGACCTCTTGGTTCATGGGCCAACTCTCAACCACTGCGCCACACTGGCTGGATTTAGATGTCTTTTTAAAATAGTATATACCAGAGAGCTGATCTTGACGTTGTTTAGACAGATATGATGTCTTAAAATTTTACAATATAGCATACTTGAACTGCTAATTTACAAATGGCTAATAGTATTTAAACCTTCCCTCCCCCCCCCCTTTTTTTTCTGAAATTTAACATGTGCCATCATGTGCTGGTTTGGGCAATGTCAAGACTTAGCTAGATAACACTGACATCGGGTAATCTTTGGGTCCTACTCTATACACGACCCTTGCAAAAGCTGTATGGATTTCTGGTTTGTGACATCTCCTTTAGAGATTTTACAGAAGGACAAAGCTACTTTGCAGGTGTGGTCACCTAAGCAAGACCTGGGCACTTCCAGGCGTCTAGATTCCACGGTCACACTAGCCTCACTGCTTTTCTTCAGTGTTCTTCTCAGCAAAACTCCTGTACAGTTTAGGACATGGAAATTCCGGGCATAAACATGTATATATAAATCTGGCATGATAATATATGCACTTTGGAGGGATCTATAAAAAGACAGTGACTCTGCAGTCTTCAAAACATCATCACCTGCTCATGTGGTGGACATCTGTGGGCATTTCAGCTGCATCGAGAGTCCTGAAGGTAGGAACTGCCCCTCCTACTGCTTTTACTCTCTCCATATGCATATATTTCTCTTACATCTCTGCACATGGATATCAAGTCTAGGTGCATAGGACAAGGCCAAATGCAGAGTCTCTTCTAAATTAAAACAACTTCTATTAAAGTCCTCTTTCACAGGACACAAAAATATAAGGGCACTAAGGGGAAATGACAAGCAAAAGCCATCTCACTTTTCAACTGCATGTCTCTTTAACATCAAGCCTGATGTACAAGCAAACTCCACCCACTGGAACACAGGAAAAAAATATCTTGATGTCCCTATTGAGTTCAGTTACTCCTGAAAAAAAACATTGGTGGCAAAGAGAGACAGTGCGTGATTCCAAAATGAAATGACCTTCTCCCAATGCTTTATCCTTAAAATCTAATTTTTAAAAACTGACCTCCAAACTGCACTGAATAAATGAAGAAAATAACAAAACTGTCCACCAAGTGGAAGACCGCTGACCCGTCCATTCGTGTCACACAGAGAATGGCTATTGGTGGCATTCACATCAAACATCAGATTCAGTGCTCATGGCCCTGAATTCCCAGGCAGGAACCTGCCACCCACTCACCTGGCCTGGTCCTTTTAGAAATGTCACGTACAACTTGTCCCCCTCCCTACTCTTCCAATAACTGTACAACGTAATTGTATTAGCGGGACAAGACAACAGCCAGCTCCTGCTATATAAATGGTCCTTTTCCCCCTTTCTATATTTTCATCATTTTGGTGCATGGATGACCTTTTACGTCAAGTTTCTATTTTCCTACAAACAAATTAGTTCTTAATATTTAGGTTTAAAAAAAAATAAAGCAAAGGATGTGGCGAAGCCTGGAGGAGGGTTCCGTTCTTGTGGTTCAGCTCTGATTTGAATCAAAACAGGGCCATCCTCACATCTGAGCGCAGAGGCTCAGAGCTTTGGAGAGGCCCAGTCCACGTGGGTCACTTTGTGTGGCTCAAGGCATCTTCTAACAGCACCCACTTTTGTAATGGAAGTGATTCCCTTTCAGGAATTATTAATACTCTTCAAAATTACTCAACTTATCCACGTGTCGTACACGCAGAACAGAGAATAGGGCTAAAACGTCTACACAAGTGAATTAGGCACAAAGAACTCTGAGTGGCTGACTGAGCACTGCTTCCGTTTTTTGTCTCAACTATCAAAGATGAAGCCAGCCCATCACAGGCACCGCTGCCCTCTGCTACACTCTGAGCGCTGATGCAGATGACATAGCTCTGCCTGGCGTTTAATCAGTTCCAATCCTGACCCAGAATGGTACTTGGAGAATTTGTTCTAAAGGCTTTAAAGAAAGAAAAAGGAAAAAAAGCAGAGCCCTAGAGGGTGGCTCAGCTGGTTGGAGCAGCGTCCTGGATACCAAAAGGTTGCGGGTTCAATTTCCGGTCAGGTCACATACATAGGTGGCAGGTCAGGATGCCTACAGGAGGCAACCGATCAATGTCTGTCTGTCTGTCTGTCTCTCTCTCTCTCCCCCACTTCCTCTCTCTCTAAAATCAATAAGAAAACATATCCTTAGGAGAGAAAAAAAACAACAATGCTCTCCCATCTAACAGCCTCTGGTCTATATGCTCGCTGTCTGGTGGTTGGAAAACAGGTGAGGACCTTAGCAGACATCACTTCCCTGCCTACACTCACCAACTCTAGATTCCAGAGATTTCCCATTGCAAGGCCATACAAGATGGAAGAGCCGCCTCTCTGGGTGGTCTTCCAAATAACACTGCAGGGTCCCTGTCCCTTCTTCTAAGTTCTTAACAGGCCTTGCTGACATGATCAGGAATCCCAGCTTTCTCTTCTCCTGAAAATTATGGAAATACACCCACCCAAGTTCTCTCCTGAGCTCTTACAGTGAAGCAATGATTCGTTGGGGCAATTTTAACAAACATTCCTTTGTGATCCTGTCCCCTGCACAGAGCTAGGGCTCGAACCCTACAAGAAGGGCTCTGGACAGAGGAGTAACAACCGAGATCACACTGTCCCACTCTTAGACATCCCTCCCCTTCCTCCCTTCCTTCCTTCCTCCCTTCCTTCCTTCCTTCCTTCCTTCCTTCCTTCCTTCCTTCCTTCCCTCCTTTTTTTCTCTCTCTCCCAGTGCTTCTCTCTTTCAGTTTCAAATGAACAACAAAAATGAGGGCTCGTATATTAGGCTCTAAGGACAGACCTTCTAAACTCCAATAAGGAGACACTTGAGAAGTTAGGTTTCCAGTTCACCGAGTATTCACCAGAGGAGTGTCCTTCTTCACTATCAGTGCTGGGAACTGTTCTAACACCTACAGCCCTTCTCTTGCCTAATGAACATGCGATCCCTTCTGGGCCTGGTGTCATCATTCTGAGGACGGTGAGAACTTACAGGTACAGACAGTGTGCGGGAACCCCTGCAGTCATCCCGGGATCAATTCCAGGGCTTGTTTTGTTGCTGTTGTTGTTTTAATCTCTCTCTGCTGACAATTAAGTGCAGGGAGAAAACGCTCCTTAGTCACACATTCTGGTAAACCAAGCTTTGATGATCAACCAACGGCTCCTTGGCAAAACCCAGTGAAATGAACAGATCCTGTCCCCCTGCCCCCAAAACAATTTAGGTCGTCATTCATCTTTTCATCATCTCCCAGACAGAGTCGTTTTTTTTTTAATTTTAAAACTCAATCAGAAATGTCATTCATAAGTTACCAAAAGTTACAGACAGAAAGACAAAAGCTACCCACACAGGTGTTAGTATAAACGAAGAAGAACTTAACAGCGGTGGACACTGGGTGGGGCAAAAGTACATTTACAGTTGTGAGTGCTCAACACACTTTACCCTTGCGTGATTATCTACAAATTACTGTATTATTTCCCATACAAACAACTGTCAACCTACTTTTACCCTACCTTGTATTATGGAATTCAGCCCAAGGGAACTATGAAGACTTGATCAATTAAAGTCTTGATAAAGGTTTAATGATGGTTGCTACAGAATGATTCATTTTACTACGGAAAGAACTTCTTTCACGCTAGACTTTCGTATGAATTATTTAACTGTGAACCAACCATTCTTAGCGGAATACTGATATCAACAACAGGACTAAGGTTTTTTAACAAACTAACCTGACTTCTGTACATCTACTGTTCCTGAAAGTCTGGACAAAACCTCTGGAAAACGGGATATTCTCTATAGAGGATCTTTTTGGTTGTCTTTATGGGTTAACCAAAAGATACGCCTGTTATTAATCCAACTAATTTACTGTCTAGGAAAAGAGCTGGATTTATGCATGTTGACAAAGTTGACGGGACGGGGGGCGGGGGGGACGGGCTATTCTGGCAAGTTGTTTCCCCTTCAGATTGTTTTTAATTCAATGAGCGCCAGGTTTTGGACAAAGTGCTGGGATAAATACAAGAATGAGAAAAACAGATGCAGGCCCAGAGGGAGCTTACAGACTGATGTGCGTGACAGATATGAAACACATCATGACACCTACGTGTACAGGTATCCCTCCCTGTCTGAATTGAATGGATTCAATTCAGAGTCAAGAGTTTGGACAGTGACTTTGGATAATGAGGGATATGGCACTTGGTTCCTGAGTTGGAGATAAGGAGCATTCATGAATAATGAGGGACACCAGCCCTATTTCCAGAATCCCTATCTGAAACTGTTCAGTACCTGTGTTTGGGAAGTAAGAATTTGGAGAGGGGGAATTCGGGTCATGAAGACACGTATGACTAGACCTGTGGTGAGGGCTTGGAAGACCAGGGACAGATGACCAGGGCAGATCTAGTCTGGGGGACCAGCAAAGGCTTCCTCAGGAAGAGATGGGTGAGCTGATGACTACAAATTGGCTGGATAAAGCAAAGTGAGAAAAATTGATGGGAGTGGGGGGCACGGAAGGGAATTCCTAGGACAGAGAACAGCACTGGGAAAGGCCCAGTGGACAGAGGCTACATTACATACTAGAGGAACTGCGGAAGGGCTAGTGTGGCTGGCCCCAATCATAGCTGGGAGCTCACACTAAGGACTTCGGTCTTCATCCTCCCTGAAGCCACGGGGAGGTTTTAAGTGGGGGAGAGCCAAGGTCAGGTCTGTGTTTAAAGGGCTGCTCTAGTCTGTGGGTGGAGAAGGGAATGGGAGGGGGTGAGAGGGAACGTGGGGCCCCATTAGCCACTGCCGTCCAGGATGGAGATCGATTCAAAGACTCTGGGAAGGAAGGAGTAGGGACTTCACCTGGTGATGAAAACCTTCCCTGGGCCTACTCAGCACCCAACCCAGAGTCAGTACCTGGTGTCCCTCCAGAATTAGGCAACTGTGGTGCTTGTCACAACCCTCAAGAAAAGGAGGAGAGGCAAGCACAGCAGCTGACACTGACCCTCACACAGGTGATCCCTACTCAATAAGGAGCCAAAATGGGATTGAGGGGGAACGTTTGGGGGAACCCCTTTTCCCACCCCAAAACAGCAGTTTAAATTGCTGTATATGTCTAAAAGTCAGCTGTTTGGGGATGACAGCAAAATTCACATTACACTTTCACAACTCTCAGAAGAATTCAAGTTCTTTACTCCAAAAAGGTAGTACGATCAGACTTTGCCTTGAAAGCCTCTCTGACTCACTTCACCCCCCAGCCAGGGAAACTGAGGTCGAGGAAGATGAAGTGATATCCTCTCAACCCAAGTGGTTTGGAGGCAATCTACTTTTCCCTGCAGCATGTAGACAGGGTGCCCGCCCCCCCCCCCCAAATGCATACACACGTTAACAGCTGGTAGCTCAACTGATGTTTCTTTCTTTTCAGATTTCACCCGTTGGAGTTAATAATGGATTAAAAGTGTGTGTACATTTTTTTTTAGGACACACTGTCTTACTTTTGGCAACTTAAGTGATAAAAAAATGTACAAGGGACACTTCCTCTTATCATATAATAAGGAAATTCACACCATCTCATGATTTATTTTTAACCATACAGATGAAATAAAAATACTGCATTGTTTTATCAAGATGTTCTGGGGTTGAATAACCTGCATGGTAGAATCATGAAATTTCCATAATATAATTTAAAAAAAAAACAAAACCAGCCAGGAATGTTTTGGAGTAATGGAAATATTCTCAGTTTAGAGGGAGGGGGGTAGGGATGACACAAGTGTATACATTAACGTTTAAAATCGGTGTTTTCGTATGTGCAAATTATACCTCACATTTTTTTATTTACCTCAACTTTTTTAAAAAAAGAGCACCAAGGGTCTCAGATTCCTTATTCCGCTGCTTGCAACAGAAGACCCCTAACACTAGTGATGGGGTGGGCCTGATGCATACCTATCTGATACTTTCTCTAGAGATCTAAGAAGAAGCATCAGATAAGTGTGCATCATACCCCACCACTCCCATGTTTGTGCATGGAAAATTAGGGTCTGCTAGATATAGTAGCTCTAAGAATACTTAAGACAATGTGTGTGCATTAGAACTGTTTAGAGCATGTGTGTAATAAATAAAATTCATTTTGTCCAATTCAAATTGGAATACATTAGCATAACCAAAACCTTAATGTCTTTAAAAACGTACAAATAAATCTCACTGCCACATTAAAAATAATCCCATTCAATTCTTACAATAATTCTGTAATTACTTTCCAGAAAATGGAATTAAAAACACATAAAGTAGTCAGTGAGCTAACCTCTCCTGGCAGTTCAGACCAAATTCCAATTTATCGAAATGACCAATTCAAGTTTATTTTTAAACTGCTGACATGAATATAAGTTTCCAGTAATGGATGAAAGGCCATTTTTATTTTGGTGCAGATAGGAGTCATGCGGAGTCAAATATCTGCATGGAATCGTTATCTAAAAGACAAAATAATCTACCATTTTTGAAGGCCTTTAGGGTTTGTTAACAGAAGGTTACCCACACACAGGCTGACAACTCAGTTTACTAGGGCTGCATGCAAGGTGGCAAAAAAACAGCGTTTTCATGGTCTCCCTGCCGTGGTTTCAACCCAAAACCTGGATGATCTCAATTCAAACTGGCCATGGGCAATAGCAAACCTTGAGCTGAAAACCCACTTAAAATACCAAAGTTTGAAAACTCTACTGATATCAAATGAAACAGTGCTAAATAAAGAGTTGTCAATGTGTGCAAGAGGCACCTCCTCCCGCCTCCTATAGTTAGGTAAATTCAAGGTGTATTTTTGGTTTAACCTAGTTTCTTTTTTTCATCACTGAACATTCTATTTTTATGTGTAGTGTCCTGCACTTCCTGTTACTACATCTTGATATTCTCCTGCAAATCATGACTCATTCTTAAATCACAGAGAAACTCAGCAAAATCCCAAATTTCACACCACATATGAATTCAGTCTTTCAAGAGGACAGCATTCTTAGAACATTACGCGGAGCCACAAAGACAAAAAACACTGAATGTGTCCATGTCGAAATTATGTCAATCTACTGTTGAATCAACATATTTATTAGATCAATAAATACAAGCTCTATGTGTGGTCACTTTGGTCTTCATACTAGTTATTAAAATGCTGCATAATACATAAAGTGAAAATGAGTTACAAAACAGAAAGCATAGTGTGACCGCAATTAAGAAGGTTACATGTGTGCATGTGCGTGTATATCTGTGTATGTACACACACGCACATGCATTTATAAAACCAGAAAAATATACACCAAACGTTAACAGTGGGATTATGGGAGATGTTTATATTGTTCTTAGTGACTCTCTAAATCTCCCTATGATAATTCACATTCGTGTTTTTATGACAGAAAAAACAACAACTAACCTTTCAAAATTGTGTTACGCTAGCGTGGTCTCAAGTGTATTATAATTCAAACTATGAAGGCAAAGAGGAATTATGGGTAACTAGGGCATTAAAAAAACAACAACAACAACTCTTGCCTGAAACATACAGAAAAATCAGACAGGAGTGGGGGCCTTCATTCAAATGACCTGGGTCACTCACATGTATGTGTAGGTGCAGGCCCTTAAGAAGGGGCAGAAGCCAGCTGCCTGCAGCCAGGGCACAACCAGAACGGACAGAGAACAGATTTCTTCTAAAGTTTAATGGGGAACCCCAGGCCTGGGAAACATGGAGATGGCTAGGTCACTCTCTAGGGCTGCAAAGGAGCAAAGCTATTTTAAGTGTTTGGGTTTATCAATAGGGAATGCTCTGCAACCATATTGGTTTTTGAAGCAGATAGATCTATAAATATAATTGGGTAGCACAGGACATACAAAACTCAGTATCTGACAGCTAGGAAAGGAGTTTTTTAAATTTATATGCACTGCCTGGAAGTCCCTTAAAACCAATTTCAGGAAAAGATCCAAGTTCCAAAAACTTATTACAAATATAAATTCTGATATATGACCTCAGAGTTACATTTACTGTATACTAGCACTTTTGAATTATTAAATTTTTTAAATAAGAAAGAGAGGAGGTCTTTAGTAAATGTTTAAGCAACTTTAAAATTCAAATGGGGCTAGAAAAAAATATATCACTGCTCTCCCCTATCTGGGCTATTGCCATTCTGGCCCAAAAAGCATTAGCACCAAGGGAGGGAGGTCCAGAGACGGTCTAACAGGTACACCGCCACAATGTCTTCCCTTACATGTCGCGCTACTGCATATTACTGACCAAAAAGAGGGAGAAAAAATCCGTGCATATGTGTTATATTGAGGCAGAAAAGGGCAACTGATGAGTTTTAAATGTCCTCTTCACTGAATGAATGCACATAAAAGAGTTATCATCATCACCGTCACTAATGGGAAACAAGAGTTGTTCATTCTGGAAACTACTGACAATTTGGGCTGGAAAATTCTTTTTTGGGGGGGTGGAATGGTGTCCTGTATGTTGTTGGCTGTGTAACAGCATCCCTGACCTCTACCCACTAGATGCCAATAGCACCCCGGATGGTTATGACAACCAAGATGTCTCCAGATACTGTCATATGCTCCCTGAGAGGCAAAATTACTCCCAGGTGAGAACTAGCCACATAATAACTTATTGGAATGAAGACTTCTAATTACCTCCTTTTAATTTCGAAGGAAATGGAGTCTTGAGAAAATATTTACAACCTCTGTCCTGAAGAAACGCTCATGCAGAATGCTGTTAGCTTCGCAAAGCTTCTTTTCTTATCTATTTATTGTAAGTCCTGTTATCCTACTCACAGCTCTCAATGCAACAATTTAGTGAGCACCTACCCTGTGCCACACACAGTGTTAGGGACATCCTGTACTTGTGTCCACTGACTCAACCTGGTCGGGCTGGTTAGGCTGTTTTTAGGACATGCTTTGCTACCATAAAAAAAAAAAATGCCAACATCTTAGAAACCCTCAAGACATCCTTGTCAATAAAGGAGCCCTACAGTTCCAATAGGGTTCCTTCAAATTCTTTACCCTTTTTAGTAACTCTACACATCTCCATCATATAAAGGGTTTTTTTTTTTTAATTTAAAAAGGGGGGGGGGCAGAAGGCCCTTGCTATATTTGGCATAGTAATACCATCAGGGGTTTTTGCAGGCAGGATCATTACTGGAAACTCTAAAAACACTTATGGACTATCTTCTTAACTGTCTGACCCATGTGCCCTCCTAACACAATTTGTATTTTATAATGCCCATAAATTGAAACTCATAACTGACCTTTCCCAAATAAATGTGTCACACACAGAGAGAGAAAGGGAGACAGATCAGAGGGTATTGTGTCTGGCAACAAGGCAATGAGGCTCAGAAACCGATTTGAGCTCATTAATAGATGCCTGGAACATGCTTGGTTTCCCATCGCTTCCGCGTCCTCCTCCCCCCCCCCCCCCCCAACAAAGACTGAAGCTCAGCCGCGAGAGGATGGGTGTGTAGAGCTGCTTAGGCAATAGAAACTTCACACACACAACTGGGAAAGAAAAACCTGTAAGTCCGAAATCCAAAGTGACTTCAAAGTTTTCAAAGACACGACCCTGCAAAGGCTCGGCTGGCGGCTGCACCTCGAGGTAAATAAAGCCGTAGCTTGTCTCCCCTCTCCAGCGCAGGGCTCGCCCGCCCGACGGTGGCTGCACAAAACCCCTCCTGTGCGGAGCAGCGGAAACTCCTAATGAGATTAGTTGGTGTGTGTGCAGACATTACTTAGCAATGACTAAAGGGGCTCTCTCTTCCTGCAGCAGCCAGTGGAAAATTCAGGGAACTTTTTCCCCCTGCAGCAGCAGAATCCCTTTAACCCTCTCCCCAGCCAACTCCAAAAACAACTCAGCCTCCCCCTCACCCCCCTCCCGCCTGGGGTGCTGGGGGTGGGGGAGAGTTAAAGACCGGCCAGGGGCTTCCAAACGCGGGAGGCTGGGAGGGGGCCGGCGGGGAAGGGGCGGGGGACCCCTCCAACACTACAAAGGAAACTGTAAAAGGCACAAATACATAAACCTGAGAAGGAGCAAACCACAGTTTCTTTGTGAGCTCCGCTAGTGAGTCATTTTCAAGATGCTGTCTGCTGCCAGTTTCAAAGCGGAAGCGCATGGCAATTAGTCTTGCAGTTTCCAGACAAGCCAGAAACTCTCCCGACACTCGTTTTATTTTTTTTTTTCCGAAAAAGCCCCTTTTGCAGTTTCTGAAATAACATTTCTTGCTCCCACCCCCACCCGCTGCCTAACTGCAGCTTGTCCTCGGGATGATTCAGGTCAGAAAACATTAAAACCAAGACCTCTTATTTTTATCTCGGAACTCTTGCAAAATTTTTCATTTCCCCCTCCCCAAAAAGTGCAGTAGCATTACAGGCCAACACTCGGTTGGAAGCCGAAGAGCCCCTTCCTCAGGAGCTGGAGGTGCCTGGACCAGCTACTGTCCGGTCCTCCACAACAGTGTCCGTCAAGGCTCCGCCGGCTTTTAAAGGTCCGGCTGGGCGTGCGCCTGGGGCGGTGACCCGA
>NW_006286243.1:2988719-2989303 GCF_000327345.1 Myotis davidii | reverse complement strand
CTCCCGACTCCCTTCCAGAATCCGAGCATCAGTGCCACTGCCTCCCCCAGGGGCGCCCCAGCTGGCAGGTCAGCGGTGGTCCAGCCTCCGGGAACGCAGCCTGCTCCAGTCACAGTTCCTCCTAAGGTCCCCCAACCTCACCGTCCCCTACACCCCCTCCCGGCCCGCAGCTCATCCCGCGGCGCCCACCGCCCAACCCCCACCAAGCCGAAGAAAAGAAAAGGGGGGAAAAAAACGCCCCCAACGAAACTTTGCAACTGTCCCAGCAACAGGCAGAAGCCCTGCTACCTACCCAGATGTGGGGGAGCTTTCGAGATCCTTCTTCGGGGGAATTTCTAGGAGGAACCGGGCGAAAGCCCCCGACTTTCCATGCTGACACGCGTCTGCAGACGGTCTGTTGCTCTTGTAATGAGATCCTGATTTTCCCCCCCCTTTTTTTTTTCTTTCTCTCGCTCCTCTTTTTTTTTCCCCTCTGGTGTGTGTGAGAGCAGGAAGTTGGAGCAGTCAGGCCGAGCCGGCTCACTTCCTTTACTGCATTATTCCCCAGGCGGTGTGCAGTCTGTGTAAACAGGCTTTTCCGCCCC
>NW_006286243.1:2978745-2988556 GCF_000327345.1 Myotis davidii | reverse complement strand
CGGCCAGAAACCCAGGGAAGCCGCCCCCGACGCGCTCCCGCGATGACCCTCGCTGGAGGCGGAACCGGGGATCCCTCTTCTCCCCCAGGAGTCCCTGCGCTGGGCACTGGAGTGGGGTCGAGCCTGCCCAGTTGGCCTAAGTGGGGAGGCCCGAAGTGGGGAGGCCGCTGAACTTGCTGTTTTCTGTCCGCCGGGGGAGGGAGTATCGGGAGTGGGGTTCAGGGTTTGGTTGCTCTGGGGAAAAGGCTGCTTTTATCGTGGGAGGGGGCGTGATTGCTTAGGATGAGAGGATGTTGGGTGTGCAGAAACGGAGACACGGTTTCGGTCTGGGATTTTTTTTTTTTTTAAGCCAGCGCTCAGAGTAGGGGGCCCACTTTAGGGAAAAGGATGCGAAGCCATAAACTGGAAGCCAGGATTCTCCTGGAAGAGACCTTTCTGGCCGTTCACTATGGCCTACCCTTCCCCGCCTGCTATGGAGCTTCGGAGGGTAACGACCGGTGACCGCGGGGCTGAGTGATTGAGGCTTAAGAGGGAGGCTCGGTGGTCTCAAAACGGGACCCCTCGCCGCAATATCCTTCAGGGACAGCCCAGCCCACAGGGCTCAGGCCCAACTCAGACCGGCGAGCTTGCCCACGGCCCTGAGCCTGAGAAGAAGGGGGAGGGGGCCTAACTTCCGAACCCCCAGCCCTGTGCTCCAACCCCAACTGCTCACCTTCCAGAGCCCTCCATTTCCAAGCCTCCACTCCTTGGCAGCTCGGACCAATGGTTCTCAAACTTGAGCGTGCACCGGCAGCACGTGGGGCGGGGGGCTCGTGAAAACACTGGCTGCCTGGCCTCAACGGCCAGAGTTCCTGCCTGATTCAGCGGGCCTGGGGACGTTTTTCAGCCCTGGCTAATTTAGAATTACCCGGGGAGTGTTTTGAAACCAAACCAATTAAGTCAGATTCCCTGGGGTCAGGGAGTGAGTCCTTTAAGGACCGCATTCTCAGACTTCCTCCACTTATTTGTTTATCTTTGTAATCTTTCAGAGAGAGTGTTTGTTTGCCTACTCTGGGCCTGTAAAGGCCAGGGTTGTATTTTGTATCTAGTCTTATCTAACCAGGCCCCTACCCTGCGCTGCTCCGGTCGGGGCACCTGCCTTAGAGGACAGGCCAGTTCACCTTTGCTTCCTGCTGGTGTGGATGTTCACGGAGAGGTGCGACCAGACCTCAGAGAAGGGCAGGGGGTAGGGCAAGGCAGGAGAACAGGGCCGAGAAGAAGCTATGGGGAAGAGGGCTGTTGATCACCCCCTGATTTTTCACAGCTAATTTTCCACTTTAGGGATTATCGCTTTAATCCCTAGTAGGCTTGTCCTGTCACTCAGCAGAATTCACTCCGTGTCCCTGGTACCACGCAGCTGGCTGTGGACTGGGAGAATGTATTTGTTATCCTTATCCAGAGAAATAAAATCTCTCACACACAATTAAGAGCACCATGTTGCTTTATTTTATTTTTTTTAAGTATTTAACAACGCCAAACACGTATATTTTCAACCAGTGGCTTTCATGCTTTTTATTGCATTTTTTTTACAACAAATCTTTGTGGAATATTAATATGTAAGACATACAGGGTGTATGTATGTGTTTTTATCAGGCCGATGAATTGTTTTGAGGAAATGCCTCCTTGTCTAAAGTACTTCTGAAAGAAACACTTAAAAGTTTTTCTGGTGTTTTTATATCAGCGATTTTCAACCGGTGCGCCAGGGCACACTGGTGTGCCACAAGAATTTTTAAAACATGCAATACCTGACTATTTAGTCAGGGGCGCTGACCTATTTTCCTTAGGTTGTCAAATACAAAAATGGAAATAGCCAACACAGTAGCCGCCTGGTATGAATGAATTAAAGTTATACCTATTTTTTGTCAGATTGGCAAAAATATATATTTTTGTGTGTCGCAGAATTTTGATAGATTATATGTGCCACGAGATGAAAAAGTTGAAAATCTCTGTTTTAGAATGTCCACACCCGTCCTTCATATGAATGAGGAATTCAGAGCTGACTCTGTTCTTCCTAAAGGCATGGGAATCACTTTTACTTTTAGGTGTCCCCAGCTTCTGTCTTTTGCATTCTAAGGGAACACTGCTATCTTAGTGTGGGCTGCCATAATGAATACCATAGAATGGATGGCTTAAATGAGAGACATTTATTTCTCACCGTTCTGGAGGCTGAAAAACCCAAGATCAGATGCCAGCAAATTGGATTCTTGGTGAGGACTCTTCCTGGCTTGTAGATGGCCACATCTCATTAGTTCCCACATGGCCTTTCCTCAGTGTGCACACCTGGGTGGAGAGAGAGCAGGTTCACTTATAAGGGGCACTAATCTCATTATGGGAGCCCCACCCTCATGACCTCATCAAAACCAAATGGCCTCCCCAAGTCCCCACCTCCTAATACCATCCCATTGGGGGTTAGGACTTCAACATGAATTTTGGGGAGATACCACATTCAGTCCATAACAAGTGCTAATTGCTTTTCATGCCTTCCTTCCCACTATCAAAAAGCAGCCAAGAGGGATGGCATTTTATATTGTGTGCTCCACACTCCTCTTTCTATGGCTTTGTTGTAAAACAGACAGGATTTGGGATTGTATGGATTATCAGTAAGATTTCCTTAGAAGCCCTCTATAGCAGGTGACAGGGCCTAGGGCAGGGGTGGGCAAACTTTTTGACTTGAGGGCCACAATGGGTTCTTAAACTGGACCGGAGGGCCGGAACAAAAGCATGGATGGAGTGTTTGTGTGAACTAATATAAATTCAAAGTAAACATCATTACATAAAAGGGTACGGTCTTTTTTTTTTTTTTTTTTTAGTTTTATTCATTTCAAACAGGCCGGATCCGGCCCGCGGGCCGTAGTTTGCCCACGGCTGGTCTAGGGTCATTCATTTCTGCTGGCCAAGCTCTCTCAGCTTTGATAAGAACAGCAGAGATCATACCTGAGATTGGAGTTAGTGTGGTGTGTTGGAGGGTGCTTGGGGCAGAGTGGAGGATGGTCAGCCCAGCTAAACTCTATGGATGAAGAGTGGAGGAGGGCTGGGTCTCCAGAAGAAAAATCAAAGTCCTCGTTCCAAAAGAAGGGATGTATTAGCTTTTGCTGGGATAACACTATGTCACAAACAACCCACCACTCAGTGACTTACAAGTGCGTTTGGGCTGCCTGGTTTCAGGTCTGCTTCATACATCTTCTCATTCTGGGACCCAGGCCGAAGGAACAGGGTGAACTTGGGGCAGCTGGTTCTCCAAGAGTGGAGACAGATGATTCCTCTTAAAACCGCTACTTGGGACTAGCACACGTTCACTTTGGCTACAATCTATTGGGGACAGCAAGTCATATGGCCAAGTCTAAAGTCAATGGGACAGGGAAAAGTACAGGGGTGGGGAGAGAAAATTCTGAACAAATAATACAAGAGGAAATAGATGCTGGGTATACAAAGAAAACACATCTCAGGTCCCTCATACTTAAACATTCCACAATGTAGAACAGAATGGGATGCTATGAAAGGTTAAAAATATATATATACAGATGAATGAGAAATAATACAGATGAATTATATATACAGATGAATTAGATAGGGCAGGAGAAAAAAACTGAGTTTTAGAATATATCAAATTATTCTAGAACACAGCAAAACAAGTAATATATGAAACTAAGGACTTGATGGTATTACATTTATGGATTGATGAGTTTTGGTAGAAATTGAAAAGTGGTGAGCCATCATGATTTCCAGGACTGCCTCAATATTGAGGGAATATGGGTTAGAGTTGGGAATGGATAGCCAAAGCCTGATGGGAAGGCAGCCCACTCTGGTGGAAAGTATACATTTGGAAGCAGGAACTTTGGGATCCAGTCCCATACTGACCTGTTCTAGTTATGTGACCTTGACTAAGTCACTCGCCCTCTATGAGCCCGAGTGAGCATCGGTTTTTACTGATTTTTACAGTGAATGCCAATTTTACATTAAAACAATATGTTATAGACTAGGACTCAAAAACTTTCATGACCTTCTTTTGAAAGAGTATTTAAAAGAAATTTATAGACTTGCAGGCAAACAGCGGGGAGCCTGCATTCTCCCTTTTGTGTTGTTAGCGATCTTTCAGTGGGCACATTTGAGAAGTATTAATTTGGACCATCCCTTTGGCCCTCAGACTGGACATCCAGGGACCAGGGTTGACAAACTACAGCCCACAGGGCCGGCACCTGTTTCTATGTGACTTTCAAGCGAAGAATAATCGATTTTTCCTTTCTTAAAAAATATAATTGGGGTAAAAAAAAAGTAACATAAAATTTACCATCTAATCTTCTTAACTACATGGTACCATAGCATGTTAAGTGTAGTCACAACTTTTTTGGCTTGCAAAACTGAAATTCTATACCCCTTAAACACAACTCCCCATTCACCCTTACAAACACTATTCTACTTTTTGTTTTTGTGAATTTGACTATTTAGATACCTCATGTAAATGGAATCATACAGTATCATGAGTTTTAGCTTATTTCACTTAGCATAATGTCCTCAAGGTTGACCCAGATTGTATCACGTGACAGGGTTTCCTTCCTTTTCAGGGTGAGTAATGTTCCATTATCTGTATATACCATAACTTTTTTTTAACAACTCATCTGTTGATGGACATCTAGGTTGCTTCCACCTCTTGATTATTGTGAACAATAAGAATTTACATTTTTAAATGGTTGAAAACAAATAAAAGGAAAAATAATATTTTGTAACATGTAAAAGTTATAGAAATTCAAGCTTTATAGGCACACAGCACTCTCTCTCTCTCACACACACACACACACACACACACACACTGTCTAATGCTGCCTTTGCACTACAGGGGCATGGTTGAATAGTTCTGTCAGAGACTGTATGGTCTATAAAGCTGAAAATATTTACTTTTTGGCTCTTTACAGACAAAGCATGTCAACCCTGGCATAGGCCATCGGAGACAAGTGAGATTCTGTCTTGTTTTCCAGTTTGATTTAAATTGCATTTTCTTTCTTATTCTAAAGAAGCTCCTTGGGGTCTTTAACAAATATCACATCCAGGAACATTATCTTCACAGGAAATCAAGTCATTGTGCTTTATTTAATTCCTCTTACTTGGTCTTCTGATGAGGTGCAGAATAGCTGGCTTGCATTGTCCCACTCCCTCAGGCAGCCCTTCCAGCCTTTCTCCAGTCTCTGAACAGACCTGAGCCTTTTTTTCTGATGGTTCCCAGCTCTAGTGTCACATCACAACCACATGTACCAGGACTCACTCCCAAGATTCTGAGGTTGAGCCCAGGAATGGGTATTTCTCCAAAACTCTACCCAGGCAACCCCTCTCCTCAGGTAGCCCTCATAAATATCTTACTCATCCTTTAGACTCAGTTCAAACTCCACCTCCTCCAAGCAGTCTTCCAAGATGCACCAGATAAAGTGCATGGCCCATTTCTTTTGCACACTCCATTGCATAGTGCTTGAACCTTATCACTTAGCGTTATTGATATACCTATCCCCCATGCATCCTATATCTAAATCCCTAAAGCCTGCCCAAAAAAAGTGCTAATTTTGTTGTTGAATCAATCAGTTCATTGATAATAACAGGAATCATATAAATAAAATTTTGTAAATGATGTTGTATAGTACTAACTGAAACATGTGAACCATCACCAGGAGGCGATGTGAGTAATCAATGATATATGGAAGGAATTAAAGCTGATTCAAGTGAAGGATTAAGAAGTACAAATTGGCCATTACAAAGCAGGGACATACTCTCTCTCTCACGCATATGGTCAATAATACTGTAATAATAATACTGCCAGGTAGGCACCAGACCTATGGTGGGATCACTTCGTAAGTTACATAAATGTCTAACCACTATGTTCCACCCCTGAAACCATATAATAAAACGTGGGCAAAGTAGGTTTACCATTGTCATACAAACAAATAATACAACACCTAATAAGTAATACAAGAATAAACTCTGGTCTGCATACTCACAACTGTAAACAGGCTTTTGACCCACCCTGTATTGTAGGTCAGCTGTAATTGAACAACTTTTTAAAAACTTGATTCAAAATTTAGATTTTTTAAATTCAAAAATTTATTAAAATCCATTAATACTTTCTATCCATACATTCACCCCAAATCCACACTATACCATTAGAAAGGAAGGGAGATGGCACCATGGTGATAGGGTGTCCAAAACTGTGAGTCGCTGCCGTAATTTCCAGGATGAATACAACTGAGAAACTGTCTTGACCAGCTGCTGGTCAAAGTCAGATTCTGTCATAAGTGGGACACACACACTCATAGGGCCTCAGGTACCCACCAGCCTAGGAGGCTATGGGTGCAAACCAAGGTGAAGGAGAAGAGAAACTGCGTTCTGCAGGCTGCTTTCAGGAACCATGCATGTGGTTTGGAGATAAAGGAAGCTGGGGCACTGACATGCTATTGAACTAGCTTTAGCCCAGCCAGAGGGGCTCAGTGGTTGAGTGTCAGCCTATGAAACAGGAGGTCACGGTTTGATTCCTGGTCAGGGCGCATGCCCCGGTTGCGGGCTGATCCCCAGTGTGGGGTATGCAGGAGGTAGCTGATCAATGATTCTCTCTCATCATTGATGCTCCTCTCTCTCTCTCTGTCTCTCTCTCTCTCTCTCTCTCTCCCTTCCTCTTTGAAATCAATATACATATTGATTAAAAAGAACTAGCTTTAAATGAACCCACTTCTGTAGGCCCCTGCAAGAGCTCTGAGGACAGAAGGGAGAAGTGTCTTCTCCCTGGAAAGTGTCAGTGAATATTCTTAAGAGGGGGTCAGATGTGGTAACATTACAGTCATCCCCTCGGTCCCCACAGCACTATCTATTTCATGAATAAATGCCATGGAAACTCAAGAAACAAAGAATAATTATTAGAAAACAGATATAATGCCTCAGAGTCTAAAAAGTGCCCTTAAATAGATACATTCAATTGGTCCCTCGTGGCATGAATCCTGTTTTACATGTGACACAACTGAGGAGTGGAGCTGGTAAGCAATTTGTGAGTTTAAGGCCACCCAGCAAGTAATGGAGTTGGGGCTTAAATCCAGGTCTTCTGCTGGAGATGGAATCCTCCCTCCCAGTCTTTACTGTGTCTCAATAAAGGATGAAAAAAAGGTAAAGAGAAAGAACCCAGGAAGAAGAGGCAGAGAAACTGCATGGAGGGCAGCTTCCTGCACTAACTGATCCTATTGCCTTTCTCAGATTCGGCCTGTTCCCCCATAAAACTGTAAAACAAGAGAGTGCCTAAGACCCTGACATGCTGTGTAGGTCTTGGATGGTCTCAGCGTGGTTCACCTCCTACCGCAGTTATTCATAGCACTCTGCCCAGGAAGCCCATGTCACAGAACCCACTGGGCGGAAGGCGGGGCACTTGAACCTGGCATCTAGAGCAGTGGGTTGAAAACTCTCACTCCGACCCACAGTAGGAAATTAAGTTTACATCTAAACCCAATACACACATATATGCAATTGAAACAGGTTTCACAAAACAATCATTTTTCTTTTCTTTTTTTTTTATGTTTACTATGTGACCTACTCCGATATTTTCCATCCTGTTGTATTCATTTAGGAAAGGTGGTTGCAGCCCGCCCATTTGAATTCAGGAGCCATGAATGGTTTGCGACGCACAGAGGGAAAGCTGAACACTGAGGGGTGGTGGTGGGATCGGGCGTAGAAAGACGGATCACAGGAGGCAGATGAGGCCCGTGGAGAATTGGCATCATATAAAAGGGAGAGTGTTTGGCTGTCAATGTGTGATCAGTGTCCTTAACACCCCCCTACATTTTCACATTGTCTACCACTTCACCAAGCACTTTCCCAACTCTGTCTTCCCCAAATGTGATGTTTAAAAGACACTCTTGAACGTCCTAGCTTTGTTTATCGTGACTTGATTTATCAGCCAGTCGGGCAGCAGGTTTCTCGAGGAGTTCTCACTGTGTACCTAGCCGGCTGCTCTACTTACCGTGGTGGGACACATGCTGTTGTTAAGGAGGGGACATGACAAGGTCAGGGAGTCACCAGGGAGGGCTGATGTGGCTGGTGGCCCATGGATAACATCACCTTGGTAATGGTCTGAGCCTCGGAGGACAGGTTCAGATGGACCCCCCCTTCAGAGCATGGCCATTGGCCTTGGGCCTCCCCACACAAGGCCCCATATTTCGCTCTGATATCATCGCCAAATGATCTGATTCATACAGAGACGGCCTGACAAAACTGAAAGTAGAAGGAAGCCATCACATATCTTTAAACACACATCCCATCCTCTAACCACACTGCTTACAAGGCACTGATAGTTCTGTAGGTCCTTAATGATATTGTCACTAGCACAATAAATCGCATTGTGTTTTGAATGTTAGCAATTAAAATACACCTCAAGATTTGTGATTGACTTTTGTTTAGTTTTTAATATACCCAGGCCCTCAAAAAGTGGCAGTGGTCTATACCTGTCTCAACTTTGAGATGCCTGACCCCCACGGAAGACCGGGTTCTTGGTGACACAATTTTCTTGGAACATCTGCAAGTGGATTTACTTATGACGGGGAGCATTTCTTCCTCACAATGACTGACACGCTTGCCTCTCCTGTCCAGAGGATGCCTTTGGTAACCAGAAAGCCAAATTAACATTTGAAAATTTGTTGCTTGGTGATTAACAATGGAAGCACCAGGCAGTGAAAATCTTAGCATAGAAGGTCCTCTCTAAAAACCAGAAAGTCCCTTTTCCCACATTGTCCCTCATTCTGGTGGACACTCGGGCCAAGGATGGCCTTTCTCTTCCTGTTCCATCCTGACCACAACCAGTTCTGTTTGAACATTGTTTCTTTAGACCAGTGATGGCAAACCTATGACATGCGTGTCAAAGGTGACAGGTGAAGTCACTTTTTTGGTTGATTTTTCTTTGTTAAATGTCATTTAAATATATAAAATAAATATCAGAAATATAAATCTTTGTTTTACTATGGTTGCAAATATCAAAAAATTTCTATATGTGACACGGCACCAGAGTTAAGTTAGGGTTTTTCAAAATGCTGACATGCCAAGCTCAAAAGGTTCGCCATCACTGCTTTAGACACTGAACTCCAGTCAAGCTCCTCCAGGAGACCTTGAAGATGTCGTTTCCCATCACAAGCGAATTTGATGTGTTTAGTTCAGTTTTCGGAGCGATAACTTACAAGCCCCAGATTGAACCTCCCTCTAGGCTCCACATGCTCCCAACATGGCATGCTACAAAAGAGACACTGAGCCTGACCTTCAGAGTTTGCCAACCTAAAATAGTAGGTTAAACCAACAAACTTGTATTAACCAGATAAACTGGAGACAGCATGGTTTGGTTCAACAGCGTAGGCTCTCGTTCCACTCCTGCCGTGTGATTTTGGGAAAGACAATCTTCTGTCTTGAAAATCGTAGGCCTGAGGTGGCGGATGATTCAAAAAACCCATCCACCCACCCATCCATCCATCCATCCATCCATCCATCCATTCATCCATTCATTCTTTCGTTCATTCATCAGATATCAGGGACTAAAACACAACTAAATGGCAAGATGATTCCTGTCTTCAAGGAACTTCCAATCTATAGCTTTTAGCTCCAAAATTTCACCCTTCAATACACGATGATAATCAGAATAATGTATAAGCACAGGGTGGAACCACCATCTTAGCAAGGCCATGTGCTACAGTGGAATTAGGTTCAAATCCGTTCCATGACCTTGGGAAGTTTCTTTTATCCTTTCAGTCTCCATTTCTGCATCCATAGA
>NW_006286243.1:2960293-2978474 GCF_000327345.1 Myotis davidii | reverse complement strand
TTTTGTGTTGAGTTTGTAAAACACCAGTCTCTCGTTCTCTTATTTGTTTTCTTGTGTACTCTCTGCCATACCTCCCTCAAGAATATAAATTTCCTTATAGGTAGAGTTCTTGTTTCTCTTTTTCACTGTAATTTCAAAACTGAGCCAGTGTCTGGCACATAATTGGAGCTCCATAAATACATTTTGAATGCATGTTGTGGTTATTATTACCATTATCATTTGGTGGTTGGAATTTATCTGAGGAAAGAGTCCACAGGTAATGTCTGAATCTTGAGCCAGAGGAGGAATCTACTGTGCCTGAAACACTGAAACACAAGGCTGAGAGGATGAGTGAACTCAGAAATCAGGAGGAAGGAGGCTGTGGAACCTGGAGAGGACTTGAATGTAATATCAAGGGCTCCAGATCTGGAGCTAAGAGGCATGAATTCTAGGCCTAATTTTACCGTAAGCTCCTTCTCCTTAACATCTCAGGCCTTAGTTTCTTCATATGCATAATTTTAAATTAGCTGAACTAATTGGGCCTTAAAAGTTCCCCCAACTCTGAAACTGTGCCTTTAGGACAGGGTTCATTTCTGAGGTAGATGCATGAGATGCTACAGCAAATCTGCTGAGAAGGGGATGATGGGTAAGCCCCTCTCCAGGCAGACCACTTGGTTCCTGTCACCCATCTATTCCGTGGCCAGACCTACCTTCACCACATCGCTTCCTCAGCTGGGCCGGGAACATGGCAGCTGCTCACACAATATCGCTGAAAGAATGAATAAACATCCTCTGGAACCAGCAGAGAGAGGGAACTGACAACTCAGTGGTTCAGAAGGAAGGACCACTGAGTCACCAAACCACTTACTACCTTGCTCAGTGTCCTTCAAGCCAAATCTTAAGAAAAGGTGGCAAAAAGTTTAAGGTCTAGTAGGTCCATAAACAACAGTGCAGGGAAGAGAAGGCCTTCATGGTCAACAGCTGGGGAGGATGGGCGGAAATAAAATACTCATATAACCTTTGAGTTCTCTGCAGCAAACACTAGCACACAAGTAAAAGACCTTACAGTCTGATTCCTTTTCAGAGCAATAAAATTGGATTCTGGTCAGCTATCAAGGGGGCTGTATCAGCTATTCTATGTAACAAACCACCACTTATTGGGTTAAAGTATTTTTTCACGATTCTGTGTGTCAGCAATATTGGCTGGACTCAGCAGAGCGGGGCCTCTGCTGGTCTTGTCTGGGATCACTTCTGTGACTGAGCTCATCTGGCAACTTAACTGGGGTTGGATGATTCAAAAAGGCTTCATGCACATGTCTGGTGGTTGGTGCTTTCTCCTAGCTGAGCCTCCCTCTCACGTGATCTTTCCTCTCCAAGGAGACTAGCCTAGCTTGTTCACATGGCCACAGCATCATTCCATGAGAATGACAGTGGAAGCTGCAACACTTCTTAATGCTTAGACAAACACAATGTCACTTGTACTGCATTCTGTTCGTCAAGTAAGTCACAGAACTAGCCCAGATTCCAGGGTAGAGGAAATAGATGCCACTTCTTGACAGGAGAAAAAGCAAAATTACATTGCAAAGGAAGCAAACATGCAGGAGTGGGAGAAATTGTGGCCGTTTTTGTAAACAATCTACTGCAGAGGCCTGGAGGCTCATGTAGTCCTCTCATTAGAAACATGAGGAGACTGAGACACACATAGGCTAAGTGACTTGGTCAAGTCCATGGAGGGAATGGCACATCCAGAATAGAAACCCAGGTCTCCTGCCTCTCAGGCCAATGTTTTCACACTTCAAGGACCTCTTCCACCTGCAGCCTCTTTCTTCTTTATCCAAACCTAGTGACAGAGCCGGTGTCTGGAGCCACGCCCCTTCTCAGGCGGGCTTCCTTCTTTGGATTAGTGACCTACACAATCACAGCACCAGGGCTTTGTTTCCAGGGCTGGCTGTAGCCGCCTTAGTTCTATGAGTCTCCTTAATAGGAAAGGAGATTCCACTCCATCTTCTGGTCCCTTGGGAGCCTTTTGGGCTCCCAGGCCACAGCTAGATTTGACAGCAAAATCTCATTTCACTGGGTTCTATTGCAGCCGTTTAATAAAATATGCTTTGTTGTCGTGGTAGTTTTTAAGGCAATACGTCTCTAGTAGGCCTTGGAAGGATAGTAAGCCAATCTGTTAGACACAATAAGACCATAAAGAATTATTTCTCTCTCTCTCTCTCTCTCTCTCTCTCTCTCTCTCTCTCACACACACACACACACACACACACAACACACACACACACAGACATTCTCCAAAATCACACCCACACACACACACAGAATTATTTCACCAAAATAGCTTCTGAAAGGGAAGGCTAGCAGGAATAATAATCATCATCTAACATTCACTGAGCTTTAGTTACATCTAGGCACAGAGTATTAGCTCATTTAATTCTCCTAACTACCACATACATGATATAGGCATTATTGCTCTCCCCATTCCTAAAACTGTCTTTTAGATGTCACTTTTGTGTCTGATCGCCAAGTCCAAGGTCTTACTTACAGTCTTTAGTCTTTCTAACTCTGCAAAATTTGAAAATGCTTATTCATCCATCCATCCCTCCATACATTCTATTAGGTGAGAAGACCTGATCTGGGTGATAGAGCGGTAAACAAGTCAGAAATATTTCTTGCTCCCCACCTGCATGGCTCAGTGGTTGAGCATCGACCTATGAACCAGGAGATCACGGTTCAATTCTGTAGTCAGGGCACATGCCCAGATTGTGGGCTTGATCCCCATTAGGGGGCATTCATGAAGCAGCCAGTCAATGCTTCTTTTTTGTCATTGATTTGTCTTTCTATCTCTCTCTCCACCTCTGAAATTGCAAAGAGGGAGGTGGGAAAGCCCACTGAAAGGTGGTTTCTGTACATTAAAACTCCAGATTCTATTTCTAGTTCCTATTTCTCTGACCGCTTCTTTGTTGATTCCTTTTCCTCCGTATGCCCTTTAAACTCTGGCCTCCCCAAAGGATTTGTCCTTATAGATCTATCTTTCCTCTTTTCCTGGTGGCAAACTCACCAGTCCTCTGTCCATGTAAGAACGTCCATTCCTGCAGAGAATCTTTTTGTTTATTTGAGCCCAAATGATGACATATGCCAGCGAACACAATCTCAAATGCTCCTGAGAATCACAGTTTTGCAGCTTCTTTTATGCATTTGAAACTAAAGAAGGAAGCTAAGGAAGATTACATGGAGGTGGGAGGAAGTGGGTATTGGATTGCAGGATAGTTAACAAGGGGTTATGCCTTTGAGGGATATTACTTCTGACATCTTGAGGGTCTATCAACTTAGATGCAATGGTCAAAGCTTGCTTCAAAACCTCTCACTAGAGGAGTTATGGGCTTGGGGAGTGACTATCCACCATGACCTGCCCATTCAGGAATTTATGATCCGATCATCGTGTGACGTTACTCTCCACAGAACCCCTCTTTTGGTCCATACCTTCTGCTCCAGCCGTCACTGCTGGCTCCACCCAGGGTTTGGATCTTGCCTTCTTCCCTCTGATGTGACATGCTTTACCTGCACTCGGTGGCTCACACCTGCCAAGGATTCCAAGCTTGGCAGTTACTGTACCTTCAGGACATCATCACCAACTTATCCAGCATCACACCTTGGCCATTCACACCTTCTTGCTGATATTTTTATTTCTGCCTTCATCTCCCCCAGCCTTTTCAGCAGCTAATACCCCTGCTTACCTTCAGGGCACAGTTCCTGGCCAGCTCCTTCCCACCCTCCTCAGGTGGAGCCAGTCACTTCTTCCTGGGAACTGTTCTCAGATTTCCTCCCGGCTGCTCTCCTACTTCTCAACTTGTAATTAGCCTTGTTCATCTCTACACGCTCTGTGTTTTGCCTGGCAGTAAATGCCCAAATACTGTTTATTGAGCTGTTAAAGTCAATCTGTACCTAGAAACCTTTTTAACTTCCCCAGTCAAAAGCAGTGTTTTTTAGTGAGATAACACTTCTTTTAGTGTTTCTATTAAGATTAGCTGAGTGCACCTGCCTCAGTCACAAGATCATGGGCAAACAATCTATTTTCAGATACTCCTGCCTCCCTTTTTGTCTTCTGTCCATCAACACTCTCCAGTACTAATCCTATAATGAAAACGTTTGTGGTCCAGGGTCATTCCATTACTAAGACCCACGCAAAGTTTCATTCATTCATCCATTCATTCATTTGTGTATTCATGCACTTATTTAACAAGTATTAATTGAGTGCCTTTTTTGGGCCAGGCATTATTCCAGGTAAACACCCTGCCCTCAAGGAATATTCTAGTGAAGGTCATGGACAATAAACAAGCAAAGAAACATCAGATTGGTAAGTGCTATGAAAGAAGTAAGCAGAGTGATAAGATAGAATGTGAGTAGGAGGGGTGCCATTTTAGACAGAAGACACAAAAAGGTCCAGGATAGGCTCCAGGGGGGAAACGGGAAGGACAACAGCCCTGATGCAGAGAAAGAATGGACACAGCTGAGACACCAACAGGAGGGAATGTGCGTGGGTGGAATGAACACTTGGGACAGGATGACATTGGAGAGGTGAGCCGGGGCCAGGTCACTTACAGTCCTGCAGGCATGGGAAGTCTCTTGATTTTATTAAAAGCAAAATGGGGAGCCCTCGAAGAAGAGACATGTCTTTTTTCTTGTGTAAAAACAGCTCTAAAATGAGAGAGCGGAGTGAGAGCAGAAAGACCATAATGGGATCGTTGCAATGGTCTCGGGCAAGTGTGCTGGTGGCTTAGAGCAGATGCTGGCCACAGAGAGGAAGGCGGCTCAATTCTGTCTGCTCTTGCTATCGTTCCGGACCATCGCACCGGCCAGGAGAGTCCTCAGTGATGCCACCAGGAGAAATCCACACATGGTGGATGAGACATACCCAGAGTTGGCCAGGAGCCCTCATCCTCTTGTCTCTGACGGTCTCCTTGGCCCCTTTGCTTCTGGCTCAGCCCCTCTAGAAGGGGAGCCATGTTCTGTGCCAGCCCTTCAGAAGTTTGGAGGGATTGGCAGGGCACAGGAATCCCTGAAAGCTGATGGGCTTTGGCAGGTAGGAGCTGCAGCAGTGGTGGTCTCTGCTGTCTTAGCTGTGGATGCCCACATTGACTTCTTGTGCCTGCTATCCCTATCTGGACTTATTCTTAGACTGGCCTTAGCCCACCTGTCCACCCACCTTCTGGATCCTCCAGAGGAGCAGCCTCCTTCTCCCGGGCCCTGTGCTCTCCCCAGCTCACCTGGCCCCTCCTCCAAGCCTCTGCTGTCCCATCACTTCCTCCTGGAGGCTGTCCCCGAGGGCCGCCTGCCAGTCTGTGTTGTGTGTGTTGGGTGCCCTGATTTAAGCGCACTCCAGGCACTAGGGGCTGTTTCCTCACAGGACTCGCAACGATTATAATTACATACTTGCCCAGCAGGGTGGAAAGATACACTACCGCTTAGGTGTTTTCAACAGTACTTTAAATTTTTTGGTAACTGGTTTCATCTGCTCCCTCTCTTGCTGATGGTGGAGGTAAAAACCAACCTTTAAACTTGCCAGTGGAAGGCAACAGCCTTTTCCAGTTTAAAACAAGCTATTTTCCCCAAATAATCAGTTAATGCACCGTTGAAACTTCCTACCAGGATTGCTTCCTTCCCTCTCAACGACTTTCCCACAGTCCTCCTTCCCGAGGTGTGTCTGGCTGCAGGGAGGGTGGCTCAGGGGTCCTCAGGCATTGGGCAGGGCCCAGGCATGCTGCCCTGTACCGAGGAGGCACCCTCCCACCTGAGCCTCGGACCCTGGGCCTGGGATACTGGCCTTGCCCAGGCCCTGCTCTGGGAGGGCCCAGGGAGCTCCTCCTGCCTCCACACCCAGCTCAGCCCCTGCTGGCCTCAGGGACCCCACGACACCTGCAGCTGCACTGCCTCCCTGTCTGGGATTTCGGAGGATCAACTCCACCCTCCAGACATGGCAACAAGGCCACCTCCTAGCTTGCTGGGACAGGTTCACAAGCTGGCATGCTCAGCTGTCTCGGAGTGCATCCTGAGGAACTTGTATATCCTCTGGATGCCACACACAGGACAAGAGGAAGTGGGGAGCAACCTCAGTCCCATTCCACAGAAACCCACCGGACACCATTTCCACTCCACTGTGGCTGCCCCCCGGCTTAGGGGATGCCTGAGAGAGAGAATTCCCTTTGTGTTTCAAGCAGAAAGCAGAGCCCAGTCTACTGTGATCTTTCTATCATTATAACAACATACATTCTCACTGTAATAGAAAGCTAT
Organism: Myotis davidii; assembly: GCF_000327345.1. NCBI lineage: Eukaryota > Metazoa > Chordata > Mammalia > Chiroptera > Vespertilionidae > Myotis > Myotis davidii. Next base: position 2,972,204 of record NW_006286243.1, on the reverse strand, counting down.
AAAGAAATCTTTACACTGTATTTCTAACATTTAACATACTGCTATCAGCACTGAGTACTTTTGAATGGATAGTAATAAAGAAAATAAAAATCATGTGTAATCGTGCTACCCAGAAATAATGATCATTTATTCTGTGTATATGCTTCCGTGTACATGCTTTCTATTTGTAACCATATATACACATTAAAAGATAGAATTAGATATTTACTTTTATCTGATTCCTTAAACAAACACATCAACATATATTTAAAAAAATAATGGCCCAGCTCTGACTGGTTTGGCTCAGTGGATGGAGCGTCGGCCTGTGGACTGAAGGGTCCCATTTTTGATTCCGGTCAGGGGCATGTACCTTGGTTGTGGGCACATACCCAGTGGGGAGTGTGCAGGAGGCAGATGTTTCTCTCTCATCATTGATGTTTCTATCTCTCTCTCCCTTGCCCTTTCTCTTTGAAATCAATACAAATATATATATTTTTTAAAATAATGGCCCACTCAAGGGGGTCACATCGAGAGGCTATGTTCTATGTCCATGATGTCCCTGTCACTAATACACCCATGGAATTGCCTTCCAACATTGTTGCTAATTATTTTATTCTCAGTATGAACACATATTCATCCTTTAAAGAATTTTAATTTAGAACAAGAGTATTATTTGAATAATGGTGAAAAGGTGGATGTTACTATTTCGGATCAAAACCAAGACATGAATATAAAATAAGGAGATTGACTTTTACTCCATGGCTTATAAATTGCTTTGAAGATCAGCCCCCACTAGGAGTCCCAAAATGTTTCTTGCAGAGGCATCATGGGGAAAAGTGCGTATCTTCCAAGGGGGGGCCCTAGAAGGTGATGGCTGTATGCGAAAATTCCAATAGATGAGTTTTAAAAGATAATTATATTGATTTATAGTAATAGTTTTTATAACATTGGACTTTTATAGAAATTTATTTGTAGCTGTAGGGAATTTAGCTTAGTAATCAGATTGTTTTGCTTTGCTTTTACTTTGAAAATGTAGGTCTTAACATGATGTGGGTCGAGGAGATCAAGGATTTTCTTCCCAATGTGACAAGTTTTCTCCGGGAGTTGCTTTGAACTTGCCCATCATTGCTTTGTTTCTCTCTTCACTGCTATCAATTCACAAGAGAAGGGAGCTCCTCACACACTTCTGCACATCCTAATATATGTGTTATAGCAAAAGGGTATCTTGTGTTTATTAATATTATTTTGTTGTTGTTAATCCTCACCCCAGGATATTTTCTCCGTTGCTTTTTAGAGAGAGTGGAAGGGAGGGAGAGAGAGAAAGAGAAACATCAATGTGAGAGAGACACATCAATTGGTTGCCTCCCACACGGCCCCAAACCGGGGCCAGGGATTGAAATTGCAACCCAGGTACATGCCCTAGACCGGGAATGGAACCTGAGACCCCTCAGTGGTGTGTGAGTCGATGATCTAACCACTGAGCCACAGCCAGGGTGGGCATCTTGTCTTTAGGAGGAGTCTAATTGAGGGTCACAAATGTCTACAGGGTCCAGGCAGGTCACAAATGAGTGAAGAGGGTGATGCGTAAGGAAACAACAGTGCTAGTCCGATGACGAACGAACAATGGCTGTCAGCTCCGTGTTGGAAGGCAGCGGGGAATGGTGGGACCTGGGGAAACGCATCCCCTCGTCAAGGGGACTGACTTTTACCTCGGGGGAGCATAAACTTGGGGCTGTTATACTAGTAACTGCTGATTTCCAATCTGACAAGCTGTAAGTCTGGATCTTTATCTTACCGCTCTTGATTTTCAAATGTCGGCACAGAATTCAGACATACCAGACAGGCAGAGGGGCATAGCGATCAACAACTTGTACTCTGGAGTCAGACGGCTTCTGTTCAAATTCCACTTCTGCCACTTATTAATTAACTGTGCCACTCTAGGCAAGTTACTCAACCTGTCTGTGCCTTAGTTTCTTTATCTGTAAAATGGGCATGGTAAAAATAGTACCTACCTCGTAGGTTTGATGTAGATTGAGTTAACATATGGAAAGCATATACATGCCTCTACCTAGAGTGCTACAGAAATGTTAGCTTTTGCTGTTTAAAGTGAGAAATCACTGTAGGGTTTAAATAAAACATCTGCAGGCTGAATTAGGCCCATAGACTTCTGATTTGGGTACTGTGGTCTAGAAAAGAAAGGAAAGAAAGCTTTCGGTAACCTAAAAGCTTGTATAAAACTATGCTCACCATCTCCGCATATCCCCTTACACTGAGACTTTGTAAAAGTCAACCTGACCCTTAGTAACTCTCCAATTTGCTGATGAACACAACTGTCCCAGGAGTCACTCAATGACCCACAGGAGCGGGGACTTGTCCATTTCATCTGGGCAGGGCTCTACAGGTACGGCTGTCTGAGTTGTTAGCATATTCAAACACCCCCTTGATGTCCCATGAACAGATGCTATCCTAGCCAACCCCATCCATGACTTGGCTATCCCAGCCCCTCTGTCTCTCCTGCCCCGCCTCCAGTGGCCCCTGCCCTCAGACCTGCCTCTGCTCCACAGCCTGGCATCTCTTCTGATTGGTTAGTGTCCATGCCATGCCAGTTAAATATTTTGTTTACCACCTTTGCACTTAGGTGTAGCAAAGCCAAATAAGTTGCAGATTCAAACATGAAAAGGTTTTTTCCCCCTAAAACATGTTATGTAACCTCACCGAGTCTAAGTTTCCTCATCTGTGAATTGAGGATAATATTGTAACTAACTCTTGGGTTGTGATACATGAGAGAATCCATACAAAATGCTTAGCAGGGTGCCTAAAACAGGGCAACCCTCCTCTAAAAATGCTACTGTCAGTACTAAGTTAGGTCCCCCCCACCCTCACCAGGAGGAGACCATGCCTTGAATCTCTCTTACCCTCAGGAAGCCTTAATCTGGTCGATGGGGTTGCTATTCAAGGCCTATGGATTTCTAACTATATATGTTCAAAGTTTTTTAACAATTAAATATATAAACAATACTAATAAAATTATAACAGCACAATTAGATATAATTATTAATAAAATTAGAATATAACAAGCACATAACATTATAAATAATTTGGGCAATTAAAAAAATGGGGAAAAAAATGTCTAACATCCCAATCTAGAACACCAGCTTCTAAAGTATTATATTTAAACATGATTATTTAAGAAGAACTTTCAAGAACAATTTGTTACCTTTCTGTTATTTGGCCAAATTATTAGCCCCCTAAGGGCAGGGGCATGTCCATCTTGGTCACTGTTATATCCCCAGCACCTGCAGAGTGCCTGGCCATGACAGGTGCTCAATCCATAGTTAGTGAATGAATGTTTGAATGATGAATGAATGAATGAAGACTGGGGAGAAGGCAGACACAAAACATTAGGGTCCAGGGGAGACCAAGCTGGGTGTCTGCTAACCAGGAGTTGGCCGGCAGGGATCAAAGATTCAGAATTCAGTTTCTGGGAAGATAGAGAAGGGAAGAAAAGTTGGGAGTCAAGGTCCTAGAGTCTACCTGGGGACAGACCTAAACAGGATCTCAATATGTGACAAGAAGCCCCAGCATTGAGGTGGGAGCTCAGAACAGAGTGATCCTGCTCACCCAACACCCCCTGCTCAGGCACCTGCTGGTCTCAGAGTGTGTCAGGCCTTTTTCCACAGGCAGCTACACCCCCACTGGGCCAGGTGGGAGACAGAGCACCCAGAGCCCAGGCAGTCCCTGGCCTGGTTCATCATCCTGAACACAAGTGTGTCCCAGCCCCATCTCATACCCAGCCTTGATCAGAGGGGCCTTCCTGCCTCCTGCTGTTTCCCTTCAGTGGGAACCAAGAACATCCTAGGGTCTATGCAGGCCTTTAGGCTCAGGTCAGCTTGAGACTCAAAGCCCTTATATTGTGTCTCTCTGTGAGTAACACCTAATTTAGAGCAGCGGGCCCTAGACTGTTGGCTTCTAGTGCAAGCATGTCAAACTCAAAGGCTAACACGGGCCAGATAAACAAGGCATTCGGGCCACGAGTTTGACATGCTTGTTCTAGTTCATCACTGTATTCAGGGCTGTGTTAGCAACAGCTGTGGGGGTGACTAACAAATTGAAATGCAGCAAGTGACTAGCAGCAGTTCTCAACCCGTGGGTCCCAAACAATGAAAATACATCCTGCATATCAGATATTTACATTATGATTCATAACAGTAGCAAAATTACAGTTATGAAGTAGCAATGAAAATAATTTTATGGTTGGGGGTCACCACAACATGAGGAACTGTATTAAAGGGTCACGGCATTAGGAAGGTTGAGAACCACTGGACAGGATTCACACCTGGCCCAGGGATGGGGCTCTCCAGCAGAGCGTCCGGTAAGGTTTTCAAGACATTGAAATGTATTGACAACCACCTTGACTGTCCATAAAATGTAACCCCATGTCTGGCACCTTTTTAGATGGGGTGGGCAGAAGTAGGCTTACAGTCGTGAGTATGGAAACACAGAGTTTACTCTTGTATTATTATTTACTAATTATTGTATTATTTTCCATAGGACCAACTGTAAACCTACTTTCGCCCACCCCTGTATAAATGAATAAATACAGTAATAAACGAATGGGAGGGTGTAGGCAACAGCTGCTCCATCCATGTGTGTTGTGTGAACGGGTTCTCTCATCAGCTGTTTTCTGAAAATTCCAGTGTCCCTTACGTGCGACATAGCACTCGGAATACATCTTAACCAGCGTTTGAGGCTGGTTCCAGAGGTCAAGTTCACCCTCTCACTTGGACCTGGGCCTTTATATAACACACTTCAATCACCGGTCTGGGGCGGCCGTCAGTAAAGGTTTCTGCTGTGAGTAACACATCCGGAGCACAAGCCCTATTTTGCTTTACATACTTGAGTGAAGAATTGGTCCCTGGCTGAACATAATGGAAGTCATTTGTTCTGGAAAAAGCAATTCAGAAAAAGATATCACCTAAAAAGCTCGAGCAGTCCACTCAGAACTCTCTCCTCTGATGGGCTCTGAAAGATCCTTGGGCTTAAGAGCTATTTTGGGGTGGGGGGGGGGGGGGGGGGGGTAGGGAGTGATTTAGTTTCCCATAATGGCATCTTCTAGGAAGTCTGTCTGTTCGCTGGAATCATTGCTCCTGCAGTGTGCGACTGGCCCGTCTGGGAAGTAAGGACGCTCCCTTCAGCGTCTGGCAGCCCCATTAGAGCTCTTTGGAAGCGGCTTCCACAATCCCCCGCCAGGGTGGAGGGCTGTTTGCATCAGTGGGAAAAGTGGGGAGCGACTCCTTTGACTTCAGAGGCTGCCCTTGAGAGACCCGGTCCCCGAGTCCTGGTCCCTGAGTCCCCATCGGGGAGCTGGTGACATTTTCCCATTGTTCTTTGTGGCCCATCCCTGCCGCCAGAGGCAAAGGGGAGCTGTTGGTTTCATGCACAACGACTAGGAAGAGGGGGAGGGGTCCCCCAAAGCCGCTCTCTGTTTTCATCTACCTTCGAACTTCACCATGGTATTGCTTCTCTCTGTTAGAGCTGTGGTGTTCATAACTCAGCCCTAAAACCAGAGAGCCCTGTGGCCTCGGGGCAGGCAGCAGAGATTCTGCGGCCTGGGGGGTGAAGGGTGCAGGGAGGTGGGAGGGAAAGTCCAGCCCTCACTGGAGCGGGAGGGACACAGCTCTTCTCACCGGTCCTTGCAAGTGAGCTTCTCAAAGTGCACCTCTGGCCCAAACCGGGGGGAGCCGAACCCAAGCCCTTGCCTTGTGACAGGAAGCGGCCATTCAGCCACGTTCAGCTTTTGTTCAGAGCCTCCCGAAAGGGAGCCGCCCTGTCCCACCCGGGGCTTCAGGGAAGCCGGACCCTCCCCAGAAATGACAAATGGAAAAGACAGACGGACTCGAGCCAGGCCAGGATACAGTCTCTGGGACGAGGTTGTTTGTGTCTCGGATGTCACAGAAAACACAGCCTTTTAACTTATTAAGGAGGGACACGGCACAATCACCCAGGCTGGAGGTTACCAAGGTGAACCCAGTCCCAAGATTACAATCTGCCAGCCCAGAGGTCCAGGGACGCATGGAGGCCCAGAGAGGAAGTCGAGTTCACTGTTGGTAAATTTTTTTGGATGCTGTTTATGTTTGAACTTTTCTCTGTTTTCCTGTAGAAACTTCCGGACCCTCTTCCTGTGTCCCTACAAAAGGCCCGGACAATGCGGTCCCAGCCCTGCTGTGGGACACGGGCGGGGCCCCACCTTCCTCCTTCCTGCAGGGATATCCTTTCCTATAGAAGAGGTAAGAATGTAAGGTTCGTGTGAACATGTTATTATATTCCTTATCTCAGTCATTTTGTGATTTGCTGGTTGGCGACGAGAAGTCAGCCTGGCCACGTTCACAATAGAGGTGGCCCCGGTTCCGAGTTCGGGCTCGTGCTGTTTTCTCAGCTGAAGAGGGCAAGCGGCCGGTGAAAACGCTGCTTGTTTTCCGGGATCTTATCAAGAGTTCACGTCTAAGGCCAGAGAGAGAAGGGAGGGCTCCGCTTTTTTTCTCTCTCTCCTCATTGTTTCCAACTGAATTGGCAGGAAACAGGAATCCTCTACCTGTCCCCCTGGGGAGCAAAACTGATTCGATTCCATTTTTCAGATGTATCCGCCACCACCAGAAGTTGGGGACATTTCCGCTCACCCCCGAAACGAATGTGTTCTGCGTTTACAACAAATGACATCTTTCAAAGTTGGCCATAAATCAAAGTTAAGTGAAGAGCTTTGGGATTGGTGATGGCTGTAAACTGCATCCCAGGAGCTCAGATTTATTTTCTCATTCACCCCTTTTCAGGCTGTGGACCCCGACTGACTCCAAATGCACGCATGCACGCGTGTGGTGCGTGTGCGTGTGCGTGTGTGAGTGTGTGTGTGTGTGTGTGCTGTCGACGGCATAGACCCTCAGAATGAAAATCCTTCACACAGAGTCTCACATAAAATCGAAGGGTTCACGTAACAGCTGCCCGAGAGGGTATGTGGCTGGTGGACAAGGCAGACTCCACACGGAAGGTTAAGTCCGTTTCTCAAGAATCATGGTGTGTTTGTGGTTGACCCAGTATTTTCCACTTAAATCAGTTCAGCCTATTTAGTCCACTTGGACAAGAGTCACGGTCCACCTAGATTCTTCATTTTACATGAACTCAACCTCAGATCATTATATTCTGAGGAAATTGGTTGTTTTCCTGCCTATGGATAAAGTTTAAACATAGGAATTGTATAAACGGCAATCATCCACAAACGGAAGGAGCTTTCCTTTCAACGTCAACTCTTCACCTTGGAGCTTAGACGCAGAACCTCAGCTACTGGACGGAATCAGAAAACAACCCATTTTTAACTACCCTCCAGAGCACAGGAACCAGGAAAAAAGCAATTGGGTTCTGCTCTAGTGGGGTCTTGGTTTTCCCAGGCCACACCACCTTCCATCCAGGGCCCTGCCTCTGTCAGAGGCTCTGTCCCCACCCAGTCTTGTTAGAGAACATCCAGCTCCTCATACCCACTGCTTACCTGGTAGCTGTTTGTGGTTCTTCTGCTATGTGAGGATATTTGAGGGAGAAACTCTCCAGATTCCCTCTTCCTATGTGTCCTTGGTGACCCACGGGGCAGCTGCTGCTCCCAGACCTGCCTGCTCCTCCACTCCCGTGGCTGTGTTTGGTGGGAGCCAGACACCCTGTGCTCATCCTAGGGCGCCCAACTGATGTTTCAGATACAGAAGTCCAGCAGGTCTGCCCAGAGTCACCCCAGACCATTTTTGCACCCAAGTGAGACAACCACCTTGTGATCAGTCTCTGCCGCATTAGATTTATGGGAGAAAGATATTTCACATCCTTGTATTGTATTAACCAGTGCGTTCCCGTAATCCCAATATTTCCTTTCTCTTCTTGGCATTTCCCTCGTGCCCCTATTCCATTGGAAGCAGTTGGGCTCTTCTGTACGAACTGCCTCAGAGAAAGGATGTTACCGTGGAAAAAAAGAGCCTGGAAAAGACTCTTCCTGATTTTTTAATCCAAAAGCTGAGGCCATTAAGGAAATGGAAAAAGACCCACAGAAAGGATCAAACATTTGGCAGAAGTATCACAAGTGAGAACAAAATTTCTCACCAGCCCTGCTAAATGAGCTTCAAGAATTCAGGAGAACCAGAGTAGAGAGAATGATGGGTGAGGTCCGAGCCACAAGGGCCAGATCTGAAGGGGCTACAGAGCATGAGCAGAAACAGCCCCTTCAGACCATCCATTACCCACTCACATGATGCTGTATCACCCATGCCCAGGGCTACACTAGTTGACTTGTCCTCTGGCATCCAAGAAGGACATCTCATTGTCTATTTAGCTGGGAATAACAACTGACTATGCCCCCAGCCTTGGCTATGTTGTCACAGCTGAACTTACCCACTGTGATCAAACCACCAAACAACCTCTCAGGGCACTAGTAGGCCTCCAAGAAGGAAGGTGGTGTCCTTAGGCCAGTGATGGCGAACCTATGACACGCGTGTCAGAGGTGACACGCAAACTCATTTTTTTGGTTGATTTTTCTTTGTTAAATGGCATTTAAACATATAAAATAAATATCAAAAATATAAGTCTTTGTTTTACTATGGTTGCAAATATCAAAAAATTTCTATATGTGACACGGCACCAGAGTTAAGTTAGGGTTTTTCAAAATGCTGACACTGAGCTCAAAAGGTTCGCCATCACTGCCTTAGGCACTTGACAAGGAAGTGCTATGGAAGGAAAGTCCCTTGTGAATAGAACCAGCTTCAGATTTTTCCCTGACCAAAAACAGTGGTCAAGATCCACCTCCACCCAAGTCCTCTCTGGCTTTCTCAAGCGAACCACATTGCTCTTCCGTGTTCAACAACTTTGAACTGTTTCCCCAGAGCCTGTTCCGGGGGTCTATTTGGGTTATTCTACCTTGTGTTGCATTTCTAGCCTCTGACATGACCTTGACCTTGACCTCAATCTTGTGTAAATGCCTGGTTTTCCAGGTTCTCATCTCCCTTGCCATAGAGCCCTGAACTCCCCAGCTCCCTGGCCGGGATTCTATCAGCTTTCATCTCTCCACTTCACCGGGGTGTCAGTTCTAACACCCCAGCCATCCTCCTTCTCATGGCACATCAATCACACACCTAGAGGTTTTACAGCCTCTAAGGCCCTCACCCCCCTCCACCCCATTTCCCTCAGATGAAGTGAGTCACGGATCCATGGAGTCCACAGGGCCACCCTGTGAGTACAAGAAGGTGGAGGTTCTGCCTTGGATGAGTCAAGGTATCATATTAACAGAACAAGGTTGGTCCGAAGGCTGGTTTGGATCCCTTCTCATCAACATGCAGTCCCTTCTCCACTCTCTTTCCACCCATGTGACTGTGGTTAGAAATCCTGGGGACAAGCCTGCCCTCCTCCGCATTAGGGAAAGGGTGGTAGGGTGGATCCAGACCCTGCATAGAGGCTTCCGTGTAGTCCAGAGGGAGGATCCAGAGGGCCACAGAATGGGCCGGAGGGGCATGTGCCACAGCTGAGGTTTTAAACGAGGGAAGAAAGGGTGCAGAGATACCAATACGTCTTTAGTGCCGTTCTCTGGTTGCGTCTACACTGAAGAGATCAAAATGGAAAACATAAAGTGGAAGTATCACTTCTGGTGTATGCCACACACCTAGCATATGGAGCATCGTCTTCCCCCTAGCCTTTCCCTGCGTCACCGAGGTGCTGGAGGCTTAGCTAATGTTTACAGAGCCTTCTACAGGTCTCAGAGGAGAGTGACTACAAAAGCGCAAGCGTGAGCACCATCACTCACCCTGCCCAGATCTAGTCTAGTGAGCATTAACTGGATTTAAAGGTAAAGAAATGTTAGTGTGTGTTTCAAAGGCTACCACTACCTGGCGGGAAGAAATGCACCATGAAAGGCCATTTTTCATGGTGAAATTATTAAAGTCTTCGGAGTCAAAATAAAAAAGGAGAGGAGCAAACATCAAGGGATTAGGAGCGACCATGAAAGCAGACTCGTTAGCAAAATCAAAGCGGGTCCTCAACCACAGCGACAGCATGACTGATTTCTGTGTAAGACTCTCAGATCTAGGCCATTGCAGGACCTGCTGGCTCCATGCGCTTTTATTGTGGTAGCATTTCTCTGGATTGAATTCTGGCTGAATTAATGGAGCATGGATTGAGGGGGGGGGATTTTTTTATTAAAAGGCAGAGATTTTTGTGATCAATTAGTAGCTAGGGGGGTGTGCAGGTGGAGGAGGGGAATGTTCCGGAAAGTGTCTTCTACCAGTTGCCCTAATGATCATTCCCATCTCTGGAGGCTCACTGCCTGACTTCTAATCCTTGGTGACCTTGGGGCAAGTTATTTAACCTCTTCTGGTCTCAGCGTCCTCATTTATAAAAATGAATGAGTGGACTAGCAGTGGCTATGTCTGTGGGGTAAGAATCCACTTTTTACTGTATTGCTGGGCCTCTTACGAGAAGCATTTATTACTTTTATGATAATAGTAATCACGGCTGTGGTTCACTGAGCACTACTGTGTGCAAGGGATGCCACTAAGTTTGTATAATCCTCACACTATAACACCATGGAGAAAGTATGTTTATTACCCTTGTTCAATGGGTGAGATAACCAAGGAACAAAGACGTGAGGCAATTTTCCCAGAGCTAGCAAACGTTAAAAATCAGGATTTAAACCCAGGTGGTTCAGACTCATTCTGGTCAAAGGGCCAATTTGGGATCTTATAAAGTATACAAGTCAAATACATCATAATCCTTGCCATCCAAGAGTTCATGATAGAAGAAGAGTAGAAGATAAAGTGACCTCAAAAACTAGAATGGAGAGGCCGTAGACCGAGACAAGATTCTGCAGGAGTTCAGAGACAAGGGAGGGTTCTTCCAACTCTGGGAAGAGGAGTCACACTCTGAAGACAAGAAGAACACAGACAAAGTGGCTGAGATGGAGGACTTGACAACCTGCTATGGGTGGGGCCGTGTTTGGTAGAAATGAGACCCAGTGAGAAAGTTTTGCTTAGGCCAGTGATAGGGTCAGAGAGCAATTTAATGATAATAGCAAGTTTTATAAAATGCCAGATAGGATCACAGGGTGCTAAGTACTTTCACATAACTCATTTCATTTGCAAAACAACCGTAAGAGGAAGAAGATACTGATACTTGCCCAATTTTACAGAGAGCCTAGTTAGGTAGCATAGCTGGGATTAGAACCCAAGCAGTCTGGGCCCAAAGGCTGCATCTATAACCACCTGATTAAACTGCCATTTTTATCTACCCGTCTATTCATGGGCACTTGAGTTGCTTCCATAGTTTGGCTATTGTAAAAATGCTGCAATGAATATACAGCATAAATTCTTTCCAATTAGTGTTTCAGGTTTCTTTGAATATATACCCAGAAGTGGAATTGCTGGGTCATAAAACAGTGCGCCCCACTTTAATTTTTTGAGGGCCATCCAGATTATTTTACTAATCCTTGTGAACTTTTAATTTTAAATTTTATAATTGAGACATCGATGGGAACTGTCATGCAAAGGGGCACAGAGACACCACCCACACCACATGGTGCAGCCATAATAGAATAAGGTTTATTGGCGGAAACTAGCAGCAGAGTGGGAGCAGGGAAGGAAAGCACAACTCCTCTGAGATGACGCTGTCTGCAGAGGGGACACCAGCTTCCAAGAGAGGGATCCGCCCTATGCACTTTGCTGTGACAGTGATGGAGCAAGGGACATCTCTGTGGCTTTCGAACCATGGAGGAAGTGGACTTAGAAGACACTTCTGGAGTTCAGTAGCTAAGTGGCCATGGGGCCACCCATGGGAGTGTGCAAATTCATGTCCATCGGCATCCTTAGTCTGAGCAACATGGACCATCCATCTGTCCTCTAAGGTCAAAGCAGGTGTGGCGAAG
>NW_006286243.1:2954681-2958642 GCF_000327345.1 Myotis davidii | reverse complement strand
AAGCATACTTTTTAGCAAAATCAAAGCGGGTCCTCAACCACAGCGACAGCATGACTGATTTCTGTGTAAGACTCTCAGATCTAGGCCATTGCAGGACCTGCTGGCTCCATGCGCTTTTATTGTGGTAGCATTTCTCTGGATTGAATTCTGGCTGAATTAATGGAGCATGGATTGAGGGGGGGGGATTTTTTTATTAAAAGGCAGAGATTTTTGTGATCAATTATAGTAGCTAGGGGTGTGCAGGTGGAGGAGGGGAATGTTCCGGAAAGTGTCTTCTACCAGTTGCCCTAATGATCATTCCCATCTCTGGAGGCTCACTGCCTGACTTCTAATCCTTGGTGACCTTGGGGCAAGTTATTTAACCTCTTCTGGTCTCAGCGTCCTCATTTATAAAAATGAATGAGTGGACTAGCAGTGGCTATGTCTGTGGGGTAAGATCCACTTTTTACTGTATTGCTGGGCCTCTTACGAGAAGCATTTATTACTTTTATGATAATAGTAATCACGGCTGTGGTTCACTGAGCACTACTGTGTGCAAGGGATGCCACTAAGTTTGTATAATCCTCACACTATAACACCATGGAGAAAGTATGTTTATTACCCTTGTTCAATGGGTGAGATAACCAAGGAACAAAGACGTGAGGCAATTTTCCCAGAGCTAGCAAACGTTAAAAATCAGGATTTAAACCCAGGTGGTTCAGACTCTCAATCACTACACTACAATCAAAATAATCACGTTCTAAAGCCTGTTCTTCCCTTCAAGACACAGTTCAACTCTCATTTCTGTGATGCCACCTCTGACCACATCTGCTATTCATTCATTCACCAAACATTTACTAAGTACCTATTATGGTCAAAGGGCCAATTTGGGATCTTATAAAGTATACAAGTCAAATACATCATAATCCTTGCCATCCAAGAGTTCATGATAGAAGAAGAGTAGAAGATAAAGTGACCTCAAAAACTAGAATGGAGAGGCCGTAGACCGAGACAAGATTCTGCAGGAGTTCAGAGACAAGGGAGGGTTCTTCCAACTCTGGGAAGAGGAGTCACACTCTGAAGACAAGAAGAACACAGACAAAGTGGCTGAGATGGAGGACTTGACAACCTGCTATGGGTGGGGCCGTGTTTGGTAGAAATGAGACCCAGTGAGAAAGTTTTGCTTAGGCCAGTGATAGGGTCAGAGAGCAATTTAATGATAATAGCAAGTTTTATAAAATGCCAGATAGGATCACAGGGTGCTAAGTACTTTCACATAACTCATTTCATTTGCAAAACAACCGTAAGAGGAAGAAGATACTGATACTTGCCCAATTTTACAGAGAGCCTAGTTAGGTAGCATAGCTGGGATTAGAACCCAAGCAGTCTGCCCAAAGGCGCTGCATCTATAACCACCTGATTAAACTGCCATTTTTATCTACCCGTCTATTCATGGGCACTTGAGTTGCTTCCATAGTTTGGCTATTGTAAAAATGCTGCAATGAATATACAGCATAAATTCTTTCCAATTAGTGTTTCAGGTTTCTTTGAATATATACCCAGAAGTGGAATTGCTGGGTCATAAAACAGTTCCACCACTTTTAATTTTTTGAGGGCCATCCATACTGTTTTGCATAGTGGTTGTGCCAACTTACACTCCTACCAACAGTGCACCAGGATTCCCTTTTCTCCACATCCTCACCAACATTGGTTTATTGATTTATTATGATAGCCACTCTCGCAGATGTGAAGTGATATCCCATTGTGATTTTAATTTGCATTTCCTTGGGGATTAATGACATTTGTGCACTCGGGCCTCTAGTGTATGTGTGTGTGTGTGTGTATATATATATAATGGAATATTACTCAGCCATAAAAAAAGAACAAAATCTTACATTTGCGATAGTTTGGATAGACCTAGAGGATATTATGCTAAGTGAAATAAGTCAGTCAGAGACAACAAATACCATGTGAACTCACTTATATGTGGAATCTAAAGAACAATATAAATGAACAAACAAAACAGAAACAGACTCATAGATACAGAGAACAGACTGATGCTTCCGAAGGGGAGGGGCACTGGGTGACTGGGTGAAAATGGTCATGGGGATGTGAAGTACACATAGGAAATACAGTCAATAATACTGTAATAACTATGTGTGGTGTTTGTTGGGTACTGGAAATATTGGGGGTAACACATTGTAAAGTATATGATTGTCTAACCATTATTCTGTACACCTGAAATTAATGCAAGATAACATTAAACATAAAGTGTAATTGGAAAAAAAATTTATTACCCCCACTCCTCAAAAATAAATAAACTACCTTTTGTTAGAGAAATATCTCAGTTGCCAGTACATTGGGTAGGTTGAGGAGGAGAGAGCCTTAGGGGGCAGGAGGCTATTTCAGTACCCACAGCACCACCCCAAACTTCCACAGCATTTTGTCCAAAGCGCTCATTTGGTTCTTTATTCTACGGTTAGCTTTTCATATGTGTATTAGTGTTCTCTTCTCGAATGGGAAACAATAAAAAACATGTTGTTTCTATAAGCCATGTAACATATAAACATATATCATACGAAAGAGTTTGAATTCATAATTTCTAATAATCTATCATTCTCTGATACCTTTAGGGAGTGGATCTTGATAATAGTTACAGTAACAAACTACCACGCAGGGGTCTCCCAGTGTTATACACTTTCCTGCAGAGAGCCATTCTAACTCTGACCCTTAGAACACACTTCTGAGATGGATAGAGCAAGCCTAACCTTTACAGAGGAGAAAACAGATCAGGTGAGATTAAGTGACCTGCCCGAAGTCACCCAGGGCCCAAGTGCTAGGATCTGGACTCCAACCCAGGTGTTCGATTCCAAGTCTGGTGCTCTTCTCAAAGCTGAAGACAAGTCTGTGATTCCCTCTGACAGCACAACCTAAGCTTCATGTTAAATGTTGCTTCTGGGTCACTCGGTGTTTCAGAAATTGTATCCAAAGGGGTGGACCGGTAGGACTAACCCTGCTTTATGCTGGAGAAACCTTAGCACAATTTCTGGGCGCATCAGAGCTGAGTGACGAGGAGCGTGCTGCAGAACCAGGTGGGGTGCGGTCACTGGTTACAGCTCCCTAGGTTGCAGCTCCCCGCAGCTTCCATTTTAAGGCCGCATTAATTTTGCTGCCCTTGCCTTCATCCATAAATACTTTGATGTGGACGGACGGTGGGTCTGAAGTCACACCCTCTGACTCACTTCTACTTCAAAGAAACTACTTATGAATGAACTCACCCAGGTATGTCAAAACACTGGAAATCATTGGCAATTCTCTGCTAATTAAAGAAACCCTCCTGGAAGTGATTACGTGAAACACTGTCTGTGAAAGTGTCTAGCACAGTGCCAGGCACAGACTAGCCTTTCAGTGACCAGTCCTTTCTGAGCACCGCTTGGGCGGGGCTCTCTTGTAGGAGCTAAGAATAGAGCAGCTAATAAAACAGGTGAGGTTCCTGTCCCCAAGGAGCCTCGTTGGGGAAGACAGAGAATGAATCAGCAAATGACCAAGAAGGCATGTCAGGTCCTGAAAATTTCAATGAAGGAAACAAAACAGACAACAGGATGGAAAGTGACTGTGAGTGACAGCTACAGAAGCCAGGGAAGGTCTCAATGCCAGGATGTCTTCCTTTTTCTTTTCTTTCTTTTTTTCTTTTTGGTTAATCCTCACCCGAGGATATTTCTTCATTGATTTTTAGAGAGAATGGAAGGGAGAGTAAGAGACAGAAAGAGAAACATTGATGTAAGAGAAACACATCGATTGGCTGCCTCCTGCATACACCCCGACCAGGGCTGGGGATCGTTCTTGCAACTGAGGTACGTGCCCTTAACGAGGAATCAAACCCTCAACTCTGCAGTCTGAGAGCTGATGCTCTATCTATTGAGCCAAACTGGCTAGGGCAGGATGTCTTTCCTTTAAAGGCCAGCCATCCAATGGCTGCAGG
>NW_006286243.1:2951121-2954660 GCF_000327345.1 Myotis davidii | reverse complement strand
ATTTGGGCAGCAGCACACATAGGCTTAGCCTGTAGGGGCCGTAAGAAGTTCATGTTGCTGGAATGTGAACAAGAGGGAGAGGGCAAAGACAGAATTCTAGAGAGGAGGTGGCAGTCAGATCATGGAAGGTCTTTGTAGGTGGGGGAAAGGAGTGTGGGTTATATTCAAGTGTGAATGGAACTCGTTGGAGGCAGTGAAGGCCCAATGGCTGGATCTGACTTACACAGCTATCCCTCAGAGATGTTGTGGGTTCAGGTCCAGACCACCACAATACAGCAAATGTTGCAATAGAGAGAGTCATAATCCTTTTGCTTCAATCTGTAAAACAATGCAAATCTATGAAGTGCAATAAAGCAAGGTCTGCCGGTATTGGTAACAGCGGACACTAGCTTCTGTATTGGAGTGGAGGATGGGGGACATGCCTCAGTCAGCCCAGACTGCTACAACAAGATACCAGAGGCGGGTGGCTTAAACGAGAGACGTGTATTTCTCACAGTTCTGGAGGCCGGGGAGTCCAAGATCAAGGTGACATCAGATGTAGTTTTTGGGGGGACCCTCTTGCTGGCTTGCAGACAGCCACTTCTTGCTGTGTCCTCACATGGGAGAGAGAAAGAGAACTGTGGGCTTTCCTCTCCTTCAAGAGGCACTAATGCCATCATGGGGACTCCACCCTCATGACCTCATCTGAACTAATTACTTCCCAAAAGCTCCACCTAACACCATCACCCTGGGTGAGGGTTTCAACATATGGCTTTTGGGGAGACACAAATATCTGGTCCATAACGAGGCAGGAGGAAACAATTAGAGGAGCTGCCACAGAGGTCCAGGTGGGAGCTGGTGGGGCTGGGCCAGGGTGGGCTCAAGTGGGTGGAGAGACACAGTCAGATTCACCTGGTCCTTTGGAGGACAGGCCCGGAATAAATGTTTCCACACCTTTTTACTTTTCTTCATTTCCTCCCTTGCTGGTTCCTCACTTCATTTCATTTATTGAGCTTTGGCATAAAGTATTTCTTAGGTAATTTGCACCTTTTTCTTTAAATGTGCAGATGAAAATTGTATCCAGAGCCAAGTAGATTCAAGTCGATTCAACAAAACTGTTTTGAAGAGAATATGTAGTGTGGGAGATACACAACCTTGTCTCATCGGATGCTTTTTTCTACTTGTTTCCATTCAATTCCACAATGGGCTGTGATTGGCAGGTATGAGCCGGGCATTATCCTTGGTTTTGGAAGTTCAGAGGAACAAGACTTCCACTAACCCCTCAGTGATCTCACAGCCCAATAGCAGAGAGAGATGAGCCAGGATACAAAATGCAGTACAGAGAGGCACAGGACACACAAGAAATATGTAAGATGGAGAGCACCAAGCCGCACAGAGGGAGGGGGTAACTCTGAGAGAGGAAGAGGAAAAGCTCCCAGGGCAGGTGCCTGCTGGCCTAGGTGTCAGGGAAGGGTGGTTCCCTGGTCGATGAGAGGGCGTTCTGGGGGAGGGGAATAGCATGGGCAGAGATATGCAGGGATGAGCAGTAGGATTGATGTGAGAACTATAGGCCGATCCACATTGCTGGAGCAAACATCACGGAGGGAGACGAGGCCGTGAACGTAAGCAGGACCCAGACCACGAAGGGCCTCGTTTATTACTACGGATGAGATTGTACTATATCCTGTAGGCGACAGGGAGTCAGAGGCCTACTTCCCACAGGGAGAGACCATCAGATTCATTCACTTCCACGCATTTGCCAAGTGTAGCTTTAAAACACACACACAAACACACACATTCTGCTTGAGAGTATTTGCAAAGGTGTGTGAATGAGAGACTTTCAAAACATGTGGCTCCAAGGAAATTGTATAATTTGGAAAGGACAGAGGATGAGGAGAGGGAAAATTCCAGCCCGCCACGGGAGAGCGCTCTGTTATGTCTGCAGGCGTCTGAGGCAAGCCCTGCTCCTCCACAGAACGGGGCGATTCATGCCGAGTGTAATGATAAGAGGTGCCCATTTTCCAGGGGCTGACATCCAATTACAGTTGCAGTGAGAAGGTGACGGGAGCCTGGAGGCCCAGCCGTGCCAAGGTACACATTTCCAGTGGGCACACCATTAAGGCATCTAGTAAAAAATCCTAATTGTGCTCGAAGGACTTTCATAGCCCTTGGCAGCTGGGACGCGGGTGTGGAATGTGAGGCTCCCAGGCCGGGCTGTGAGTCGTGTCCTGCAGCTTCTCAGAGGGTCTTGAGAGGTGGCATGCAAGTCGGCGGCAATGCATGAGAACAAAGTAATTTGGATTCCACTATATTTCTTAGGATGCCACATAAAGCTTGGGAAAGGGGGTGTTGCAAACCAAAAGCATAAAGGACAGCGTCACCCCTTGATGTTCCTGCTGTGCAGAATGAGCTGGGGATGTCAAAGTTTCGACATGGAAACCCCCTGGGGCTTCCAAATGCTGTTGTTGGCTTTTCTGGGCTTGCTGGTAGAAACTGCAGGGGTGCAGTCCCTGTGTTTGTAGTGGATACAGAAACAAAAGGGGGCTCAGGGCAAGGCTAGGAAATAAAGTGGGAATTGTTACATTATTTGGAAAAGAAAATGCTCAGACGTTCTCTATTGTCTGCTGCTACAAAATCTTACAAATCTGCCCTGCCTCGCAGGGTAGCAGCTTGCTGGGTTGCTATTTAGACTTCAACTTGCACTGGGCACATATCAAGTGCTCAGTGACGATAGGTGGCTACTGACTACCCCCATGGACCGCGCAGATGGGGCAGAAAGCTGTACTGGACAGCACTGTTTTAGATACCAGCTCCTCGGTGCTCTTCCCTCAGACCACAGACTGTGGTTGCTGCTTCATACACCGTTATGATGAGAGCAATCTATATATATGAAATGCTAACATGCAAATAGACTGAACAGTGGAACAACCGAACAACCGGTCGCTATGACGTGTGCTGACCACCAGGGGGCATGTGCAGAACATGGTGGGCGTTGGCAGCAGGTGGCAGAGCACGGAACATGGTGGGCATCGGCCATGGCAAGATAGTGGAGCTGGTGAGTGGGGTCACCAGACCAAGGTGGGGCGCTGGTTGCTGTCATCAGGGCAAGCCTCTGGTGGTTACTGAAAATTTTTTGCTCCTGCATGCCATGGTCTCACCTGGCACTCACACCTGCTGCTGGTGCTGGCCCCACTTGCACCCGCTATCGGTGCCAGAGCTGCTGCTCACATCCATTGCCAGTGCCTGGTGCCAGTCCAGATTGCTTGTGCCATCAGCAGGTGCGAGAGGCCAGCCCTGATTGCCCCTGAGGGCTTCTCCACCTACCCCTGCTCCTGAGGGGCAATCAGGGCAGTAGCCGCCGCTCGCACCTGCTGATGGTGCCCGCCCTTCTTGCACCCGCTGCTGGCACCGGTCCCAATCACTCCATATCATCAGAGGGTGCAAGTGGGGCCAGCGCCATCAGCACATAGGAGCGGTGGTGGGGGGAGCGAGGCTGCTAGCAGACCTGAGACCAGGGTCCACGGTGGGAGGGGCAGGTTGGGGGGCGCAGAGGATGGGCG
>NW_006286243.1:2950669-2951098 GCF_000327345.1 Myotis davidii | reverse complement strand
GACGGGTGCTGACCACCAGGGGGCATGTGCAGAACATGGTGGGCGTTGGCAGCAGGTGGCAGAGCACGGAACATGGTGGGCATCGGCCATGGCAAGATAGTGGAGCTGGTGAGTGGGGTCACCAGACCAAGGTGGGGCGCTGGTTGCTGTCATCAGGGCAAGCCTCTGGTGGTTACTGAAAATTTTTTGCTCCTGCATGCCATGGTCTCACCTGGCACTCACACCTGCTGCTGGTGCTGGCCCCACTTGCACCCGCTATCGGTGCCAGAGCTGCTGCTCACATCCATTGCCAGTGCCTGGTGCCAGTCCAGATTGCTTGTGCCATCAGCAGGTGCGAGAGGCCAGCCCTGATTGCCCCTGAGGGCTTCTCCACCTACCCCTGCTCCTGAGGGGCAATCAGGGCAGTAGCCGCCGCTCGCACCTGCTGAT
>NW_006286243.1:2946285-2950511 GCF_000327345.1 Myotis davidii | reverse complement strand
CGGGGGGCGGGGGGGGGAGGTCCTGGGTGGGGGCGTGGAGGATGGTCCAAGACCTGCCCCTGTGCCCACTGCACCCTCACAGCCTCATAGTTCCTTTCAAGATGCACGAATCTGTGCACTGGGCCCTTAGTAATCTATAATAATAAAAGTGCAATATGCTAATTAGACCAGATGTCCTTCCGGACATCCTTCCGGGATGACTTTCCGGACGAAGCCAGGGCTGCGAAGGAAGCCCTAATCCCGGGTGCCTGCCTGTGGCCGGAAGGAAGCCCAGATCCAGGGTGCCAGAGGGAAGCTGGTTCCGGCAGCCGGGGGAAGGAAGGCCTACTCTTGCATGAATTTCGTGCATTGGGCCTCCTGTCAAATTAATAAAAACAATGGTGGTCCACGTTGTTGAGCTCTCTCTCTCTCTCTCTCTCTCTCAGGCACTATGCTAACATCTTTCTGGATCTGGCAGGTTAATTCACTGAGAAGTTGATTTTTCCCCTCATTGTTTTTTCCCTCTCTCCACCCCCAGATCTAAGAGAGAAGTGGCTGTGGGTCCTTGTGCAGGGAGAGGTCAGTGTCACAGAGCCCAAAGCTGAAGTTGACTGAAAACAATGTATCTGCTTGTCTTTTACAAAAAGACTAAGCTCCTGGAGGAGTTTGTGCAGAGGAGAGAAGGGAGGAAAAGGCAGGAGAGAGGGAGAATGGGCCAGCTCCACAGACTGAAAAGGGGACAACGGTCAGAAAGTCCTTTTGGTAATGGACAAAACCCCATTCTCTGGCAGCTGGGCTGCTGGTAAGACTCGGAGAGGGGAATGGTTCCCTGGTTCCCTGGGGGGAGCGGGGGGACTGGACCCAGGCCCTAGGTTTCCACCCCAAAGTGTGAAACAGAAGCCTGGAATCACTGAGCTTCAAGGGACCACCAGCTGGGCCACCGCTAGTTCATCTGGTGTTCTTACGCTAATTAGAAAGAGGACTCCCCTTCCTCACATGAAACAATTTATTGTTAAGCTAGTATATTACTGATATGGGCTGAATTGTGTCCCCTACCCAATTCATATGTTGAAGCCCTAACCCCCAGGACCTCAGAATGGGACTGCATTTGGGGAGAGGGTCTTTAAAGAGGTGATTAAATTAAAATGAGGCCACAGAGTGGGACCTAATCTGATCCGACTGGTGTCCTTGTGAGAATAGGGACTTTGGACACACAAAGAGACCACAGGAGCCCACAAGTAAGAGAGACCACAGGCAGCAGCAGCAAGGGGTGGCCATCTGCAAGCCAAGGAGAGAGACCTCAGAGGGAGCCACCCCTGCCAGTGCTTTGATCTTGAACTTCCAGCCTCTAGAACTGGGAGAAAACCATTCTGTTGTGTAAGACACCCAGTCTGTGGTACTTTGTTATGGCAGCCCCGGCGAACTGACACCATTGCTATGCAGACGGAACACCTCTCCCTGGTTAGTTTTTCCAGGGCCTTTTCTGGGCAGCAGCCTGACTGTGTGCTCAGATAGGACTCTCTCCTGTTCATTTATGCGCTGTCTACCTGGGTAGGGGCTGCTGGTAGGTGAAGAGACCCTGTCAGGTTTAGAGGGACAGACACATAGGAAGGGGCCGCCAAGGACTGGGGTGCGAGGGGAAAATAACTCTGCAGTGAGTTGGGGCAAGGCATGGCCCTGTGTGCCTGCAAGTGTGTGTGTGTGTGTGTGTGTGTGTGTACATGAGCGCGCGCGCGCGCTGTCCACCAAGTGTGTGCACAGCTGTGTGTCCCTCACTGCTCCAGGCCTATAGTCTCCATGCCCACCCACACACTCCCATAAACCTTAGTTTGGGTCTGTGATGTGAATGGTGCCCCTTTAGAGGAGACACTGTTTGGTGCAGAGCTTGACCTTCACATGGACTTGGACAAGGAGGGAATCAGCAGCAGAAGTGAGATGCTGGAGGCCAAAAAAGATGGTTGCACATTCTAGAAAGACCCTAGAGAAAAGAATTGCCACCATAGATCCTGCCAACCCAGTGGAAGGGGAGATTGGAGGCAAATTTAATTTCATGCAACAAAGAGAGACTACATGACTCTTCTTGCACATTTGACTTTGTGTAATAAGATTTGTGCTTTCTGTAAATGCTTTTAAATTTTAGTTTTATTATCTAGGACACCACCGTATGCAGTTTATTATCTGGGTAGTTATATTTTGGGTAAATATGTTGCTAGAAAAGACTACATGGAGATGATGCTACAGCAGAAAAATCACTTAGGCCTTGCTCATTCTTCTTTGGTCAAATTTATATACTTGTTTGAAATAGACTCTTTGGCTTTCACTGGGATCCTGAGTTCCAATGGACAAATGATATTTTAGTTTTTACACACTCATACAGATACAAGATTCACGCTTTCTGTATGATTGGGGAGCAGGGCTCCAGCAGGACACTGGTGGATGCTCGAATGGAATAGGGGGGAGGAGTAATGGGATGGTGAGATGTGGCAGGGAGCACTTTCTGGAAGGGCTAAAGCTGTAGGAGAGGGTCTCATGGTAGGAGCTTTGGCCACTCCTACCAGAGTCCAGCAGGAAAGGACTAGGGCATAAGTACCCCATCCCCATTTCCCCATCCTCTGGTCTCTACCAGGAGAGGCGTCATAGCTGAGCCCAACCAGAAGCCCAGAGCAGGGTGAGAAGAGTGAGGAGTGGAACTAGGAGGATAAACAGGAAAACCCAGCACACCTTCTAAACATGCGTCATTTCATCTAGACCTCCATCCACCCTCTGGTTAGGTCCAATTATTATCCATTTTATAAACACAGAAGCTTAGTGTGGGGAGGAGTTTAAGTGCTTTGCTCACTAGATTTAAAATGTAAGGCCTAGAGGGCATGACCTGTTTGTTTTGTACCCAGTCATGGCCCCAGTGCCTGGAAAAGTACCTAGAGTGCTGTTGGTGATTACTATGTGTTTGTTGAATGACTAAATGAGTGAACTCCTCCAGTATCACACGTGGGAATGCAAAATTTGAACCCAGCCCAGCCTGCATGGCTCAGTGTTGAGCGTTGACCTATGAACCAGGAGGTCACGGTTTGATTGCCATTCAGGTCACATGTCCAGGATGCGGGCTTGATCCACAGTGTGGGGCGTGCAAGAGGCAGGGGATCAATGATTCTCACTCATCATTGATGTTTATCTCTCTCCAGACCACGTCAAGATGAGCCAAACACAACTTTCGCTAAGAAGATAACGGGGAGGAAATCCTAAACACATTTGGGAGGAAGACACACGTTTCCTCCCCTGAAACAACATTCTAGCTGGCCTCCGGTCTCTCCGCCACACACTGAATTCCAAGAGGCAGAGAAGCAACGTGTGTGGTGTTCTGAAGGAGGCCCTGGCACCTGGTCCTCTGTCAGAGCAGCGGAGAGGCAGCCTCAGGTGCCGGGGGCTGGAGCCTCCCGGTTCACACTCTAATCCAGTGATGGCGAACCTTTTAAGCTCGGCGTGTCAGCATTTTGAAAAACCCTAACTTAACTCTGTGCCGTGTCACATATAGAAATTTTTTGATATTTGCAACCATAGTAAAACAAAGATTTATATTTTAAATATTTATTTTATATATTTAAATGCCATTTAACAAAGAAAAATCAACCAAAAAAATGAGTTTTGACACGCGTGTCATAGGTTCGCCATCACTGAGTCCTAATCCCATCAAAAGGGACTGTTGTTTGATGTCAGGGCCCAAGTCTGTGTTTGCATTCACTGTCACATTGGCACAAAGTGGTATCACTGTAATTACCTGGGGCTAATGAGAAAGGAACGTGAAGGCGATTAATTTCTAAATGATTCATAAGTGATGCCTATGAAAGCCACATGACACCACAGAACACTATGAACGAGCAAAGTAGGGGCCGCACACAAAAGAACTGGTGGTGGGAGGTCAGAGCCATGGTCTCCTTGTGGCCGGTGATTTAGGTTAATGCAGACATCACCTCTCATACTAATGTTTTTATTTTTATACAATTGGTTTTTTAAAGATCCTCACCTGAGGATATGTTTTTTATTGATTTGAGAGAGAGGAAGTGAGGGGGAGAGAGAAAGAAACATTGATGTAAGAGGGAAATATCTATGGGTTGCCTCCCCACGTGCCCCTAACCAGGATCAAAGCCGAAACCTGGATATGTACCCTGATGGAGAATTGAACCCATGACCCTTTGGTGCACAGAACAATGCTCCAACCAACTGAGCCACACTGGAGAGGGCAGAGGACA
>NW_006286243.1:2945721-2946180 GCF_000327345.1 Myotis davidii | reverse complement strand
AGCTCAGTGGTTGAGCATTGACCTATGAACCAGGAGGTCACGGTTTGATTGCCATTCAGGTCACATGTCCAGGATGCGGGCTTGATCCACAGTGTGGGGCGTGCAAGAGGCAGGGGATCAATGATTCTCACTCATCATTGATGTTTCTATCTCTCTCTCCCTCTCCCTTCCTCTCTGAAGTCAACAAAAATATGTTTTTAAAAAATTCGAATCCAGACTATCTGAGGGCAAAGCTCACAGGCCTAAGGATCACATCAATGTTCTCAAATCAAGATCTATATACCTCTGTAGGCCTAAAAGTTTACTGAGATAATTCTAAAATTTAGTCTATTTATTTCAATTTCAATGACAGCTTTAAAAATTTAGTATTAGCATATCCCAGGTCACCTCGATGATCACCTAATCCAGTGATGGCGAACCTTTTGAGCTCAGCATCTCAGCATTTTGAAAAACCCTAAC
>NW_006286243.1:2939161-2945708 GCF_000327345.1 Myotis davidii | reverse complement strand
GAAAATGCAGACAGCACCTCTCACACTAATGTTTTTATTTTTATACAATTGGTTTTTTAAAGATCCTCACCTGAGGATATGTTTTTTATTGATTTGAGAGAGAGGAAGTGAGGGGGAGAGAGAAAGAAACATTGATGTAAGAGGGAAATATCTATGGGTTGCCTCCCCACGTGCCCCTAACCAGGATCAAAGCCGAAACCTGGATATGTACCCTGATGGAGAATTGAACCCATTACCCTTTGGTGCACAGAACAATGCTCCAACCAACTGAGCCACACTGGCCAGGGCATTGTACACTAATGTTTTCATGCTGAGTTGCAGTGATTGCAAGCATCAGTTTTGGTTTTTCTTAATTTAGTTTGGTTTTATAGTTTCATAGGAACTTAGGTATCACTTTACATAGTTTGGGGCAAAATATATTTTAAATCAACCCTTAAATGTTATTTTTTTCTCACACTATGCCCAGGCATTAATCAAGAGTAGGAAATGCTTGTGCTATTTGCTACAAACTATGATATGAACTGCTTGTGGCAGCAACTTACCTGAGGCAGCCCAGGCCCAACTAGGGATATCTGAGAAAAGGGCAAAAATCTTGATTCCTCCCCACCCCCAAAGCTGGAAATAATTATTTATTGAGCACCTATGGGTAACTGTATTAAGTTTTTTACATGTGCTATGAAATGAATGTGTCCCCCTCCCAAAATCATATGTTGAAGCCCTAACCCCCAATGTGAAGATCTTTAAAGATGGGGCCTTGGGGAGGTAATTAGGTTTAGATGAGGTCATGAGGGTGGGGCCCTCATGGTGGAGTTAGTGTCCTTGTAAGGACACAGCAAGAAGGTGGCCATCTGCAGGCCAGAAAGAGGTCCCTCACCAAGAACTGAATCTGCCAACCTTGATCTTGGACTTCCCAGCCTCCAGAACTGAGAAATGCATGTTGTCATTTAAGCCACCCAGTCTATGGTGTTATTTGTTATAGCAGCCTGAGCTGTATTATCTCAAACCTTACTAACAGCTTTGCAATGTAAATATCATTTCCCCATGTCATAGATGAGGAGCTGAGGCTCAGGGAAGTGTGTGACTTGTCCAGAATAGAAAGAGGAGAACAATTAGTTTATATAAATTTTTTTGAATAAAGTTTTATGCATTTTTAAAAAATGCTCTACCTTCTATGTCTTTTTTAATAGGTGACAAAGGTTATTCCTACCAGTGAAGGTCTTACTGCTCATACTGACAGAAACACTTCCCAGTCCCACGTGAATACTGTCTAAAAATTTCCTCAACTTGGACCACTTATTATATAGGTGTTTACTGGGGTGAAGCTGTCAGTTCAGCTCTAATTATTTTAAATTTGAGCATCTTTGAACCTACGTTCTCTTCCTACTGAAAAACAATCCTGTGTGAGCAGAAAATCCTTTCTGCTACATGTCTTCTATAGTCACAGGGCTAACACTTGGATGAAGGAGGACTCTAGGAGCTCAGCTTCACATTAGATGAATCTGGGGCTTTCTCACTACTGTCACACCTTGTAATGAGTCTCCATATCACCAGTGCATCCAGGCTGATAGAGCTGCAGTCAACCTCACAGACAAAAAAAAAAAAGCAATTAATGACACAATCCCTTGCAGGAGTGTGGTGTTGCAAAGTCCAGAGAGAAAATTCATATATATGAGTCGTTTAGACTTTCCACCAGGGATGTTATTCTTAACTTAATAAGAAAGTTGAGTTTCAAAAAGGTTAAATGTATTGAAATTTTGAGCCCAGGTCTTTGGACTGACTCTAAATCTAGTGCCCATTTTTTCTATTTTGTTGATTCCCTTAAATCACACCCCTCAGAGGCCATGGTGTGTTGCAAAGGAATCTATACCATGAGGGCAGAGGTTCTCCAAGTGGTTAAGAGCCCAGGCACGGGGCCCAGACTGTTGGATTCAAATCGCAGCACCTCTACTTGCTAGCTGTGTGACTTGGGGCAAGTATCTTTTTAAAAAATATATATTTTATTGATTTTTTTGCAGAGAGGAAAGAAGAAGGATAGAGAGTTAGAAACATCGATGAGAGAGAAACATCTATCAGCTGCCTCCTGCACACCCCATACTGGGGATGTGCCCGCAACCAAGGTACATGCTCTCGACCAGAATCGAACCTGGGACCCTTCAGTCTGCAGGCTGATGCTCTATCCACTGAGCCAAATTGGTTAGGGCATGGGGCAAGTGCCCTAACTGCCTCATTAAGATGTTTTCTATTAATATGTAATAATCTATAAAAATAAAAGCATAATATGCTAATTAGACCAGACGTCCTTCTGGACGACCTTCCAGAAGAAGCCGGGGCTGTGAGGGAAGCCCGGGTCCTGGGCGCCAGAGGGAAGCCAGTGCCAGCAGCCAGGGGAAGGAAGGCCTACGCTTGCACGAATTTCATGCTTCGGGCCTCTAGTTTATAATAATATTAATAGCATCTACATTATAGTGTTTTAGGAATAAATTAATGATACACATAAAACCTTTAACATAATGCTCAACACAATGAATACCTAGAAAATACTCAAGCCCTAGATGGTTTAGCTCAGTGGATAGAGAGTTGGCCTACGGACTGAAGGTTCCCTGGTTCAATTCTGGTCAAGGACACATGCCCAGGTTGCAGGCTCGATCTCCGTAGGGGGTGTGCAGGAAGCAGTCAATCAATGATTCTCTCTCATCGCTGATGTTTCTATCTCTTTCTCCTTCTTCCTTCCTCTCTGAAATCAATAAAAATATATTTTAAAAAAATACTCAAATATACCAACTATAATTATTATTGTTTATCACTGAATCATTTGGCATCCAGATTAGTGTCTGATACATAATGCACCCTTCAAATACTTTCGGATGAATTAAGTAAGTATCTAATAGAGAATTCTAAAAATAATATTGAAAAGAGGGAATCCTTAAAACATTTTTTACTTTAGGAAGTAAAAAGAAACTATCTTCTTGTGACACTGCATCTAACCCTGAATTTACAACATTTCAAGGTGACTTCAAGTATCCAGAAGTAAGTGCATTTCAAATTGCTTTGACTTTTAAAAGATAATTTCACACCAGTGGTGAGCACAATTGGGCGGCATGCAATAGGCACTCACTAAGTATTTATTCTTGATGATAAATACGTTGTTTTGTGTCTGTTTCAGGCAGAAACAACGGAGAGGAGAGCATCACAGTTTCTGAAAAATCATTTCTGCAGAGACTTGACAAAAGGGACTGGGAGAGCTGGTCTCCACATGACCCACACTGTTTGGATGGTCCTTGTTAAGCGTCAGTCCTTATGAGCAGAGGTAAACTCCATCCTGAGGGTGGAATCTCCAGAAACACTTTTCCCCCCTTTCCTAGATGCAGGACCTCTGCTTTTCTGCAGTAATGTGAGAAGCTGAGGTAGTTTTTCACCCCAGCAAGAGGCAGGAGGCTGGGCATGCAGCATGTCAGTTTATCCAAAAAACTCTTGGCTGCAGTTTTTGTGATTCAGACAGAGACTTGGACACTTGGACAGCCAGTGATCACGGATATAAATTGCCAGCCAGCCAGCTGAGAGGACGTGCGCAACTTGTCTAATATCAAGAAATATTGCAGCTGGGGGTGTTGGGGGGGGCAGTCTGTGGAATGCTATTACTCTCTTTGGAATCAACTTTGCTTCCCTTTTCTTACTAGACATTTTTGACTCTTGCGAATTCATTTAGACAATTACATTCTGTGAGAGTTCCTCCTTCCAGGATGCATTTGACCCTCCCGCCCCTCCACCACTGGGAATTTTCCCTGAGACAGGTTTTCGAAAAAGCGCTTGGGTTCTTTTCAACGCTTGATGATGGTTCACAAGGCACAATTGTTTGTCTTCAACTTGGAATTCATCTCCTTGAGCCAGGAACAAAATCAAGGCGACAGAGGTTTTAAAATTCAGACAGGAAGTTCTGCCCTTTTGACTGGTGAAACCAAGAAGAAGGTGAGGAGGAAGACGGAAAAAGAAAAATACCAGGAGGAGGTCAGATATCAGCACCTCTCCTATACCTTCCATGTTTTCCCAGCACGTTTTTAAAGGTAGAAGTGGTCTTTGTAAAGACTAGTGATGAACACCCACTAACCAGGAGACACCCCTAGCCCCCATCCAGGCAGGCTCCTTGTCATAAAGCCCTTTTCATGCAGATGTAAAATAAGCAAGGCAAGTAGTTCTAAGAGGCAGGGAAAGAAACTGAAAAAAGAGTTGGTCCTGTAGCTCTTCCTACAGTGTTCTTTCCACACTTAAATCTTTCATCTCCCACTTTTTCTTCCCGTCCACACCCTCACATCTTTCCCTTCCTTCCTTTGTGCTTACTCTTGTCCCTTGCCTATTTCTGGCTGGTATTAACCCTGCTTCCTCCTGCAATTTTTTTTTCTATTGATTTCAGAGAGAAAGGGAAAGGGAGAGATAGAAACATCAATGATGAGAATCATTGATTGGCTGCCTCCTGCACGCCCCCTACTGGGGATTGAGCCTGGAATCCAGGCATGTGCCTTGACCAGAAATCTAACCGTGACCTCCTGGTTCATAGGTCATCCAACCACTGAGCCACACCAGCATGGCTCCTCCTACAATTCTTATTGCATTCTTCCTCTTTCCTCTGCTGTACCCCAGGCACCCCCTTCCTCCTACCCCAATCAACTTGTCTTTATTTAACCCCTTCCCCGGCAGAAACGTGTATACTCGTTTTCACAAAATGTTCTTTTTCAGTCGTCGACCAGTATACTAAGAAAATATGGTAAAAAAAATATGGTTTATAGGAAGACGAGTTACAAACTGTTTTCATAACCAGCATCAAAAATACCATATAGAACCAAAATAAAAAAATTAGTCTGAAAAAGAAACGTTTTTAACAAAAAAATTGTTGGGGAAGGGGTTAAACCACTTCTTTCCTTTCTACAATTTGTTCTCAGTCAGATTTCCAAAAACATCTCCTCCCCATGTATAGCTACTTTGCAAACCATGGGTTAGCAGGTCCAGGGCTTACACATCTAGGTAAATGTTCCACTGACATCTGGGACTCTAGGCTAAAACTGAATCTGTCACCTCTGTCCCCACTTCCTCTTGCTCCCAGTACAACTTCTCTGGTCCTTCTTTTTCTCATCTGCCTGGACAGCCCCAAACTAGATCCCTCACTCTCCTCTTTCCCCAAAGCCTATTGCTATCACTGCAGTGCTTTGATATGTTTTTCTTTCTCTGTGTTCCCGTTGCCCTAGTTCTCTCACCTGAGCTGTTTCCATGCCTTCTAATCCTGCTCCAGATTAGAGTCATATCACTTCCCTTGCTTAAAAAGATTTCAGTGGTGCTCTGGCTGGGTGGCTCAGTTGGTTGGAGCGTTGCCCTGTATATCAAAAGGTTGCAAGTTTGATCCCTGGTCTAGACAGGTGCATGGGAAGCAATTACTCAATCTCAATCTCTCTCGTCCCCTGCCCCCCCCTTCCTCTCTCTCTAAAATCAATAACATATCCTTGGGTGAAGATTTAAAACAAAAAAATCCATGGCTCCCCTTTCTAAGGACAAGTCTACATCCTATAGCAAGACATTCAAGGCCCATCCAGCTAAAACCTACTTTTTCAGCCCCATCTCCCATCATATGCTAGGTCTTCAGTCACCATGCATGAATAAAAAAAATGCTTATCTGCCTGGCCAGTGTGGCTCAGTGGTTGAGTGTTGACCCAGGAGATTCAATTCCTGGTCAGGGCACATGCCCGGGTTTCTATCTCTCTCTCTCCCTCTCCCTCTGTTATCAATATATATATATTTTCTTTTAAATGCTTTATTTTTGGATGCTTTATTCTGTGATTATAAGCAGCTGGGGTTCAGAGCTAGGGCTCCTGACCCAGGTAAACGCTGAGGCATGGCTGCCTTGAGGTGTTAATCTGGGTCCTCGCCAGGCCCCCAGGACTCACTAGCTGTGTGACCTTTGACCAGCCCTCGCTTCCCCAAGCCCAGGTTTCATTGTTAATACCATGAGGCTTAGATGGCTTTAAAATTACCCTCCAGTATTAAAGACGATGGATGAGATGTGCAGTCTCTGAGCTAGACTTCTTGGCTGTGATACTTTGCTGAGTTACCCAGCTAGAAAGTTCTGGTCTCAGTTCTGTCCATCGGAAGCCATCATCTCATTCAGGGATGAGATCAGACCCTGGGAGAACTGACTCATTCTCCCCAGGCTCAGACAGGTCAGATTTGTACCAGAGAGCTCCTTCATGAATATGGAGTAGCAAGAAGACCTCCATCTGCTATCCAGAGCAACTCTTCCCTACATTAATGGTATCTCTGTGTGAATATATTATCTAGAGCTTTTTTCTTGGTAAGTTAAGCTCGTTAGCAAGAGATTATTTGGGCACATGGATTCAGAGCCAGAAGGGCTTATGATGCAGAAGCTGGTGTTTCCAGGCTGTGATCAGATCTGATGAATTCCCTTTCTTTCATCGTCTGTGTTTGAATGCAAGCAATGGAAACGGACCCTTCTATAAAGAAAGGATTGCCCAACCAGTGTGGCTCAGTGGTTGAGCATTGACCC
>NW_006286243.1:2931536-2939126 GCF_000327345.1 Myotis davidii | reverse complement strand
CTCTCCCTCCCCCTTCCTCTCTGAAATCAATAAAAATATATTTTAAAAAAGAAAGAAAGAAGGGTCATTGGGAAGATTGTGGGTATCTCATTAAGATTTCCCCTGACCCTCCTGTCTAAAGTGGCCTTCCCAGCTAGTCTCTATCATACCACCCTACTTATTTCTTTCATAGCACTTGTCTAGTGTGCAATTAATTATTTTTTAGTTTGCTTGTCATTGGTCTTCCTATTTAGACTGCTCATTCCATGAGGCTAGGAATATTGTCATTCTTGTTTGTAGCTCTATCTCTAGAACCTAGGCCAGTGCCCTGCACACACAGTATGCCCAGAAATATTTTGGGGCTGAATAAGTGAGTGGTAAGGAGGAGCTGAAAAATGAAGCCCTGGGAATGGCTGGAGGCAGGGACGACCAGTAGCAAGAAGTTCTGAATTTCTCTGTGGGCATTGCCCTGGAATGACATCTCCAACGCATTCACCCCTCTGTGCTTCTGCTACAGGTTCACACCCAGGATGGAGAATTCAACTGGCTAGGTGAAAGGTCACACATCTACCCTAGAGGCCATGACATTGGAGTCTT
Organism: Myotis davidii; assembly: GCF_000327345.1. Taxonomy (NCBI): domain Eukaryota; kingdom Metazoa; phylum Chordata; class Mammalia; order Chiroptera; family Vespertilionidae; genus Myotis; species Myotis davidii. Next base: position 2,938,550 of record NW_006286243.1, on the reverse strand, counting down.
GGAACTGACTGCAGAGCAGAGCCTCATAGGGCAAATAGGAAGGCAGATGCTCAAAGAAAAGCTACCAGGCAGACACCCACGGCATTCCAACACTTTTCTGAGAGACCAGTCAGTTGGATATTATTTCTTTTCGGTAGAGACATCGCCATAAATGCTTGCTTGCTATTTGTCCCTTTTCTTGCCTCCAGGATGCTCACCTGCTCGAAGGAGGCACACACTCATTCTGCAGACGTGACCTGTGTACTCTCTGCCTCACATTTCCCAGTACATCTTTTTGTACATTTGTTTCTTATTTTCTAGCTCATGAATAAAACATACATCTACTTTACATTTTAAAAATGTGTGTGCTTTCACTTAACCCAAATCCCTTGATTTCTGTAAGCCCATTTTTGGATTACTTTGTTGTGGCTAACACTGTGGGTTGTCCACCTAAAAGCAGCCCCAGGGATCAATCATAATGGAAGCCTCTTGCTTTTCACCCATAATTGGACCAACGCTGACATGTGACCCAAATCTGGGCTACGAGAAATAATGCAGAGTCTACTGGGGACTTCTGGAAAAGATTTGATTCCCTGATGGGAGAGTCACATGAAGTGAAGGTGGGGGTTTTTGTGCCTTTTCTCCCACCTCCTTTCCTTCTTGATGGGGATGCTGTCCTGCTGGGACAGGATACTTGGAGCAGTAGCAGCCACCTTGCAAGCATGAGGAGATAAATGTGAGAACAAGATGCAGAAGATGATTGAGGAAGAGAATGTAAAGGCCTGGGACCTTGATGGATTTTATTGTCAAAGCACAGACATCAGTCCTGGATTTCTTAAATAAATGATAGGTGTTCTTATGCCATAAGCCATTTTGTTGGCCTTACTATAACTTGCAGTAAAAAACACCTCTCCCTGATAGACCTGTGACAAACAACTCCTTCTTGTCTTAGCTCCTACTCCTCAGCTTCATCACACTAGAGATGCTTCTGTTGCCAATTATAGGGGTTCTACAGAGCATTAGTGTAAGAGTAAGTCTGAGGAAAGGCCTACAAATTCACTGTGTTCCATTATAAACATTCTTCATTATTTATAACTGCTTCTTACAAAGTGATCATTATGAATATCTACTTGAATGAATACTATGACTATTCATATAGATATCTCATATGCATAAATATATATTTTCTAATTTTGGTTCAATTTCACATTACAATTTAATAGACTCTAATCTGGTATGATTTTAGAATTTCTATTCCGAAGGGATTTAAAAGTAGCAATTAGATGGGAAGTGGGTATGACATCTTGAAATTGTATTTGCATTGTACTTTTAAGATTAGGAAGCATGTAATTGTCCATATCATGAATGGGAAGGTCTGGGGCAGCCTCGCACATCCCCACCTGCTCCTTGTCACTGTTATCACTTCTACCCTTAAAACCAACTGCCTAAGGATTTTAAATTCCCTCCTAGAAGCTGAGGTAGCAGTCTCAAAGCATGGCCCTCCAAGATAGGGAACCTGGTGGAATAATATGACTCCACACCTGTGTTGTCATTGATGCTGTAGAAATCACTTTCCTGTATGGATTATTACTAGCATTTCACGTAAAAAGAAATTCAGGCTCAAAGGGTGTAAGTAACTGCTCAACACACACAGCTCACCAGCAGAGTCAGTTCTATAACCTTGGCCTCCTGATCATCACCCTTCCCACTGCTTCACGTTGTTCTCAGTTCAGGGATGGGGTCTGTAGGATCTAGTACGGTATAGCTAGAAAGGAATGTTCCTGGTCCATTAAAAGGAGCCTTTTTAAGAGCATACCTTTTCCTACCAGGGAAGAAGAACATAAAACCAGAGTGTTTGGGGAGAAAATGGTTGTCCAATCACTCAGTGGGTCTGGAAGGTGGCTACCCACTAAAAAAGCAGCCCTACGTTATCGCCATATATTTCTCCAGAATATTAACTGCCTCCTGTCCCCTAATTGCCCAAATGATACTGACCAGCCTTACCCAGAGCGAGCACACCAGGCGGAATGTTAGATCTCTGAGCAGGAGGGGTAAGGAGCCGGCATGCCCCACACGTCTCCCTGTGCATGTGGCTTGGAGGAACGTGTTTCCGTTCCTCCACGGGAGTATGATCTGAGAGAAGGGTGCTCTGTCCTACAGAAAGGGAAGGGTGTCTTCAGGAGCAGGCTGGCGGACCGAATGAACAGAGGGTTTCTGGTCAAAGTCAGCCCTGGGTTTTCCAAGCCCCGAGGGAAACCAAGCGCCAGAAGAGACATGGAAAGTTAGAAGAGGGCCAGAATGGGAGCAACGGGGAAATAAAGCCAAAGGAAAACTTACGTTGACAGGCTGACTGACTGAAAAGGTTTACACATAAATGCGAAGAGAAGGAGATTCTGAGTTAGCTCAGGACCAGGGTAGTGATGTAATCAGCAAAGTGAGACATAGTGGCTTGGCAAACATGCCAAGAATGCAGGCCAGAGGGACTTGGGTTATTCCAGGTTGCCATGGTTTTTAGCCAAAAGTAATAGTGCCAGGCAGGGAAAGCAGGCAGCCTTATGCCTCAAGGATGTCCATGCATACTCTGAGGCCCAGGACAAAGGAGCCTTGTCCATTCCCTTACAATATTGGCCAATAGAGCAAGCAGTAGAGTGTAGCCTTTAAAGGCATAAAATCTGGAATCAGACAGACTGGAGTTCAAAACCTGGTCCCATTGTTTCCTTGCTGAGTGGCTTTGGCAAAATGACTTAACTTCTCTGTGCCTTATAGTCTGTATCTGTAGGCTAATCAGAGTACCTAACTGATAAGATCTAGAGCAGCGGTTCTCAACCTGTGGGTCGAGACCCCTTTGGCGGTCGAACGACCCTTTCACAGGGGTCGCCTAAGACCATCCTACATATCAGATATTTACATTACGATTCATAACAGTAGCAACATTTACAGTTATGAAGTAGCAACAAATATAATTTTATGGTTGGGTCACAACATGAGGAACTGTATTTAAAGGGCCAGAAGGTCGAGAACCACTGGTAGAGCCTGATACATGGTAAGAACTCAATATTAACTTATTCTTTTTCATAAACAAGTATATGTTGAGGTAAACAATGAAAGAATAAAAGTAGCAAAGTGGTAAATACTGACTTTAAACACACAATTAAAATGCATCCAATGAATAGATGGGAAAGAAGTCAGGACCAAGAATAGGGTCCTGACCATCAGTGATTGAGAAGAAAGCAGAAAGTATCATCTCGGGTAATGTCACCAAGGAAACTTTTGGTTTGTATTAGGTTACAATCAGGTGAGAAATTTTGAATCCCCGAACTATCACTTGGAAAAAATACTGCATCGCACAGATTTTCAAGTAAGTGCTCACATGTGGAGATAATTTCTTTCTCATAAACACAACGATTGCAACATTTTTATCCAATTCCAGTGAGGGCTGTACCATTTACTGGCATATGACCGAGGGCAAGGTATTATATTTCCTCACACCTTCCTTAACTCATCAATAATAAAATGGGGGATAACCACAGTACCAATGTCATAAGGTTGCAGGGAGGATCAAGTCAGTTAATACGTGTAAAGCTCTTAGAAAAGAAGTAGTAGATGCAGAATGTTAACCCCATTTATACTACCCCCTCCCCCAAATCCCTGGGTGTTGTGTAACCTTACCAACGTATCCATTATCCTACCTAATAATAGCCCATTTAATATTTTATACAACCTTCCCCAGGCACATAGAGTCATATAAATATTCATTGGTTTCTCAGGAAAGGGATTGTTCTGTAATGTTTTCTTATGATCTGCTTTCCCATCTAGCAACATATGGTGAAGGTCTTTCCATTTCTCAGCCTCCACCAGCTTTGGGGATCATAGTCCCCCCTCTCTAGTGATTTACCCTGGATCTCAGCAGGTCAGTCCCCATTTTAGCGGTTTCTCCTTCTTTCTCATGCCTTCTCCCTCTCCCAGGTGTGCCTCACACCTGCTGCTCCTGTCCTGGTTCTCCAAGCCTACTGGCCGCCACCCTGAAGGAGTGCAGCTCCCTCAAAGGAGGGCTCTGTCAGGGAAGTTTTACTTCCTCTTATTGCTTACTTCTCAATTTTCCAAAATAGCACCAACCAAAGCTTTGTGTATTTAACCAACTTTTCCAAAGGCTTAAAAATTAAACATAAAGTGTTGAGAGAAAAAAAGATTTAACATTTGTCATCAACTTTGTTTCTTGAGTCCAAGTTGGGGGAGGGGGGGCATTATACCCTTCATAGGAAATCCCCCTATTGGGACACCCCAGCTCCCTCCTGCCCCCCAATTTCCAGGATGGAAAACAAGCTTTCTCCTTGTTCTCCCCCACCCTGTCCCCACTATCACCCAGGCAAGCGGGTAACCCACAGGTGAAATTCAACCATCAGAGGTCACGTGGCCAACAGGTGCTGGGCATTTTCTTTTGAATGAGTTGTCACCATTTGAAAATCGGGAGACTCTATTTCCAAACTTAGGTTTCTGGCTTCTCTTAAATGATGAAAAGCTCTGGCAACCCTGAGTCCACATCTCTGCATGGCAACAATTTTGGAGCTGAATACTCTTGTCCCACGGAGATCCATCACGTGTCCATCAGGTGGCCTTGGGTCCCAAGAGTTTCTGTCAACGACACTGGGTAGCATCACTTGCTTACTTATCTGCCTGGCTCCGATAGGAATTTGAGCCCCAGTGGGAAAAACTATTGTAAGCTCTCAGCTCCCCACATGCATGCCTTAGAGTCTTCCTCGCCACCCAGATGGCTGCCATTGTCTCAGTCATTTCAAGGTCCAGGGGGCCAGTCCACCTCCCACCTGAGGCCAAGGTCAGCTGGGTGAAAGCAATCTGTTCTGGGGTAGGTGTTCAAGAAGGAGGGCATGCCTGGGAGTCAAACCTCGGTTCTCGAACGGCTCTGATCTCACATGGAAAAAATGTCTCAGTTGTTGAACAAAACTTTGGTGCTCCAGCAAAACCTTGGTTCTCTACCTAACAATCCTTTCATGCTATATCTAAGCATGGCATAAAGTGTCTCTCAGGCCACAAACAAAGGAGAGACTGTGTCAATATGAGTCAGTTTACCATTAAATCTCACCTTGTTAACATCTCGGGGAATTGTGCTGTGAATATGTTTGAGTTGTTTTGCTTTTGCCGGTGAAATGAACCATTTAAAATATAAAGAAACCATCAAGAGTACTGACGTTGCCAAGGGTGTGAAAGTGCTCATAAAACAATGATAAGAGGCCATTGAAGAGGGAGAAAAATTGCCGTTAATTTGGATACACAAAAAGCAGTTAGCTGGCAATAGCATTTTGAAGGCAATGGTATGTGAAAAAGTGAAGATGCTGCCTGCTGACTTCCTGAAAGACACCCCCCTCCCCCGCCCCGAAGGAGTGCTAAAAGTGATTCATGTAAGGCTAGTAGGGGGTGGTCCCATAAATGTAAGAAAATACGTGTTTGTTAATAGATTAAACAGTAAATTAGGCATGTACTACGTATAAGAAAGATTAAAAGAGAATCACTTGGGGGTCTGGAACAGATTATTCAATTTACATTATTTCTAATGGGGAAAATGATTCAGTTTTCAAACAAATTGCTTCTCAAACAGCCTTCCAGAAACAATTTCATTCAAGAACTGAGGTTCCACTGTATCAGGATGGAAAAGGTGGGGTAAATGTTGGGAATAGTCAAAGCCCTTTGGGGAAACACAATAAAAGACATGCAAGAAATCTGAGGAGAAAGGCAAAGGCGAAGGGGAAGCTGGGAGGGTTGGTGGAGATAATCTGGACAAGGTGCAGTGGGTCCTTGGACAGCCCACTTGTGTCACCACGTGGGCCTCGTCATCCCTGAGAAATGTTCTCTGTTAGAAATCTTAAACTCTAGTCTTGAGGCTAAATCACAAATACTCTAGCCTCTCAGCTCTCTTGTTGAGGACTCAGCCCCAGTCTACTGACCCTCTTCACTTCCTTCCTGCCTGGATTCCTTTCACCATCAGTTTCAACTCAGGTGCTATGCTCCTTCATAACTTTCTTTTCCAACACCTTCCCTCCAAACCAACAACCTTCACTCAACCGATCACCCCCTCTCAACCTGCATGGGGTCACTGAGTACTGCTGGAGCAACCAGTGCCTTGAAGAATGCCCAACTTCACTGAGCACCTGACTGCACTAAGATTAGGGCCTTGAAATGCGTCCCCTACCCCAATTCCAACTTGTCTATGTCCACACCCATCTTATTTCTGCTCCCCCCCCACCCACCCGCTGCCCCATCTAAGAGCTCCTGTTCTTGGGACCCCATCTACTCTTATCTCCTCTAGGACTGTTCTTTCAAGAATTCTTTTTGTCTCCTCTGTAGTAAACTTTTCCCTCTGTCCTGAGTCTTGCACAGCCCCCAAACATGTTCACACTTCTCCCATCTCTGAAGCAAAGTGCCCAGGAACTTCGGTGGAAATAACCACCAAATGATAACATTCAAGGTTCTAAGGAAGGAAGGAGAGAAATCAGCGAGATAAAGAAAACAGGCTGCAGGAAGGTGCGTTTCTTCGAGCTCAGGGTTTTGGCAAGAAAAAAGCCAATGGGAACGAAATCCGAGGAACAAAGGGTCTGCACGAACAGGATGCCCTTTTCACATCATATACTAAATTTGTCATAATACCCTTCTTGTGTGGGGGAGGCTGTGTAGCTCACACGCTGCATTTCACCGGATCTCACTTCAGCCCAGTGAGACCGGCATGAGTGAGACTGAGTGAGTGAGGAGTGACTTCGGGGGATCTGGGAGAGAAACAGTGAAACAAAAGGGCAAACTATAAAAGCACAGATTTTATAAAAAGAACACCACCAAACAGATGTCCCCTGGAACCAGCTCTGGAGATGAGGCCGGAGCTTACCCCTACTTATGGGGCCTCCCAGCCATTTACCAGCTGGGTGATCTAGAGAGCCTTCCTCTGCCCCTGTTTTCTTTCTTTTTTAAATCTTCATCCCAGGATATATTTATTGATTTTTAGAGAGAAGAAGAAGGAGAAGGAGGAGG
>NW_006286243.1:2928595-2931331 GCF_000327345.1 Myotis davidii | reverse complement strand
GAGAGAGAGAGAGAGAGAGAGAGAGAACATCAATGGGAGAGAGAAACATCAATCGGTTGCCTCTCCTACACGCCCCAACCAGGGACCAGATCTGAAATCTGGGTATGTGCCCTGACAGGGCATCAAACTCTCGACCTCTCAGTGTATGGGACAAAGCTCCCACCAACTGGGCAACACTGGCCAGGGCCAGGGCTTTCTTCATCTTGATAATCCTGCCACCCAGGAATCAAATGATACAGCACATGGGAAAGTGCTTTGGGAATTATAACGTTTTATGCAAATATAAGCCTATGCCACTGACAGTGCTGAAAACCAGTAAACAATACTCAAATGAGCCACTGCCCTCAACTTTCCAGGCCTGGGTATGAGGATGGTGTGAGTAGAAACAATAGCAGGGGAAGTGAAACTCTGAAAGCTGGGGGGAAAGGAGCAGCTTTTTAAGGCTTACAAGGGAATTGCCATCTCCACCAATAAAATAAACCCATATCTTTCAAGGTCAACCCCGGCCAGGGGTTCTCCACAGGGATTCCCTTCTGGGCCACCTCAGAGAACCAGTGTTAGAGTTGATTTAAAGAAGACTACAGAGTTCTTACAAGATGAAATCTCCGTCCAGTACAAAGGGAAAGGGTGACTTCAATAATTACAAATTGTCCACCCATCTAGAGAAGAGGCTGTAGGAGATGATGGAAAGAGTAGGGGCTGAGGATCCTGGCTGATCTGAGTTCAAATATGCCCCTTGGTAGCTATGTGGTACTGCATGCAAAGCTCAACCACTCTGTATCTATAAAATGCAAGTGATCATGTCCATCTGAGAGGATATAATTAGACAACATGGAAAACCTCCTCAGCATTATGATGAGAGCTCAGCCCAACAGTTCCTAGGATGCTGGGTAGTAAAGAATGAGATCCTGTTGTGAGCACATTTCCTTGAACCAATTTACTTTCTGTCTGGGAAGGGAAGTCATAGATCTGGAACGGTGGTTCTCAACTGGGGGTTGATTTTGCACCCCAAGGGATATTTAGCAATGCCTGGAGACACTTTTGATTGTCATAATTGGGTGGGGGATTGTTACTGGAATCTAGTGGGTAGAGTTCATGGATGCTGCTAAACACCCTACAATGCACAGCCTCTCAGAATAAAGAGTTCTCTGGCTCCAAGTATCAATACTCTAAGGTTGAGAAACCCTGGTCTGGCCCAACGCTGGGTCTTTATTGTTCCTTCTAGGTTATCTAGGCAATAACCAGTGAACCCAACTACATATGTGGAATTGTTCATGCTCTAAAGCAGCCAGCGAGGGGACATTGTCACTGGTGATTCAGGTGTGTTTGTTTGGGACTGTTAATCTTGGTCTGAGGCTGGAGTATTTCATTTAGAATGTGTTTATTGGTTACAGAGGACACCAAGGTGGGTGGACATGTTGTTTTGGAGGAGGGAAGTCATGTCCTAAGTCACCTGGACAAATAAGAGAAGTAGTTTTCCAAGAGCAGAATGGAATCCGTATTGGGGAAAAATTAGTGAGGCCTGAAGGCCACTGAGGACTAAAAGTTGAACTTGGCCTGTGGTTGAGAATGTGGGATACAAAGACTGAGACAGAATCCTGCAGGGTTCTGTCACAGAGCCAGGCCATCTTAAACACCGCAGTGCAGGGCTTCACACTTTAAAAGGGGTATGGAGAAAACCATAGAAAAACCACAACAATCTCTGGAAAATAAAAAGAGTGTTCTGGAAACAGGCAAAAGGAATTTGGGTGTGTATTTTTTTTTTTAACATGGGAAAGAGGACTGAGGGTGCTTTGAACAAAAAAGATTATCACAAGGAGAAAAAAGGCCAGCTGTTTTCCATCTCCACGGAGGAGCAAATTATAGGAAATGGGCTGAGATTGCAGCACAATGGTGGTTATGAATACGAAAGCATTTCCTAATTGGACCCTGGAACGGACTTCAGAGGAAGACAGTTCAATGCCCATTACTCAAGTTTACCAAAAATAGGTTAAGTCTCAACCTGACCACAGACAGGGTCCTAGTCATGATGACTTGTTAAACCCCCTGGTTTTATCCTTCTTTTTGCCTATGTCTTCATAAGGCACAGCCACTTCACTGATGAGGAAAAAATTCAGTTGTTTCATTGTATGGCTTATGCATTCTAGTTTCCTACACAACTCATTTGATGGATTTTCATTGATTGATTATATTATGAAATTGACTGGCGATTTTAGAGTCATTTGGACCTGGCCTGTAATTTTATAACATTGAGCTTTAACCTGTAAGTTATATTATGCTTGTAGGTCATCCAGTCAACCTTGCATTGTGCATTGACCGTAATGTTTAGTAGCTGGGTTTTATGAGTTGCTGGGATCTTTGTCACTGATACCAATACACACTTGGATGTAAACAGATCCAGCCATTCAGACCAGAGTAAACAAGGTGGGTAAATGGTCCGAGGCTTTCAATTTGCTCCACCAGGGTGCTATTTGTAGCTGGAGTGTATGATTTCATCAATGGCAACTCAATATCTACACTTGAATGTGGCGAGGGCGGAGGGGATTGGGGGGGAGGGTTGGAAAGATGTCATCCTGCTGTTTCCAGCATTGCATAGACATGACGCATTCCATTTTCAAGTGAATTGAATGAATTGCTGATAGAAAGGACTGGATCCAGTGAAGCCTCATGCCATGTGCTGTGAGAGTGTCAAGTTGGTGTGTTTCCTGGGCTCTCTTGTGTACAGACTTCAACTTT
>NW_006286243.1:2923986-2928549 GCF_000327345.1 Myotis davidii | reverse complement strand
ATGTAGATTATCTTTGTCATCTATGGAGTTTTTACCTTCTCTGCTAAGAAAAATATTCCTCTGTAAATATTCACATTAGAAGTCAGGAACTAGTAAACCCCTTGTGTTCTTAAAAGGTACAGGAAACTAGTAAAATCATTGATGGAATAGGAAATGATATGCATTCAATCAGAAATAAGCCTTGTCAAGGCACAATCCTACACAAGGTCCTGCTGACCTGGTTGGGTCCCAGCAGCAGGATTGCTGGCTGTGCCCCAATGGTCAGTTCTCCCTTTTTCCTTTGATAATACAGCCTCTGAGTTTTAGCCAGAGCCATGACTGTTTCACTAAAGACTACATTTCCCAGCATCCCGTGCACTTAGGTGAGCTAAGGAATAAGTTTTGACTGATGGTATGTGGGCAAAAGTAATTTGGACAGAAATAATATGTGCCATTTCTGCTCCATGGTGTTAAGGAAAGGATAATACCATCTTCTGTACCATATTCCTTCTTCCTGGGATGCAGACATGATGGCAGGACCTAGAGCAGCCCCTTTAATCATGAGGTAGAAGTCCTCTGTTGAGGATAATGGAGAATCAAGATGGAAGAATCCTGGATTCCTAATATCATGAACCACCAGATTAGCCTGGACTATTCATGCTTTAACTGTTACACGACAGAAAAATAAACTTCTACTTGTTTAAGCTACTATAACTTTGACTTTTGTAACAGTAGGCAAATTGATATCCTAACTGATATTCTAATCCTTTGAGCACCAGAATATTATTAACTTTAGTAATTTAGGTATTTTTTCATCCAGGAGAAAATGTATTTATATATTGTCTAAGATAGATAGATAGAAAGATGGATAGATAGATACACACACAAATAAAACAGTACCTGAGATTTATTAACTAGGGACTTAGTGAAGATCACCAAAGCATTGGTCATAAAACTCACCCCACACGCTGTAATGTAAACTATATACAGCTTGCTTTGTTTCTGTATAATGAGCTACTGGACAGAGAGGGGATGAGAATGATACTTCTCATGAGGTGGTAAAGAGCACATGCTCTGGAGCCAGACAACCCAGCTGAATGACCAGGCTTATTCTCTGAGGATTATATGAGATTAGAGGCCCAGTGCACGAAATTTGTGCACTCCAGGGCGGGGGGGGGGGATCCCTCAGTCCAGCCTGCACCCTCTCTCATGCAGTCCGGGAGCCCTTGGGGGATGTCCGACTGATGGCTTAGGGCCTAAGTTGTCAGTTGGACATCCATAGCACTGCCACGGAGATGGGAGAGGCTCTGGCCACTGCCACTGTGCTCACCAGCTGTGAGTCCGGCTTTTGGCTGAGCAGCACTCCCCCTATGGGAGCACACTGACCACCAGGGGCAGCTCCTGTCTTGAGCATCTGCCCCTGGTGGTCAGTGCACATAATAGCGACCGGTTGTTCTGCCATTCAGTCAATTTGCATATTAGCCTTTTATTATATAGGATTGAACAGGTAAAGTGCTTGGACCTTTGCTTGGCACACACTAAGTACTGAATAAATTATCACAATACTGTAATACTTAGTTCTTCTCTACTAACAGGCCAGTGATAAATGACACTAAGAAATGTGGCTAAGGGACTAGATCTAGACTGCTTTGGATCTACTTGAATGTTTTGCACATGGTCTTATCTAAGATGTCAATTCAAAATGTCTGTTTCTTGATGCCAATCCCTTACTAGTGAGTCTCAATCTTTGTTTATGCACATGCTCTAGGTACTATCTGAATTACTATTTCATTGTATTTTTATAAGTTGATTTCTAAAGGAAGCTTGAAAAATAGCAATGAAAGTTTAGATATAGCTACAACACTCCATCTCTTGCATTGGAGCCATCTTCTATCTGGGTTCTCTCTGCCATTGACAAGGTTATCATGATCCTCCTCACCACTGGTCACAGTCACCTCTACTAATGACAACTGGGGCTTGGAGAGGTGGATTTACTGAGAAGTTAATAGAGTTTAATGTTCAGATCCACGCGTTTGGTTGGGTCTCTTTCAAGGCTCCAAGGGTTCCTCCACCAGGATTGCAGAAACCCAAGGTAGGAGGCAGGGAGCCGATTCCAGACTAAAGGTCACCCATTTCCCCATGGCAGTGTGAGCTTGCTGCTTGCACCATATTCACATCCACCCAGCATGCAGGGCCCAATGCTTTCTTTGATCTAACGAACAAAGATCTGAACAAGATGCTGCTCTGCTCTCAGCTCAGAGGCTACTGTGGCCAAGCTTCATGGCCACCCTGGACTGATAAGAGCCTGGGAGTGGCAAGGACCTGGCCAAATCTGACCAGCTTCTATGGCAGCTGCTGTCAAAAGCACTGCCTGCTCAAGAGACTAAGAGGATATTGCCAACAAGGGATTCTGAAGTGTAAAGAAACCTTTCTAAACCACCAACATGAAGAAAAAAATAACATGTAAAAGGAAAGACAGGATTGTCTCCCCATTTCCTATAGATAATCATTTTACAACACTGTTGTCATATGGGAAGTTTCAAGAAAGAGTATACAGTCAAAACTATATAGAAAAATAGTTTTATCAAGATATCTCAGGTAGTTAATTAATTAATAAAATATTGTTCTTTTAATGGATTTTTTGGTGCTTGTGGTATGTGTCAATAGTTTAAATTTAGCCAATACTCATTACATACCTAAATTTGAACTTGTAATTTTGTGCTCTTTTCCTTAAAGAGGTTCTCCCAAACTGGGTAAGCCGCAGGACCCACAACACCGAGATCTTCTTCTAGAAGGGAGCTATGTCCACTTTGGTGAGAAGAGCACTTCTCGCTTGGTGTTTTAGATGAAAATAGACTGACAGTGTCACATGACACTTTCTGGGCATTACCAATAATCAGCCCTCAGAAGCTAGAACTCAGACATTCCTGGAGAAGCAGTTGATGCTCAGGTGGGGTGGTTATATGCATGTTAGTGATTCATCTCTCAATAATCTAGAGTTGCTGTGAGTGAGCTGTGTGTTTTCTTTTGATCCCTTGCAGTTCTCTTTATTAACATCATGAATGTGTACTGCTACTTCCTGTCTAACTGTATCTCAAAAGTAAAAATAAAATCTTTTTTTCCCCCATTTTTGGCCTTTCTGACCTTAAAACCTCAGTTGGGCATATTCTAGCTGCATTGACCACTGCATGTTTTCTGGGAAAAGTCACCATCCCTTTCTCCACATGTTCTTCTCGCTCCTGCTTCATAAAGAGTTCTTGAGTTCAGTAACTAGTTCCATTTCTAAATCAAGCATGGTGAATAGGCTGAATAGCTGGTGATGGTCTTGACTACTTTTATCAAATTCTCTGCTGAAGGGGATATAGGAGGAAGTAAATATGGGCCAAAAACAGAGAGAAGGATGAAGTCTACTTGTAGATGGTGGAATCAGCCGTGAGAGTGTGAAACTCCCCACTATGATGACCAAGTCCAAAACGCAGAACCTCTCACTTGAACCTTCCTGACAACTTCAGTTCCCTATATTCAGGCTTGCCACCCTACCCCATAGCAAGCGCCAGAGTTATTTTTTTATCATCAGATCACATCAACCTTTTGCTTAAAATCCTCCAATGGCTGCCCATGGCAATGAAAATAAAAGCCAAAATGAATTATGACCTGAAAGTCCTTCCATAATGTGATGACTGCTCTGCTTCTTCTCCTACCTAACCTCTGCCATGACGACCTCAACCCCTACAACCTCCTTTGACCACTGCAACTATGAACTCAATGCTTTAGCCTTCCTCCCTCCCTTCCTCCCTCCCTTCCTTCCTTCCTTCCTTCCTTCCTTCCTTCCTTCCTTCCTTCCTCTCTTTCTTCTTTTCTTTTCCCCTTTCTTTCTTGTTCTCTTTCTATATAACAGTTTTATTGAGATATAATTCACATACCAATCAATTCACCTGTGTAATGTTGCTATAGTTCAATGGTTTTTGGTATATTCACAGAGTTGTGCAACCAGCACCACAATCAATTTTAGAATATTTCATCACTCTGAAAAAAAAACTGTACATGTTAGTAGTCACTTCCCATTTGCCCTGTAGCCCTAGGAAACTACTAATCTACCTTCTATCTTTATAGATTTGCCTATTCTGGACATCTCATATAAACAAAATCATACACTGTTTGGTCTTTTATGTCTGGCTTCTCTCACTTAGCATGAGTAAACAAGTGGGACTACATCAAACTAAAATGTTTCTGTATAGCAAAGGAACAATTGATATGAAAAAGCAATCTTTGAAATGGGAGAAAATATTTGCAAACTGTATATCTTATAAAGGGTTAATTGCCAAAATATATAAGAACTCACATAACTCAATAGCAATAACCCCTCCCCCCCCCAAAAAAAAACAAATTTAAAAATGAACAAAGGACATGAATAGACATTTTTCCAAAGAAAGCCAACAAATGGACAACAGGTATATAAAAAGATGTCCAACATTACTAATCATCATAAAATGAAATCAAAACAACAATAAAATATCACCTCACAACTGTTAGGATAATTATTATCAAAAAGTCAAAAAATAACAAGTGTTGGTGGATGTAGGG
>NW_006286243.1:2898595-2923942 GCF_000327345.1 Myotis davidii | reverse complement strand
TAGGGAAAAGGGAACCGTTGTACACTGTGCGAATGTAAATTGGTACAACCATTAAGGAAAACAGTATGGAGGTGGTCCTCAAAACATTAAAAACTAGAACTATCATATGATCTAGCAATCATGTGTACACACACACACACACACACACACACACACTGAAGAATATTATTCAGTCATGAAAAAGAAGGAAGTCCTGTCATTTTTGACAACGTGTGTGACCCTGGAGGACATTAGGCTAGGTGAAATAAGCCAGACACAGAAAGACAAATACTGCATGATCTAACTTATATGGGATATCTGAAAAAAAAAAAAAGTTGAACTCATAGTAAGGGGCTCGGTTGGGAGATAGGGGCTCAATATTGATCAAAGGGTATGAATTTTCAATGATAAGATGAGTAAGCTCTGGAGACCTACTGCATAGCCTGGTATTATTATATACTTGAAACTTGCTAAGAAAATAGATCGATCTCAAATGCTTTCGCAACATACACACAAATAGCAACTCTGTGAGGTGATAGATATGTTAATCAGCTTAATGCTACTAATCATTTCACAATGCATATGTATATAAAAAGATCATATTGTATCCTCTAAATATATATAGCTTTTATTTGTCAATCATACATCAATAAAGCTGACCAAAGAAAAGAAAATCATCATTTGGTAAGTGTCATAGTTATAACTGATTTAGAAAGAATTATCAATGGGATTTCAAAATTAGTAAAAGGTTGATGAGGAGGTATCTGTGACAAATTACTTATTCATTACAAAGAGAAAAATAGTTATTTTATAGTAGAGAAACCTGGCAGACACTACCTTCATGATCAAAGTTAACAATGCAAGGAATGGAATAGATTGGCATGTATCTCGTGATAAGATGCATTAAAAAGAAATGGTATACTTCTGTGGTAAACCTGCCAAAAAATACATTACCTGACTCTAATCATGAGGAAACCTCAGACACATCCAACCTAAGACACAGTCTTTACATAGCTATTCCACACTCTTAAAAAACGTCCGTCATGAAACAGCATCTGAAGGACACTTACAGATTAAAAGAGACCTGATAACTAAATGTGATTTGTGATCCTGGACCAGAAAAATCCATTGGTTTTTCTATAAAGGAAATTATTTGGACAACTGATAAAATTCAAATAAGGACTGTAAATCCTATCTAATAAAGAGTAGATATGCTAATTGACCTCACAGCCAATGAGGAGGGAATATGTTAATTGACTGTCCTGCCCTCAAAGATGGCGGCACCCACAGCCAATAAGGAGGGAATATGCTAATCGACTTCCACACCCTCAAAGATGGTGGTGCCCACAGCCACAAGATGGCAGCACCCAGTCCCCTCAGCCCCACCAGAACGGCAGGTGCGCGGCAAAATCGGACCCACCCCCAGGTGCCTGCCTCTGGAGTCCCCCAGTCCACTCAGCTCCCCAGCTGCCCAGGGCCAGCCTGAGGTACAGGCAAGCCTTAGATGGCAGCTGCCCAGCCACCCAGGGCCACCTGAGGCTCAGATAACCAGGGCCGGCTGAGGCTTGCGCTGCCGGCAGTGGCAGCCGCAGAGGTGTGATGGGGCATCACCTTCCCCTGATCACCAGGTCGCCCCCTGCCCCTGAGGGCTCCCAGACTGTGAAAGGGGGCAGGCTGGACTGAGGAACTCCCCCCTCCAGTGCATGAATTTTCATGCACCGGGCCTCTAGTTAGAAAATAATATCCTATCAACTTCAATTTCCTAATGTGAAAGTAGTACTGTTACTACACTGTAAAAGATGGCCTCATTCTCAGGAAATACACATTGAAGTACCCAGAAGTAAAGAGGCATCATGTCAGAATTTACTCTCCAATGGTTCAGAAAAACAATGCACACGCGTGCGCGCACACACACACAATCATGCTGTACACCTTAAACTTATACAGTGATGTGTGATGATTATTTCTCAAAAAAATTGGAAAAATACTTTTTATATTGTGTCAAACACATACACACACACACACACACACACACACACACACAACCACCAATAACAACAAAAACAACAACAACAGCAACAGCAACAACAACAAAAGAATCCAGGAGCTATTCTGTGGCCCAAGGCTGGCCTTTTGCATACTTTGGATTGAGAGGTATAACCACTTCCATCTCAAATTTGTAATGCTACAATTCTAGCCTCTATTTCAACCAAGTTCTAAAACTGTCGGAGGTTTTATCTCTGACCTGACCCAGTGGGTGGTCTGGACTCCTCCGACATTCCTGTACTTGGATCAAACTTTACCTTTCTGTCTAGACCCAAGTTCTTCCTTGAGGCCAACACTCAGACTGCCCCCAGGGAGCCCTAGGAAGCAGTCATTTGCTTTCCCTGATATGCTGGTGACAGTCATTCTTTTTGGTCAGGAAGTTGTGAATTCCTGTTGACTCTGCAGCACCTGGGAGTTGGGGGGAAGCGGGGAAATGAGGGAGAGAGAATGTCTGGCCTGCATTATTCTATCTGCCAAGCTCCTCACCACCGAGGCACAAAGGAGCACATTCAGAGGGCTTTTTCTTGGGGGTCAGGGGCAAGACAATGATGACAAGCCTTAGGAACACAATCCAACTATGGGAATTTTGTCTTTAAGATTCTTGAGCAATAGTTTGGCTTTTAGTTCTTCCTTTCACAGAATAACTCCTCAGAGGAGGCTTTTGAAACCATAGGGTCATGAAATCAATTTAGTGGACTACAACCACTCATTTTTTAAAATGTAATAGGTTATATTAGAATAGACAATATCAAAGTGTAGTTAACCATGGACTCTGGAACCAGACAGGCTGAATTTGAATCTGTGTGACCACTTAGCCATGTGGCCTTGGGAAAATTACTTACCTTCTCCATGCCTCAGTTTCCTCACCTGAATATTAATACATACAGACGTCATAGACTTACTATAGGGATTACATGAGTTAATAAATGTAAAGCACTCACTCACTCACCTGTGGGCCAGTGGAGGCTTGGCTAATCCAGGTTGGCTCTTCAACTCAGGGCCTAGGTGTGCTCCACATGTGTCCAATTGGGGGCCTGGGAGTATTCCTTCTCATGGTAATGTTAGAGGCACAAAAGAGCAAGCTGAACCCCATAAGTGCATTTGAATCCTCTACTTGCCTGATGATTCATTGGCTGAAAGGCAAGGTGCAGGAGAGTACACGTCCATAATCCCATTGACCAAAGCCATTGTTCAAGACATCAATTAGGCAGAAAACAATAATCTATTGAGTTAGACTATTGAGCAATAATCTGGTAATCAAAATCAAAGAGAAAGTGAAGGATTAATCTGAAGCAGGGGCCAGCAAACTCCTGCCTGCAAGCCAGATCTGGCCCACCACCTGTTTTATAAATAAAGATTTTTTAAAAATATATTTTATTGATTTTTTACAGAGAGGAAGGGAGAGGGATAGAGAGTTAGAAACATTGATGAGAGAGAAACATCGACCAGCTGCTTCCTGCACACCCCCTACTGGGGATGTGCCTGCAACCAAGGTACATGCCCTTGACCAGAATCGAACCTGGGACCCTTCAGTCCACAGGCTGATGCTCTATCCACTGAGCCAAACCTGTTAGGGCTATAAATAAAGTTTTACTGCAACATCCATGACCATTTATTTACATATGGCTGATTTTGTGACACAACTTGCAGAGTTGAGTAGTTGCAACAGAAGCCAAAGGACCTACAAAGTCTAAAATATTTACTATCTGCCCCTTTACACAAAAAGTTTGCAGAGCCTCATTCTTAAAAATGAAAAGTTTAGGAATTAATGAGAATTCATCATCATATCAAGTTACATAGTCAATGTACACTTCCCAAGCACCAGACAATGGTGATTGCTGCTCAATGACTACGTGGTTTGATTTGACAACCCAATTGTCATTAGTGCAAGAAGTGAGTGCTTTCTTTTAAACACACACACACACACACACACACACACACACACACACGTGCACACGCGTTTTTATTGATTTTTAGAAAGAGAGGAAAGGAGAGGCAGAGAGAGATAGAAACATCAAAGATGAGAGAGAATCATTGACTGGCTGCCTCCTGTACCGTCTACTGGGGATGGGGCCCACAACGTGGGCATGTGCCCTGACCAGGAATCGAACCAGGGACCTCTTGGTTCATGGATTGACGCTCAACCAACTGAGCCACACCGGCTGGGCAAGAAGTGAATGTTTTTTGGTTTTCAACAGTCACTGTGTGATAAGAGGGAGCCCCATCCTACTCTGACACTTGGGCTAACCGCTAACCACAGAGCCTCATCATTGGAATTCATACGCTGATTTTCCTATTCCTATCAATCATGTAAGGAGTCAGTATTGTGGCTTTGGTTAAAAGACACATTCCTTTTGGGTTAATGATCCTCGTGATCTTCCAGATATTTAACCTTAAAGAAAATGATGCAATCATCCCAATAAAACAAAATATTTTAAAACTGTATTGGACCCCAAACCCTTGGAAACGGAATTCTTAGGTAGAAACCCACACAGTAAACTGATCTAAGTGGAGTTGCTAAGACTCGGGGTGGGTGGGAAGGGGAACCTGGGCTAAGGGCTACGCCCACTGAGCCAAGCCCCAGTTCACACCTAATTCCCTGAGGAGTGCAGAGGCAACTAGAAGATGCATGGGCTCCTTGGGAATTCCTTCTGCCTTTGTGAATTTTCTAATACCCCACAGGAGAACTTCATTACACAAAAAGTATTACTTTGGGGTTGTTTTATTTTTTGTAAATTATATACCATTTATTGTAGTAACAAATTTAGAATCCCACTTCTTTTTTTAAAGCTTGTAAGTCATTTTTACATTTATTATTCTGCTATTTATATGGGGAAATCTTAAGAACTTGCTGTATGGGAGGCTTTTATTAAGGGTTGGTTCCACTTAGACTTAGTCAATTAGCAATTTAAAAGGTTTTTAATTGTGTTTATAAATTTAGTATATTTCATTTGCTTTTCAATGACACCTAACACTTATGCTCTTACTATGTTCAAAAACTGTTCTAAACTATTTACATTGTTAACTCATTTAATTCTCACAGAAATTCTAGAAGATATATCATGTTCTTGCCATCCCTGTTTCACACACAGGGAAACTGGGGTACAGAGGATAATTCTCTCAAAGTCACATAGCTAATAATATCTGAAATACTTTGTGAACCGTAACATTCATCTCCAGAATCCAGACTTTGGCTCTTATCCTCTATGTTAATTAGCTAACTATAAATTGATTGACTGGAAAGAAAATTTATGACTGCTTTGACCATTCTTGTAAAACTAATAAAATTAAACTTACAAGTATAGTGTAATAGGTTCAAAATTCTTTTAAATGTTCCATAATTGATTACAAACTTATTTTTGTCTCTTACAGAAGTCTCTTAATATAGCATATTGTTCTCCAATATACCAAATTCATTTAAACATTGCGAGTACTTAAAATATCAAACACACAGATTATTTCCAAACTTTACATAAAAAAAAAAAACACAACACACCTTAATACTGTGGGTTTGACTGCCTTCATCATCTGTAATTAACTCTAAGTCTTTCTGGCTGAAGACATTTCACTGCTAAGGAACCATCACACTCTCTAAGCTGTTGGGAGTGTGCAGGGAGAGTGAGCCATGGGTCCATGCTGCTGAATGTCTGAAAATTAACCATTGCATTTGGCTAAGTGGAGGTCACAGTGACCTCGGCCAGAGTAGGTGTTGGTGCTAGATGGGATGAGAGCATAAATTAAAAGGGCCAAGGGAGAAGAGCTGGAAAGGACTAGGAGATCATTTTTGTTGTTAAAGGGAGCTGAAAATTGGGCAATAGCTGGAGGGAAATGTAGAATCAAGGAAGACTTAAATATAAAATATAAAGTAAGTTAATAGAAATGATCCATTGACAGCAGTGAAGGAAATGAATTCGGGAGGAGGAAGGCAAGTGATGCCTGTGAGTAGGCAGAGGGAGTAGACTCTAGATTTGGGACCATGGTAACTGGAGGGGCAGGTGAGCAAAAGGACACAGATGCTGGGAGATGTGGTGGAATCGGTGCAAGTTTCTTGCAGTTGCTTCTGTTTTCTGAGGGAAATAGGAAGTGAGGTCATCAGTGCAGAGTGATGGAAGGTGGTTTGAGGAGAAGGAAGATGTGAAGTAGTCCTCCAGGAGAGGCAAGAGTCAAAGACCAGGGAAATGCATGGGGTTGCCTGTTCACATGCAGGGCCATTGCCTACGGAGAGGATCAATGCCTCTGACTGGATGAGAAAGCACAAGGGAATGCAAATAGACAGGACAGGATGAGGTTAAGGACGGAGCCTGGTGGGCAGAGCTAACTATGGAGAGAGCCAAGACCATCCGATCCGTGTGAGACCTTATTGATCCAGAGAACCACTAGGAACAGAGAGTCTTCTTCGCTCCTCTGAACTGAGTTAATGATGAACCAGCTTCTTACTCAGAGGATCAAGTTCAACGACTTACCACTTGGGATAAAAAGATGCTTTAGGCGCTACCCGCCAGAATGGATGTCTGGTGCCTGCTCCCTTCTAAACCCGCGTGTCCTGGAAGTCTCAGCCACAACGGACTTCAAATAAGCCCAGCCAGAGCTGCTCATGCTGGTAGCTTTCCAACATCACCAACATGAGAGAAACGGCACAAGTGGGGACTTCTAGTGGTACATTTTTGGCTGATTAATTAGCATTAGGGGCAATATGCTGAAATTTTAATATCTCCATAGGGGAGCTAATTAAAAACAGGCACACTGCATTTGCTCATAAAAAGTGTTATTAAAAAATTCTGGTTTTCTTTCTGATGCCAAGTGCTTGTCAGAACAGTTCCTCCCAGTGGATCTTTCCCTCAGGTCAGTCAGCCTGCCCCATCCCTATCCTTTCTACACAGATACTGACTCAGTTCAATTCCATTTCCTTCCTCGCTCAGAGGTTTCCGCCTAATCCAGAATTTCTCAACCTCAGCACTATTGGCATTTTGGGCTGGAAAACACTGTGTTGTGGGGGTGGTGCTGGGCATTGTAGGATGTTTGGCAGCATCTCTGGCACCCTCCCACCCAATGTAAGTAGACCACTACCCTCTACCCCCACCCAAGGTAGTGGCAACCAGAAATATCTCCAGGCATTGCCAAATGTTCCCTGGGGGTCAAATTGGTCACCAGTTGAAAACCATTGGTCTATTAGGTTTGGGGACAGTGGGAACCAGAGGCAACTCAAATTAGAGCTTCATGTGGACTCTCCCATGGCAACCCTGGCAGTATAAATTAAGTCTCTGGTAGAACAGGATGAGCTCTGACAACCTCAGAGGTGAGAAATTAGATACTTTCCCTTCCGTACAGAATGTACGATAAGCGGCTAATCCTGCTTTAAAAAGAAAAAAAAACACAACAACACAGAACTTGTCACATTTCCAGCTTTCTCGCCAATTGATGTGAAGATTCCCAGGAGATGGTAATTAGTTTCGAACTACAGGAAAGACACAATACACAGAACTTTAGAATTGGGGAAATGCAGAGAAAGAAAGTGAGAGAGGGGCGGTGGAAAGGGAGGGAAAAGGGAGAAAAGGACACAGAACCCAAGGGCAAAGTAGGAGTTCAACTTGAACTTTGTACCTTTGACTTTGTATAAGTTCAGTTAAGTACCATGGCTTTACTATGATAGCAAAGTAATAATGTCTGTGTTAAAATCCAAATTATCTAGCTCCCCACTACCTATAGGATAAGGTTCAAACAGCCTAGCCTGGCAATTAGGGCCCTAAGAGTTTAAATTTGGCCCTAAGAGTTAGAAACCTGCTCCCACTCTAATGCTTCTTTCTATTCTATCTGGTCCACTCACATTTCTGCAGACACCATGCAAATGCCTACTCCTGGGCCTTTGTACATGCCCTTGGCCTACCCAACCTCTCATATATTTAACCTTCAAGGCCCCATCAATCCCCACCTTATTCATTCCCTCGCTTGCTCTGGCACACCTAGAAGCTGGGCTGTAGTCAAGAACAAGAGCTAACAGCTCTTCAGCAGTTCCCACACACCAGGACCAGATGCTGTTCTGAGCAATCTTTGCTTTAGAGACTGGAGAGAAATCCCTACTTCCAGGGCTACCCACCGCCACTCCCATGGACCTACTGGGGGCCAGCCAATGTCTGCTCTTGTGATAGTGGCATTTGGTTTCCTCTGTCTTTGAGAGCAGAAGTGCAAAAATGGGGAGAGATGGTAAAGAGTGGCCTGTCTGATTCAGTTGAAGGGACAGTGAGCCTGGGGTGGGGTGAGGGGCACTGAACTCAAGCCCCAGGGTGTGGGGGAAGGGCTGGTCAGCCCAGGGTGACCTTCAGGGCTGGAGGGAGGGGAAGAGGAAGCACATTTTTGCTGCTCCTGCTCAAGGCTTCCTGAAGGCGGGGCGCCCTGTTCTTCACTGCACGTCAAGCCTTCCTCTGGGCACACGCTTGCCACGGCTCTCACATACCCACATGTGGACCATGTCCAAAGTTTGCAGCACCCGAGACTCTGCTAGTGACTCTGTCCCCAAATTCTTCGAGGCGCTGACAAGGAGGCCTTGATTCACAGGTTGAGACTTTGGCTTCACAGTAACCCCATTTCCCCGGCTTGGAACCAAGCTCTCTGAAGAAGAAACGGGCCAAGACCTTGGCCCATGCGCGCTTCCCGAGAGTTCCTGGCTGCACTTGCAGGATTCACTTTCCATCCAAATTGCCTTTTTGAATATAGCACCGTCTCTCTTCAGCTTCCTTTCCTCTCTCCTCATTTCCTGTTTCCTCTTCTCCCTGTCTCCTTAGTGTCTGCTCAGTTATCAAAGAACGGCTGTGCTACTTTCAGGAATGTTCTCCGGCCAAGCCAGTGGAATGAGCCCCAGGCTCTGGGGAACCTGCAGCCAGGTCTCAGTTCTCTCCCTTCACTGGGCACCAGAGCCCATAACTAGCATCTTCGGGGGAAATAATATTCCCTTATGGAACCAGTTTCTGATTATTTTCATCTTTTCTGCTCTCTCCCAGCCCATCCCTTCTTTTCCTTCCCCAGATCCAGTCAGAGCGGTATTGGAAAGCAGAATAGAGAGTGGCTGAGAAGGGAGGTTTGGGATTCAGACCATCGTGTGCTCGACTCTCCCATCACTTGGACTAGTTACTCAGTTTCCTCAACTGTAAAAATGGGGACAACGACAGCTGATCTGGAGGCACCCGAGGAGGATTGAATGGGACAATGTATGCATAAAGAGAAGAACATGTTATTCAGCAGAATTCCTTTTAGGAAGGTAGAGCTGTCTTTGTTGAGAAAATATTTGGCTAAGTAGAAACCGAGATCCTTAGGGTCAGAGGCGGACACTCCCAGCGAGACAAAGGGAGGATTTTGTTTGCGACTCCCGGAGGAAATGGGGGCCAGGAGAGGGCGGAAATCCTGCGCTCCAGAGGTGACCCCTCCCCATGGCACACCCTCCTCCCACCAAAACCTTGGGTCAGGTTTACTAAACTCATGGAATACTTGAAGTAAGTAATGAGGAAAACAGAGAAGGGGCTGAGTCTTGTCTCCAGGGAGCTGTGGGGGCAAAACTCTGACAGCGTTTCAGGATGAGATGTGGAGGCAGGAACATCTAAGGGCGGAAGACACGGGACCCTCCTAGGACCATCAAAAGCCTTGGATCTCAGAACAGATTTCTCAAGGGTTGGGGGCACCAGCTGACAACCTGGTTAAGGAGGCAAGACGTTGTAGCTTAGTGTTACCATTCCATGTCATGCTTTCCTGGGTCTTTCCCTGTTGACCTGCAGTCTCAGTTCAGACATTACTTCCTTCAGGAAGCCTCCTCTGGTTTCCCAAATGTGGGTTCACCTCTGAACCCCGACAGGGGTTCTTATAGGAGTTTTCGCCCTGAGTTGTAATTGCTTAGTTGCCTGCTTTCCTACTAGACAATTCACGTCATTTGGTCAAAGCTAAATCTTGTATACCCTTGTGTTCCCAGACCTAGCACAGCACCTTGCACATCATAGGCTCGCAATAAATATGTGTTCAGTACATGATGGTGTAGTAGAAAAAACACAGTCTTTGCTGTTCTATAAAAACCAGGTTCAAAATCTGACTCTAACACTTAAAAGCTGTGCAACTCTGGGCATGTTACTTAATCTCTCTGAGCCTCTTTCATCTCCTCTGTAAATAGGAAGGTGCAGGGTCAGTGTGAGGGTGGAATGGGAAGATATGTAGTAAACGGTGCCTGGCCAGTCAGTACTTAAGCAAATATTGGTTCCTCAATACAGTCTCTCATACTTGGACCGTCTCTTCCATCCACACATCTCCACCACGTCAAGCCTTCACTAAGCACCTTATAAACTCCTACTTTGTCTCCTTACTTCACACTGTTTCTCTTGGATGTGTTAAGCTCTTCCACTGTGCCAGACAGGGTTCCATAGTAGGAGTCAGCGAACTACAGCCTGAGGGCCGTATCAGGCCTGGCACCTGATTTTGTAGTGTTCATAGCTAAGAAGGATTTCTACATTTAAATGGTTGGGGGAGGAGGGGGGGTAAAAAGAGGAATATTTCATGACACATGAAAATTATTTGAAATTCACAGTTCAGTGTCCATAAAGAAGGTTGAATTGGCACACCGCCACACTCATTCTTTTCCCTATTGTCTGTGACTACTTTCGCTCTGTAGCAACAGGGTTGAGTAGCTGTGACAGAGACCGTATGGTCCACAAAGCCGAAAATATTTACCATCTGGCCCTTTGTAGAAGAAGTTGCCATGCCCTGTTCTAGGTTGCTAAGCGGTTCCTCTGGTCGGTGATTATTGAGGCCTGTAAGTGCCATGTGAGGTCAGTACTGTTACTACCCCCCTTTCCCAGTCCTGGTGCACAGGTAGGAGAGAGGTGAAGTGATATACCCAGGGTTGCACAGCTTGTAAATACATTTAGGATCAAACTCTACCACCTCTGAAGTGGTCAGGTGGCTGGGACAACTGTAGGCAACCTTGTACGCCACACTGGGAGTTGCCTTGATAGTTCTTGATCATGGAAGTGACATGATAAAGTGAGACCTCAAGGTGGTCACTATGACCACTGAATTGAAGGAGAGAGAAGCGGGGAGGGAGTAGCATAGAGCAGGGATTAAGAATTTGAACTCCAGAGCTCAGCTTCCTGGGTTTGATTACAGCCAGCCACTTATCTGCATGACCTTGGGCAAGTTGCTCTAACTCTCTCTGCCTTATTTCCTCAACTCTACAATGGGGTGGGTGGGGGACTGGGTGGGATAATAGAATCTAGACTCTCCCTTATAGGATTGTTGTGAAGACTGGAAAGGAAACTTCTGTCTTATGACTCTGCATTGGAGGCACGGAACAGCCCTTTGATGTTAGCTACGGCCATGCCCATTATTCATCCCAACAAGAAGCTGCTCTCTCTCTGTTCCAGGAGCCATTCCAGCCAATCAGGACACAAAGAGGAAGACAAAATAACCAGACCTGCATCCTGCCCGTAGGAGCACTGGGTCCATGGGGGAACCAGGAGAGTCCATCAATACCTGGGAAGTGTCACAGGGGTTGCCATGGGCTGCTAAGAAGCACCCCCTTCTGGCTCTTCCTTCCTTGGCTCAGGTTCTCACTCCTGCCTGAACTTACCAGGCATCCTGGGGGGTTTGCCCCTGGCCTCTGTGCTGGCCTGAATGGGGAATAATAGAATAATATGAGCATGGGCAGTTGTCCAGTGCCCTGGCACGGGGCTGTGTCTGGAAGACTGTAAATCACAAACCAGCCCAGCGCACAAGGCCCCAGGGGGAACCTGGGCAGGAGAATAACTTGGCCACTTCCACCTGCCAAATCACAAAACAACACATCGACAAGAAGGGCCATTGATGCTGAGAAACCCTATCAGGTTCCAACGTGGAAAGTGGTATTTGTCTTACGAACATGCCTGCTAGGTACAGTGGGAACCCAGAGCAGTTCGGAATTTTATCATACCACGTGTTAGCGTCTCCTGCTTACCCTGATTTTTCCCCCCACTGCCATTTATTAGTGTTTGATTTGCCATCTGTAACCGTGTCTTTATGTGCATGCTTATGCAGCTAAGCATAGAAAAAAGACTGGGAAGATACACCAGTGGCTTTCAACTGAGATGGATGAGGCAACTGGAACATGGCAAGAGAAGGGGGAGGCTGGTTATTAGAATCACCTAAGTCCACCCCCCCCCCCAAATCCTCATGCTTGGGTTAAACACCTTAAGCATATGTGTATTTTAAAAGCTGACCCAATAATTCTGATGTTTGCCCCTCCCTTCCACCCCCATCTCCTGCCTGATTTATCACCATTAATACACATCAAGTGATGAAAACGGTAGTTATAGCTTGAGTGTTGGGATTATAATTTTAAAACATTTTTTTTCTATCTTTTGCTTTGCTGGTGTTATTAAAGTTCTACCATGAACATAATGACTAGCATAGTAATGTGTTGGTTACAGAACCAAACTCACCTGAGTTTACACCTTATCACGCGTGTCACTGCACCTCGGCGATGTCATCTGTAAAAGGCAAAAAGTAAGAATAGCTCTCTAATTGGGCTGTTGGGAGAAGTAAATGACTTAACACATACAAAGTTTTTAAAACAGTTGCCTGGCACATGTCACGCTCAATGGGAATTACCCATTATTATTAAAACATAAGAAAAATGTAGCAATACATTCTTAAATTTTAGAAAAAATATGAAATTTAAAACTATAAAGAAGAAAAAGACTCCATGGCGTTTGCATGATATTAGCAGAAGCTGCTCTCCCCTTCTGTGAAGTTGGGGGGGGA
The DNA here is from genome assembly GCF_000327345.1 of Myotis davidii. NCBI lineage: Eukaryota > Metazoa > Chordata > Mammalia > Chiroptera > Vespertilionidae > Myotis > Myotis davidii. The sequence goes on along the minus strand of NW_006286243.1, from coordinate 2,911,147 downwards.
GGGGCGGGGGAATAAGGAGAAATGTGAATAGACTCCATAGACTTAAAGTGAAGGTAAAAAGTGAGGAATGGCCATGGCCGTTAGTATGAGGAGTGGGATCAATGCAGCATAAAGGAAAAACCACCCCGGCTGCCGGCCTGGGAGGCTCAACAGGAAGGAGGTGGCTGAGCTTCCCCTTCCTTCTCGCTGGTTCCAGCCCAGAAACCCCGCCCTGGGTGGAGAGAGAAGACTGGGCCCGACTGCAGGGCACCCAACCATTCTCTTTTCTGGTCAGACACTAAAGGGCACTCTGCCTTGCATATGCATTTCTCCTTCTTCTCTCCCAACTCAGTTTGCCTTTGGTGTCTCCGTATTATTTTGCCTTTGGTATCTCTGTATTATTGCTTATTAGCAAGTTACAGTCAACCTCATAGTTGATGTTTACTGCTGCCAGGCACTATACTAAAACTGCCTGTAGCAGCTCATGCATCCTCCAAGCACCTCTAGGAGACATATACTTTTTTAAAAATCTCCATTTCACAGAGGAGGACACTGAGGCCCAGAGAGGCTAACTTGCACTAGTCTGCAGATGTTGGTCACTAGACTAGAATTCCTTTCAATCTCGATGACAGTCAAGACAATTAGGGGACAACAGACCCTAGTAAGCCCACCATACAGCAGTTCGCTAAGATCTCCAGTCACTGCCTTGTGCAGGGGATTTGCTGAGGCTGGCATGCAGAGGCCATATCTACTGGCCGACCCCAGCCCTGGAATCCCTGTTGTGTTCGCCAACCCCAGGGGAGCCAGGAGGGAGGCCCAGGACAATTGATTCTGTAGCCCATCCTGCTCACCACAAACCTAAATTGTCTCAAAAGGAGCACACACCAGTAAAGGATTTTCAGAGCCAAAAGTTGAAGCAGGATGTGGGTATTTGTGGAGACTCCGCACTCAGAATCAGTTTCCACCCCGTGCTTCCAGCAATGGGTGAATTCAGCCGCAAACACTTCCATGTCTAGAAGCAAACTGCAAGAGCCCCCCTGTTCCAGGAAGAAGGCCCAGCCCTCCCTGCTGGGGAGCAGCTGTGATCCTGTGATGCCCGGTGATGCCTGTGGCTCTGACAGCGCCGGGAGCCTCTCCGCCGGGGTTTTGGACAGCACGCGCGCTGAAAGTGGCCTTTCCTCTCCCAGAACATGATGTAACCCCCCGATCCTCAGCCTCAAATGGTTTGCAGATTGTCTAGGGTGACTGTTTCCTGTGTTCTGAGATCCCAGGTGGTGAGCCCGCTCTGCCTGCGACCCCCGGATGGCGTTTACTTGGAAAGCTGCTTTTATCAGTCAGGATGTGCTTGGTGGCAAGTAACACAAAACACAGTCCAAACTGGCATAAACAATAAAGCGGGGTGTATTGGCTCATGTAACTGAACAGTCTCTGGATAGATTTCAGGTGAGGATGGATATACGTAGTGACTCAACCATCTCACAAAAGGCCCCGCTTGTTTTTTATCTCTTTTCTCTGCTTTCCATGTCAAGTTCATCCTAAGGCTGCTTCCCCTCAAAGCAGCATAAGGACTTCTAGATGCCTCAGAGAGCATGTTTCCTTGTTCATTTCTAGCAAAAAAATAAAAAAAAATAAAGGAGAGTAGCTGTCTCAAATCCTATATAATCCTATATAATAAAACGCTAATATGCAAATTGACCAAACAGCGGAACGACCGGCAAAACGAGGGGGATAAGGAGAAATGTAAACGGGGGGGCAGAATGACCGGTCGCTATGACACACACTGACCACCAGGGGGCAGATGCTCAATGCTTAATGCACCAGTGGTCAGTGCACTCACACAGGGGGAGCGCCACTCAGTCAGAAGCTCGGCTCACAGCTGGTGAGTGCAGCGGCAGTGGCAGGAGTCTCTCCCACCTCTGCTGCAGGTGGGCAATAAGGAGCAAGGGGTCCAGGACTGTGAGAGAGATGTCCGTCTGCCGGCTTAGGCCCGATCCTGGAATCCGCCCAGGGACACCGCCCCCCGCCCCCCCCCCACACACACACACAAGTGCATGAATTTCGTGCACTGGGCCTCTAGTAAAAGCATAGTATGCTAAGTGTCCGGCCGATCTGTCAACTGTTTGGTCAAAAGCTTGACCAGTGGCTATGACATTCACTGACCACCAGGGGGCAGATGCTCCGACTGGTAGGTTAGCTTGCTGCTGGGGTTCGGCTGATGGGGACAAGGTGAGAGGGCTGGACATGCCCTGGAACCCTCCCTCGGTCCCTCCCTGGCCCACCGGCCCCTATCAGCCCAGATCAGGACTGGGTGAGACTGCCCAACTGGCCTGATTGCCAGCCAGGCCAAGGGACCCCATCCATTCATGAATTCATGCAACGGGCCTCTAGTTAAATAAAAGTCCTGGACCTCTGGATCATCTAAGACAGCAGTTCACAACCTGTGGGTCACGACCCCTTTGAGGGTTGAACGACCCTTTCACAGGGGTCGCCTAAGACCATTGGAAAACACATATATAATTACATATTGTTTTGTGATTAATCACCATACTTTAATTATGTTCAATTTGTAACAATGAAATTGGGGGTCACCACAACATGAGGAACTGTATTAAAGGGTCGAGGCATTAGGAAGATTGAGAACCACTGATCTAAGGTCATATGACCATCTCTGAACCAATCACTGTGGCCCTGAGCAATAAGCCATGATTGGGTTTTTTTTTTAATTGTGGGTTTTTTAAATGGAAGATCCCTTGCTGATCTGCTTTCCCCTGAAACCTGGGGGAAAAGGAGAGGAGGACCAGTCAGATCAGGAGGAGTCCGTTCCCCAACACTCCATTCCTATATAGATAGATCTAAACCAGTGGTACCCAACCTTGTTTTGGTCGTGCCCCACCTAAGCATCTCTAAAATCCTCATGGACATATAATTCTTATTATTCAAAAAGTGAACTCCTAATTCACATGGAGGAAGCCTAAAAGGCCATTAACTTGGTCCAGACAAGCTTCCAAAGAACATGGCATCCATGAAAGAGAAAAATAAAAGAACAAAAGAACAGTTGAAGTACTGAGGAGGAAATCACCAAGACATTTTTGTTTAAAAAAAATAATAATATGAAGTAATATGAAAAAATAGCAAATAAAGTTTCAAAACATATAATAGAGAATTGAAATGCATAAATATGTCACAATATATATTTATATACCATATATGAGGCCCCTAGAACCACAAGAAATGTAAAAAAATCACTGTTAATAAACCATTCTCGAATTGCCTCTCTTAAAAATCAAATTGCCCCCCTGTGGGGCATGTGCCCCAGGTTGGGAACCATTGGATCTAAACAGATGAGCCAGGGTCCCTATAGTGGTTAGAAGTTGGCAACATAGGGAGAGGGAGAAGAAAGTGGGGGGCTGGGGTGTCCATGAAAAAAGTCCAGATGCTCCCTAACCTGCACTGCCCAGGGGGCACTTGGTCTACTTCAATTCAAGAAGGATCAGAAGATCAAAAGTGGCTTAGAAAGGCCTGAATCATCAGGGATGGAGGGAGGAGGAATGTCTGTGAAGTGCAGGGTCTGTTTGCCAACTGAGGGGAAGGGATCACCCTCCCTGTACAGGAATCCCTCCAACCCCTCAGGTCTGGAAAGTCTGGGGCTGCCAGATACCCCAGGCAGGGGGCTGGATTCACAAAGGCTTGCACTACAGGGAGGAAGAACGCTGCACCCCAGCTTCTCCATCAGGGTCCAGCAGTCCTTTACCTCCTCCTAGCAGTTTGCTTGTAATTCATGCTTGATCCCCTCAGCTTATTCTTGATGGCGCCCTGGGAGCTGGCACAGATCATTCCAATGGTAAGGTGCTCAGACTCAGGGTCTCAGCCCCAGATCTCCTTCATGTTCTCCTTTGTCTCCTAAGTTGTATCATGGAGGGCAGAGCAGCATCCTTGTTTGGCAGCATCTTAACAAAGGTGGGGTCATCGCCAGCCTGGGCCTCCTCCCAGAGCATCTTCTTACCCTCGAGTAGGAGGAAGAGCGCCACCTTCTTGAGCTTATTTGCTCCTCTGGCTTCCACAGCTTGCACACCTGCATACCACTGAATACCCTGATGATGCCAACAGAGACAGTCAAGACAGAGGGCATGTTTACAGAAGTGAAAGAGGGATGGAAGGAGCCCAGAGAAGACACCGAGGACTACTGCACTGTGCTGGGACCCCACTCAGACCATGGCTGATCTCGGCAATCACGCTGCCCCTGTATCTGGAGAGAAGCATTATGTCTACCCCAGTACATTGTTTTTTGATTTCTGACATGGCCTTTTCCAGAGCCATTAAAAATACCAAATTCAATAAAGCAATAAAGTAAATGGCAACTACACTCTTCTAGCTGCTCAAGTCAAAAACCCTGGGCACAATCTTGATTCTTCAGTTCTCTCACCCACCCCCATATCCAGTTTATCATTAAACCCTATTAGTTTTACAACAAAATATAGCTAGAATCTGATCCCTTCTCATTTTATTCACGGTGTCACCCTCCTCTAAAGTATCATCACTTTGCATCAAAACACTGCAATAGCCTCCTACTTGGTCTCCTCCTACTTGCTCCCCCATCTTCTCATCTTCAGAGAAGCCAGAGCCATCCATTTAAATAGGAAGCCATATCATGTCACTCTTCAACTCAAAAGTTCCTAGTGGTTCCTATATCAATCACTCCAAAGAAAAGTCAAAAGGCATAACAATGGACAAGGAGATCCTACATATTCTAGCCCTTATCATCTTCCCTTAATAATTTCCACACCTCTCCCCTCACTCACTTTGCTTCAGCCAGACTGGCTTCTTGCTGTATCCTCAAAATATCAAGTATGCCCCGGCCTTAAGGCCTCTGTATGTGCTAGTCCTCAGCCTTCACCACCCTTCTCCCCAATTACCTTCTAGGCTCATTCCCTTTGCTCAAAAGTGATGTTATCAGAAAGATGCTGTGTGACCACCCTATGTGAAAACATAACCAGTCTATCTTTAAGACACTGACCTTGCTTTATTTTTCATAGCACTTCCCATTACCTAAAATATTTAAGCATTTTCACATGCAATTTTTCTCCCCTCCTAAAATAGAAGTTCTATAATAGCAAGGTTATTTACCACTACAGCCCTAATATCTACAACAGTGAAGGCAGTCAATAAATAGTTATTGAGAACGAATGAATGATTTTGAACAAATAATAACAAAAAAGAAACAGCTAATGGCAGATGAAAAAAATGTTTAACCTTATCAATAAGCAAAGAAATTGGCCAATTTCTTGTTGGCCAAGACAATATTTTTGCCCATTAAATTGGCAAGAACAATCAGATATTAAATCCACCACTGTTCATACAGCAATGAAATTTGTATTTTTATGTATTATTGGCAGCCAGTCTCATTAATTCATTTATTAGGTATCTACTATATACCAGCCATTGTGCAACTATCCAATATATACTTTAATTCATGATAACATTCAAAGTCTATATTTCAGTTGGGATAGATTAGGTTAGCTGTGGTAACAAATTACTCCTAGTAGTTTACCATAATAAAGGTTCACTTCATGTTCACTCAACATGCCTCCCTCAGGTTGGTAGAGAGGTAGGGGTTTACATGTCACTTCCCCTCACATTGTATTGAACAGAACTAGTCACATGGCCCTACCCAATGTCAAGGAAACTAAGAAATGAAAGTTTTCTGCATGCCTCAAAGGAGTAGAGAGACAGACATTGGTAAATATTAATAACTAGAGGCCTGGTGCTCAAAATTCGTCCACTCGGGGGGCGTCCCTCAGCCCAGCCTGTGCCCTCTCCCAGGAGCATCTGGGAATGTCTGACTTAAGGCTTAGGCCCGCTCCCCCTCACTGTGGGGTGCAGGCCCAAGCCGTCTGTCGGACATACTTAGTGTTGCCATGGAGGTGGGAGAGGTTCCCGCCACTGCTGCTGTGCTCACCAGCTGTGAGCCTGGCTCAGGGCTTCTGGATGAGCAGCGCTCCCCCTGTGGAAGCGCACTGACCACCAGAGGGCAGCTCCTGCGTTGAGCGACTGCCTCCTGATGGTCAGTGTACGTCATAGAGACTGGTCGTTCTACCATTTGGTCAATTTGCATATTACCCTTTTATTATATAGGATGTTTACCACAATCCTTGATCAAGAAATATTACCATCTTATTGGAATAGCCTAAAGTACAAAAGCTACATTAAGGAAAACGTTCATTGATGTCTTATTTATTATTTTGAAAAATTGAAAGAGTCTTAAATGTTGAATAATGAGGAAATAGATCATGGAATCATAGTTTATCTGTATACAATACATTACTACACAGACATAAAAATGATAGTTAATGAAAAATATATGTATAATAATTAATATATTATAAAATAGTAAGTAAAAATTAGGAAACATGAAATGGATACTGTGATTACACCACCATAAAAATAAAAATACACAAAAATATATTCATTCAACCATTATTTCCTAGATGCTAGGCTCTATGGATTCAGAAATAAAACACACGGTGTTTGGACTGGAGGTGCCATAGTCTTATAAGTATATGTAGAATGAACTAAAAGAAACCCCTGTCTAAAATCAGAACAGTTATTCTAGTACTTTTATGGTTGCACCTAAGGGTGAACTTTTTATTCCATTTTAATTTGAATCACCCAGGGAATTAGAGTGAATCATATATTCAACAGGTGTTTACCATGCATGCACTAAGTGGGTGACAAAGATGATCCAGATGCCAGACCAAGATCCCTGACCTCAGAGGGCTTACACTCTGCTGGAATCCTACATGTCCTGCTGGCCTCAGCTTCTGTGGATGTGCTTTATAGAAGGCTCAATATCAGACCTGTGAAAGTTCCTGGTGCCTAAAACAGTGCCTGGCACATAGTTGGTTTCCTCTAACTTCTGGAGTTTTCCCCAAACCTACTCTACTCATAGGCTTCCCTTCTCAGTTGATGACATCTATGTTTCATTGCTCAGGTGGAAAATGTGAGGGCATTCTTGATTCTTCTTTCTCACACTCCACATCAAATCTGTCAGAAAAATCTTACAGGTCCCAGCTTCAAAATATATTCCCAAATCAGACCACTTCTCACTCCTTCCACTGCTGCCATATTAATCCAAGCCACCATCATCTTTTGCCCTAATTCCTGCACACGATGATCTGAATGTTTGTGGACAAAGAGATGGAGTATTTGGTAAGGTGGAGGGGTGGGAGACAGAGTAGAGGGCAAAAAGGAGGACAAGATGGGCATTTCCAGGGAGCTGTCACAGTATGATCACTACCTAGTAGTGAGACAAACCCGCAATCCCGATGTGACACCAAAGTTGGAGAAAGCCCGAACAAGCATTAAACTAGGAGATGAAGAATGTATCCAGTGGGAAGCACCAAGCATGTGGGAGAGGAAACGTTTTTTTGGGGGGGGAGCGAGGTACAGGGGGATGGAGGCAAGTGATTCAGAAGTAACGCCATGATTGCTGTATGTACCCCTCATTAATTGTTTTCACACATTCAACAAATATTTATTAAATATTATGTACCAGGCCTCCACTTATACAATGGAGACAAGTACAGTAAAAATCTGTGGCCTCCTGGAGATAAAATATCCATATGTCAAATGATAAGTGGCACAAAGAGAACTAAGGGAGGTGGGGAACTGGAAGTGCTATCTGGGGAGAGAGGTTGGTATTTTAAAGAGGGTAGTCAGGGATGGCCTTGTTAAGAGAGACATATGAGCAAAAGAGCAGAAGGAGTGAGGGGGTGAGCCCTGTGGCTCCCTGAAGGAAGAGTGCAATTGCAGAGACCCTGGCAGGAAGGTGTTTGTGTGCTCTGGAAACCGTAGGCAGGTCAGGATAAGCTGGAGCAGAGTGAAGTGCTCGATGGTTGGTATTGAGGTTGGAGAGAGGAAGGCAGACAATGTCCTGCCGTTCAGTGGTTTTCAATGGGGTGGCATCATCTGATAGTGGAATTCATGGAGATGTTTTTGCCTGAATGTTTACATATTAAAATACCTATTTTATTATGTTTAAAAACAAAGACCTTCCTCTCCTCTCAGATGTGATCAAGCACTTAGACTTCCACCAGGGAACATCCCTACCTTATAGAGACCACTGTGCTGTGAAGACACAGAGGACTCACGTATTTGTGGCACAGGTCTATGGTGCTGTGTCCGTTCATCACTGAGGCTGTCTCGTGTTCACCAGAGCTGGGTGCCTCTTCTCACTGGACACATGACTAGACTACAGTCCTTAGCCTCTTTTGCATGAGGTGTGGACATGACTGAGCACTGGTCAGGGGGATGTGGATAGAGCTGAGGTATGCCACTTCCAGGCCTGGCCACTAAGACCCTTCCATAGATCATCCTCTGTGGGTTTGCTAACCCACTGCCTCCATGCAAAGGACTCCATGGCCCCAAGGCATGGGCAGAACTCAAGGTGGCAGTAGCCTGAGGCCCTGAATCACCAGGTAGAAGGTGCCTACACTGACCTGACTGAGAAGAAATAACTTTTATTGGATTAAGCAACTGAAATTTGGGGGTTTGTTACAGTGTCTAATGCAAAAATTGGTATCTGGAAGTGGAATGCTGCCATAATAAAAACCTAAACTAGTGGGGCACTGGCTTAGCAGTTGAGTAGTCATTGATGAGGAAAGTGAGGCAAGAAGCTAGAAAGAAGGAAGTCTGTTTTATCAAGTGGCAAAACATCTGTCTTCTTCAACGGCAGTAAGCGTGTCCACTGAGCCTGTAGTTCAGGGGAAGTGGTGAGGAGTCAGAGCGATAGGACACATCACCTTTTCCCAGGGCAGGGACTCCGTGAGGTGAGTGAGGCACCATGGGTACACAATTAAGGAGTCAGTCACTGGCATGTTTCTGTTGTTAGTGAGGTCAGGATGAGTTTAGGAAAGATGGGCTGGTTTACAAACAGAAATGAAAGAGGCTAGGGAGAGTCCAGACACACAGGGTCTCAAAGATTATAAAAGCCTATTCCTTCTGGGTCCCGAATCGTAAAACAGTATTATTTCAGAGACAAAGGCCCTTTGACTCACAAAGATCTGATTAAGGATGTGACCTTCTCATCCATGCCTATTATTTTAGAGTCTCAAGATAGCTGCTATTAATGAGAGAGAGAGAGAGGGAGGGAGAGAGAGAGAGAGAGAGAGAGAGAGAGAGGGGTGAGGAAGCAAATAAACAAATGAAGCTTGAAAAGTTATTATTGGAACAAGCTTTGGGTATGAAATTTTTCTCCTAAATTGCTGGGAAGCAAAGATGAGAGCTTTCTAGGTTTTTAGGGAATCATATTGCCAAATTAAAAATGAGCCCAGATTTAAAGGGCCTTTGACAGTGAGAACCTTGAACCTCAAGTCTCTGAACCTGCACAAGTGAGAAGTGAGCCTCAAAAGCTGTGCAGTCCTCCAAGGCAATGGGCTCCCCATGCCCACCTCATAGGCTCCCAGGTGGCTGTGGAGGATAACAATTAGAGAGGAACCTTCCAGACAGCAGAGGCGGACAGAGAGCAAAGGACAGGAAACTCCTCCCAGAGCGACAAATTGGGGTACAATAAAAAGGGTGCAGCCTAGGAGCTTACTCCTGCCCCTGGACAGGATCACTGCATGATCTACCTTCCCATCAGGACCTCACCATCACCAGGGATGCCGGCCGTGTGTCTCCCACTCTTCCCTTTCCCACTGGGCATGTTTATCACTTTCTCCTGTCCTTGCACTACTGGGGCAGGAAGGCAGCTTGTCCTCTCAGTTCAGAGGTTAGCGGACAATCAAGCAAACACTCCATCCTGATGGCAAAAACCCAAAAGTCCTGGCTTTCAGCTGGATGCAGTAACTGTAAGGGAAATTGGGTTGTCTCTCTTGGTGGTGGTGGCGGGGGGAGGGGGGGGGCAGAATAAGTGTGTTGTCTGGGTGAGAAGCAGCATTAGGTGAGTGAGGATATTTGGTAACTAAAGGGTGGACTCTGGCAGAATCTGTGTTCACCAAAACCATTTCCTCTTTTATCTGTAAATATAGCTAGATTACATCTCTTAGCAACATTTGTAGTTAGGTGAGGCCATGAGTCTGAGTCCTGGCAAATAGCATGGGCAGAAGATGTTCACTGCTCACAGCCTCACCCATTAAAAACTTCCAGTGAGTAATCCTCCCTGTTGTTCCCCATTGGCTGGCTGGGCAAGAAGGACTTTGGGGCTCTAGGGTATAGGAGACCCACAGATGAAAGGAGTTTGGGACCCTGAACCTCCTACCCAATACTGGCAAAGTTATACACAATCCTATATAATAAAAGGCAAATATACAAATCGACCAAACTGCAAAATGACTGCTCGCTATGATGCACACTGACCACCAGGGGGCAGACACTCAATGCAGGAACTGCCCCCTGGTGGTCAGTGTGCTCTCACAGGGGGAGCACCACTCAGCCAGAAGCCGGGCTCACGGCTAGTGAGTGCAGCATTGGTGGTGGGAGCCTCTCCCACCTCCCCGGCAGTCGGACATCCCCCCCCCCCCGGGGTCCCAGACAGCGAGGGTGCAGGCCAGGTTGAGGGACCCCTCCTCAATCCACAAATGTCATGCGCTGGGCCTCTAGTGAGAAATACCAATCTATAGGGCTAAACCAGTGGTCGGCAAACTGCGGCTCACGAGCCACATGCGGCTCTTTGGCTCCTTGAGTGTGGCTCTTCCACAAAAGATCACGTGCGGGCACGCATGTACAGTGCGATTGAAACTTCGTGGCCCATGCACAGAAGTGAGTATATTGTGGAAGAGCCACACTCAAGGGGCCAAAGAGCAGCATGTGGCTTGCAAGCGGCAGTTTGCCGACCACTGGGCTAAACCAATACAATTTTAGGGGTTCTTTGCTACAGCGACTATTATTATTATTACCCTCATACAGCCTGCCTTTGTTGTCATGATTGAATGAGTTAATATGAAAAATGGTTCCTGGTGCCTAATACAGAAAAAACGGTGCTATGTAAACGTTGGCTACTCTTATTTGCTCGAGAACAGACAAAAATCTGTCATAAACTACAGCTTGGCAGAAAACAGTAGCAGCAATGGAAAGCAACTTACACTCATGGTAGTGTTCCTAGCTTTAATTGGAACGTCTTGGAGTCTGTAAGAGCCAGACCCTAATCCTAAAGTACACTCAGGTATTAATAAATACCTAGTCTGATCCGTCTCCTGGCCAACCCTAAATTCCATTCCTTTAGTGCCATGTATGCTTGAGAGCCAAAAAACTTATTTGCTTTAGAATCCCTCAAACAAACCCAGGACAATGTGTGGTATGCAAATATCCAGGTAACTTTAAGCGTGTAGCTTCATAGAACCAAAAGAAAGGTGGAGACTTTTGACACAATTGCAGAAAATGGAGATCCTTTTTTTGTTGTTGTTGCTATTGCTGTTAATCCTCACCTGAGGATATTTTTTTTCCCATTGATTTTTAGAGAGTGGAAGGGAGGGAGGGAGAGAGAGAGATAGGTAGAGAGAAACATTGATGTGAGAGAGACACATCAAATTGATTGCCTCCTGCAGGTGCCCCAACCAGGGCTGGGGATCAAACCTACAACTAGGTATGTGCCCTTGACTGGGAATCGAACCTATGACCCTTCTATGTGTGGGCTAATGCTCTAACTACTGAGCAACACCAGCCAGGGCTGGAGACCCATTTTTATACGGTTGAGTGAGCAAACCCAGAGCATAGTTGCAAAATTAGCTGAGTCTGGTGTCTTATCATCCTAAGAAGAAGAAAGGAAGGGAAAAAGGGAAGGGAAGGAGAAGGAAGGGAAGGGGAAAAAGGGGAGGCAGGGGAGGGAAGGGAGGGATGAGGAAAGGAAGGAGGAGGCATGCCACATTCTAAAAGGAAAGTCACTTATTGGCACATTCCACTTACATTCTGAAAAAGAATTGCAAAACCAAAGTTTACTATTTTATCAGAATTTGTCACTTTTTGATAGTCTGAGAAGTTTCATTTCATTCGGTTTAACAAATACTTATTAAGGGCCTAGTATGTGAGTGGCTTGTTTTTAGCATATTTGGTTCTGCAAAATAGCATGATAATTACAGAATGTATTGTTTTTCATATGCAACATGCTTCTGAGCATCACAAGAAATGCTGTACCATGTGAATAAGAAGAAAGGGAACAATCATAGAAGGGAGAAAACTTTACTGGCATGAAAACAAGAAGCCCACCCTACTCTAGTATGACATCATCTTAGCTAATTACATCAGCAACTACTTCATTTCCAAGTGAGGCCACATTGTGAGGTACTGGGGTTAGAGTGTTTTTTGGGGAGTGGCAGGAGGACATGCAATGTAATCCATAGCACTGCTCTTGTGGAGCTTACAGCTTAGAAAGGAGCTATCCAGTAAAAACATCATCACACATCAGATATGAAAATGTCACTTGTAAATACTCTAGAGCTGCGGTTCTCAACCTGTGGGTCGCAACCCCTTTGGGGGTCAAACAACCCTTTCACAGGGGTTGCCTAAGACCAGGGGTCCTCAAACTATGGCCCGCGGGCCACATGCAAATACAAATATTGTATTTGTTCCCGTTTTGTTTTT
>NW_006286243.1:2875443-2898512 GCF_000327345.1 Myotis davidii | reverse complement strand
AAAAATGAAAATACATCCTGCATATCAGATATTTACATTACGATTCATAATAGTAGCAACATTACAGTTATGAAGTAGCAACGAAAATAAATTTATGGTTGGGGGTCACCACAACATGAGGAACTGTATTAAAGGGTCGCGGCATTAGGAAGGTTGAGAACCACTGCTCTAGAGGAAGACACTGTACCAGGACAAGCTAAGCCAAGCTTGCTGTAGATGGTCAGGACCAGTGTCTCTGAGGAAGGGACACTCACACTGAGGCCTGAGGGACCGTCAGGCCTGGGACATTCCTGAGCAGGAGGATGACAAACAGGGATCCCCAGGCCAAGGAGAAATTTGATAAGTGGCACATAAAAGCGCCTCCACAAAGGGGGACGGGGGGGCGGGGGCTAGAGAAAACCTGAGAGAAACGTCTTTCATGTGTCACCTGAATAACTGAATGGCCCCGAACAGTGTGAGTGAACAGGAAATTGAGCTACTCCGCCGGGTCTATGAAAGAAGGAAGGCCTGTCTTATCATCAGGTTCTCCTACTATGTAAGTGTTTGTTTTGTTTGGACTTTTCAAGGACCACGCTGAGTGAGCCAGATTTCATGTGCAGTCTCTCCCCTCGGGAGCTGGCTGAGGCTGCAGGTGCTGTGTCTGACCAGGCAAATGTGATAGAGTCACTTCCAGTGCGGACTGTTGGAGAGAAACACGGCGTGTTGACGAGATTTCTGGATTAGTGGAAACCAACTCGAGGGTACGGTTTCAGTCTGTGCTGCTGGCATCAGTGTGAGTTTTCAGCACGGTGCTGTTGAGTGAGCAAACCTCTGAAAGTATGTTTTTATACTCCCCCCACCCCCACCCCCAAAGTCTCCAAAACCCAGCTATTCTAAAGGGAGCTAAGACTTCCTGAAGCAGTAGACAAAGAATTGAGTGTTAGCTCCTCGGCCAGGTTCGGATTACCTCTGACGGCAACTGGGCCACAGTCGGAGGCATAGATTTTCAGGGCTACATGGGGAGACGGGGAGGCCCGTGGTCCCTGGGAAGGCTGTGCGGTGGCTGGGTGTGGTGGGAAGTCACCCTCCCTCTTTGGGGACCTTGGGGACAAAGGGTCCCACCCTAGGCCGGATAGTGGCATATCGCAGCTCAACCTCCCAATTTCACCCACTGGCCTCCGTTTCCCATATCATCTGAGGTCAGAGAGACCCAAGCCAACAGAGGTGACTGCACAGCCTCACAGGAAGCCAGAGCTGTGAGAATAAGGATGTGCTGCCCGCGCATGTCCCGGAGGGGCTGTCTGTGCACGGAGCCAGGGCCGCTTTCCGGCCAGCGGCCAGGTCGGCAGCAGAGGGCCAGGTGGTGTTGGAATTGGCCCACTCCCGCTCCTCCATCACATTTTCCAGGAAGGGGTGGGTAGGGACGGGTGGAAGGGGACATTGTCAGCAATGAGTGTTGGTGTTTTTGAGAGAGAGCCAAAGCATTGTGTGTTTCAGGGGGTCTGGCAGACTGCCTCCACCAGGGAGACATCCACGACAAGGCTGTCGCCCCAGCCCATAGCTGAGCTGTTTGAACGTTGCAGGGTAGGATGGGCATGGCTGAGTCCCACCATGAGGGTCAAGTCTTTTTCCTCGTTTTACTTCCTTTAGTCTTCAAGCAAATGAAGCGAAGGTGCTGAATGGTGGGCCTGATGTAGTGGAAGAGTGCTTTTTATTGCCAGTCTTGCCAATCATTTCCTGGGGTTAGAAGTCAACAGAGAGTTCTTTGCTCTCTATTGGTCAGTACTTGAGTCTAGGACTTAGGTGAAGCAAGTGGGCATTAGAAATGGTTGCCCATGTACCGCCCCCCATCCCCCCCAAAAACCTAGAAATAAATTTAATCAAGGAAGTGAAAGACTTGAACACTGAAAACTATAAAACTTCAATGAAAGACATAGAAGAAAACACAAATAAATAAGTGGAAAGATATCCTGTGCTCCTGGATTGAAAGAATTAATATTGTTAAGATGCCCATATTACCCAAAGCAACCTACAGATTCAATTCAATCCCTATCAAAATTCCTACAGCAGTTTTTACAGAAATAGAACACCCCTAAACTCTATATGAAACCACAAAAGACCCCAAATAGCCAAAGCCATCTTGACAAAAAGAACAAAGCTGAAGGCATCATGCTCTCTGATTTCAAAATATATTACAAAGCCGCATGGCTTTGTAATCAAAACAGCATGGTATTTGGCATAAAAACAGACACAGATCACTGGAACAGAAAAGAGAACCCAGAAATAAACTCACACATATATAGTTAGTTAATTTATGACAGAGGAGCTAAGAACATTCAATGGAGGAAAAGACAGTCTCTTAGATAATTGGTGTTGAAAAAAAAACTGGACCACTTTCTTACACCATACACAAACATTAACCCAAAGTAGATGAAACACTTGAATATTAAGACCTAAAACCATAAAATGCCTAGAAGAGAACATAGGCAGTAAGATCCTAGACATCAGTCTTGGTGATAATTTTTTTTATTTGACACCAAAAGTAAAGGCAACAAAAGAAAAAAATAAGCAAGTCGGACTACATCAATCTAAAAAGTTTCTGCACAGTAAAGGAAAGCATCAACAAACTGAAAAGGCAACCTACTAAATGGGAGATGATACTTGCAAATCATATAGCTGATAAAGGATTAATATCCAAAATAGTATATTAAAAACTCATAGAACTCAATAGCAAACACAAACAATCTGATTTTTAACATGGGCAGAGGATCTGAATAGACATTTTCCAAAGACATAGAGGTGGCCAATAGGTACATGAAAAGATGTTCAACATCATTAATCATCAGAGAAATGCAAATCAAGACCACAATAAGATATCATCTCACACCTGTTAGAATTGCTATAATCAAAGAGACAAGAAATAGGCAGTACCCTCGGCGGTCCTGGATCTGTCTCTTGCTTCAACAGTGTTTGGACGGAACAGACCCAGGGACGCCTCTTCTTCTGGTCACCCTCCAGTGTCTTATCCAGTCACCACCTTCAGAACCACCTCCCGGACCAGCCAACACACCGGATTGTTTTTTTCTACCTTAACTCCTTACTGCCAAACAACCATGAGCTCCCAAATTCGTCAGAATTATTCCACCGAGGTGGAGGCTGCGGTCAACCGTCTGGCCAACCTGCCTCTGCGGGCCTCCTACACCCACCTCTCTCTGGGCTTCTATTTCAGCCTTGATGTTGTGGTTCTGGGGGTGTGGGCCACTTACTCCTCGAGTTGGCGGAGAAGCGCGAGGGCGCTGAGCATCTCTTAAAGATGCAAAACAAGCGTGGTGGCCCCATTCTCTCCAGGATGTGCTGAAGCCTCCCAAGATGAGTGGGGCAAAACTCAGGATGCCATGGAAGCCGCCCTGGCCTTGGAGAGGAACCTGAACCAGGCCCTTTTGGAGCTGCAGGCCTGGGTTCTTCCTGCGCAGACCCTCATCTCTGACTTCCGGGAGAACCACTTCCTGGATGAGGAGGTGAAACTCATCAAGGAAATGGGCGACCACCTGACTCACCTCCACAGGCTGGCCAGCCCCCAGGCTGGGGTGAGCGAGTATCTCTTCGAAAGGCTCACCCTCAAGCATGGCCAGGAGCCTTTGGAGCCCAGAGGCCAATGAGAGGCCCCTCTGCATTCCCCCGGTGTCTGGCTTTTACCTGAGCCTCTTCCCGAAACTACTAGCCATTCTTTCTTTCTTTTTTAATATATTTTTATTGATTTTAGAGAGGAATGGAGAGGGAGAGAGATAGAAACACCAATGATGAGAGAGAATCATTGATGGGCTGCCTCCTGAACGCCCTCCCGCTGGGGATCGAGCCCACAACCCAGGCAGGTGCCTTTAATCGAAATTGAACTCGGGACGCTTCAGTCCACAGGCCAATGCTCTATCCACTGAGCCAAACAATCCAGGGTCTAGACATTCTTTTAACCACCCTGAAGCCCTCTCCCATGCATTGGACCAAATGAAACAATAAAGCTTTTTGCAGAAAAAAAAAGAAAAAAGATGAGAAATAGCAAGTGTTTGTGAGGAGGGAGAGAAAATCAAACCCTGTGCACTGTTGGTGAAAATGTAAATTGGAATAGCCACTATGGAAAACAGAATGGAGGTCTCTCCAAAAATTAAAAATAGAACTACTGTATGATCCAGCAATTCCACTTTTAGGTATTTACCCAAAGAAAATGAAAACACTAGCTCAAAGAGATTATATAAATATAATTATATACATATATACGCCCATGTTCATTGCAGCATTATTTACAATAGCCAAGATATGGAAACAACCTAAGTGTCCATCAATGAATGAATGGATAAAGAAAATGTGGTGTATATACATGAAATATTACCCAGCTATAAAAAATAATAAAATCTTGCCATTTGTGACAATATGGATAAACTTTGAGGACATTATGCTAAGTGAAGTAAGCCAGATAGAAAAAGAAAAATACTGTATGATCTCACTTATATGTGGAATCTAAAAAAACAAAAACAAAAACCAAAAAAAAACAAAAAAACCCACAAGCCAACAAACTAATCTCATAAATACAGAAAACAGATGGTAGTTGCTGGGGTAGGGGTGGGGATACAAAATTGGTTCAAGGGGGTCAAAAGGTACAAACTTTCAGTTATAAAGTAAGCCATGGGATGTAATATACAACATGATGATTATAGTTAACAATACTGTATTGCATATTTGAAAGTTGCTAAAAGAGTAAATCTTAAAGGTTCTCATCGGAAGAAAACAATTTATTGTAACTATGTGTGGTGATGAATGTTAACTAGCCTTATGGTGACATCATTTCACAAAATACACAACTATTGAATCATTATGTTGTACACCTGACATAATAATGTGTGTTGATTGTACTTCAATTTTTAAAAAGAAACTAAAGAAAAATCATGGTTGCCCAGCCTGCAGCCAGGGGAACATAATCAGGTGTGTGAGTTAACTATTTATAAAAGTCCTTTCCACTGCGGTTAGACTTCCTCACATAACTCTCCTTGCCCTAAAATAACCCAGTAGGACAAAAGCAGTAGAAAAATCCAGAATGGCCATCTTCTAGCTACTCTCTGGGATGTGTGTTTTGTTTGTTTGTTTGTCTGTTTGTTTGTTTTTACCAGAAATGGGTTCTGCAGCACAGCTCTCTCCTTAAGGCGAGGGTGGCTCAGTGGGTTGAGCTTGACCCCATTTCACTTCGTCCGATCACCCTGTTTCTACTTGGAAGGTACGATGCTGTTTCCCTCCTGGTATAAAAATAGGGGCTACTTTTGCCACCCAGAGGGTATCAGCAAACAAAGCCAGGCCCAGAGCCATCTGTTACACACTTGAGGCTTGTGATATTAGGAGCTGCACAATCGTTTGGGAGACTGAGTAGTGGCAGGGACAAGGCCGATGGAGTAAAGTGTGCCCCAGAGGAGACCATCTACTTGTTATCTGAACTTCCAACCTGTCTGTCCTTTGTAATCCTATCGGTCAGAATTTCAGAGATCTCTTCATAGGATTGCCAGACTTAGCAAATAAAGAGAGGGCATGTCCCTTACATTTCAAATAAACAGAGCATGTTCCTTACATTTCAAATAAACAATGAACACATTTTAATATAATTATGTCCCAAATAATGCATCAGATATACATATGCTTAAAAAGTACTTTTCCCTTATCTGAAATTCAAATTAAATGAGGCACCCTGCATTTCCTCTGACCAGGGTGCAAGGTGCCTCTAGAAGCTTCTACAGAAGGCAGAAGTGAAAGGAAACCAACCCTCCCTGAATGCTGGCTCCTCTATTTGGTAATTAGCTTTTCAACCCTTCAAGGGCTGGTTGTCCGACTGAGCAGTGTTTGCTTATGGGATGGACAATTTAAGGCAGAGAACCTGTATGGCAAGTTGTCACCAAAGAGACTCTTCACACAAAAAAAGCAATGTGTCCTGCAATAAAAATTAAACCTTCAGGGAACCTGAGCTCCATGGCAAGTGGGTGCCTCAGTGATGAACCTGCCCAGCCCTTTTGCATCATCGGAACACGTCTGCCAGATGTGCAGCTGGGCGCGTTCTCTGTGGTTCCACTGCCCCTTGGCCCATGAACTGTACGTGTGAGGAGGGCGAGCCCCACTGGCTCCCTGGCTGGCTCCCCTTTCTTCCATGTACACCATTTACCAAGATCTATTTACCTGAGAATCTGAGCCAATATTTCAAGATTTGATTGAGGTGAAATTCACATAACATAAAGTCAACCATTTTGAAATGTAGAATTCAGTAGCATTTAGTACATTCACAATATTGCACAACCGCCACCTCAATTCAGTTCCAAAACATTTTCTTTCATTACCCCCGAAGAGAACCCCTGTACCCACTAAACGTCAGTCAGTCCCCAGCAACTTACTTTTGTCTCTTCAAAAATGGAGGGCTTCTGACACTATGCTGTACACCTGGAACTAATACAAAATAATATTGAACGTCAACTGTAATTGAAAACTAAAAGAAAAAATGGAGCCCCTAGACAAGACTGGTTTACAAGCCTGATTGCACAGTTTTAATTGAGTGTCAAAAGAAAGGTTTCACAATTACAGGGCCCTAGAAAGACAGGTGTGGAAATGAAATGAGTCTTTGGTCGACAGAACAGGTTGCATGTTAGGGCAGGGCTTACCAGAGAGAACTGGATGAAGCTGCCAGGCTGTGAAACAATGGGGAAGGAGGTCGCCGGGCATGAAGGAGTGTCTTATGAAATTACTGGGGAGGAAGGTAAGGAAAGGCACACCAAAAAAATGCCCAATTGGGCTTGAGCTTCCGGGTTCCGGGTTCCGAGGGAGCAAAAGAATCACTGTGGGGAGAGGCTGGGCTTCCCCTGGCCACTGAGAGCTTTGAGGTTTCCTGACTTATAGAAGGAGTAGTTCCTCCTCAGAGGAACCCTTGCCTCTCTCCTCTCCATGGGACCAAGCTCCTTATTGTACATAAAATCTGGTGCAACCGCATTTTTGGAGACAACTGCTTCCTCCATGCAGTGAGCTGTAGCACTTTGATTATCCAGCTGCTTCCAGCCTCATTAATTCTTTTTGCAGCTCACCACAACGCCAGCAGCTTCCCACTTTAAACACAGTCACAAGGGTTGTCCCTTTTGTTCCAGATCGAGGGGTCAAGTGTTGAGCGAGCACTGCCTTTTTATAAAGAATGAACCAAGACAAAGACAAAGAATGAACCAAGAGAAAGGTCTTCCTGAGACAGTGTGAGCTGCCAAGGTGGCACAGAGTTTTAAATTTACTTACCATATGTGTATGGAGTGTGTGTGTGTGTGTGTGTGCGCGCGCGCGTGCGTGCTCGCAAGACACTGAAGATGCAAATGATAGCCTCTGACCTTCAGGTATTGCATTCCATATATGAGGCCCCGGTCTAAGTGCCTTGCTTATATTAAACTCCCTGAAGTACAACAGTCCTGTGATTATTTAGGTGAAAATGAGCTTGCCTCAGGTTGGAGGTTGTCCCCAGTGAGGTGTGTCCTGTGTCCAGGCCTGACCTGCCACCCCAACCATCAAGCGGAGTTCCGCCTTTCCCTTCCACTCGCTCATGTGCACGGGATGCAGAGAAGTTGTGGTGACAACAGCAGAGAAGTGGGGGAACACAATGTGTCTGTCCCTCCATGCACACAGCCTGACCCATAAATGCCTTTATCCTCCAGACATCTCTCCATTGCTCCCATGGTCCAGGGAGTTGAAACAGCCGACCACTCTGTCCAGCCTATGGACACTTCACTCAGGAGTCAGAGAAGTAAACCTATTCCAATGGGTGCTCTGAATAAACATGTGTGCTTTGGGCATTAGGCAAAAAATGTTAAAAGGTGAAGAACCCAAGTACAAGTTACAAGGCTGGTGTTTCCATGAATAGAACTGGGAGAACCTCCTTGGCCTCACCTGGAAGGTCACCATTCATCCTGGGTTTGCGGGCACAAAGGATCCTGCCAACGCAATGATCATCTTTTCTAACAAAGATCATTTGTGAAATGTCTAACTTAATTTTATTTTATAGCCTTACATGATTTCTTCCATCTTAACAAATTCATAAATTAGGAAAAAGTCTGTATTATGTCCTGCAATGAGGATCAGAAAATATAGTCCCTGTGTTTTCCTTCCATATTGTATTTAAATAGTGATCTCTTGCCCTGCCTGCGTGGCATCGACCTATGAACCAGGAAGTCAGGATTTGATTCCCGGTCAGGGCACATGCCCAGGTTTTGGGCTCGATTCTCAGTGTCAGGTATGCAAGAGGCAGCTGATCAATGGTTTTCTCTCGTCATTGATGTTGCTATCTCTCTCCCTCTTCCTTCCTCTCTTAAATCAATAAAAGTACATTTTTTTTTAAAAAAAATAGTGATCTCTTTAAACTAAACTACAGTCCATCTGAAA
Source organism: Myotis davidii (assembly GCF_000327345.1). NCBI lineage: Eukaryota > Metazoa > Chordata > Mammalia > Chiroptera > Vespertilionidae > Myotis > Myotis davidii. The sequence goes on along the minus strand of NW_006286243.1, from coordinate 2,890,100 downwards.
CTATGTCTCACTATTAAATTATTCTTGAATGCCACATATGCTCACCTTGTTTCCTATCTTGGGTTAGATTGTTGATGGTGTGTGTGTGTGTGTGTGTGTGTGTGTGTGTGTGTGACTGAAGTCTTTCAAAGGAGGGTTAAAGAGTCATGTGCAAATTAGCTTCTCTCCAACTGAGGGCACTTAGAATCACAGTGCTCAGAGAAGTGCCATAATGAAGGGGTTGCCTGTTGTGATATTGCTTCCTGGGAAGCTTCAGGAAGGGTGAGGGGACTAATTGGCTGGTCTGGCAAACAATTCAAGGGGAGCCCAAAAGAAGGAGCCAGCAGGAAGTGAATGGAAATTCACCTTTACACTGGCCCCTCAGTGTAGGTGCACAGATGGTGAGAAGCAGAACCCTCCTAGGGAGAGCAAGGCCCGTTTTTATGTCATCTGTCACGAAGGGAACTAAGAGGATTTATCATTGCCCCCAGGGAACAGCCTTGCTCTCATTTTAAGATCATCTAAAGCAGTGGTTCTCAACCTTCCCAATGCCGCGACCCTTTAATACAGTTCCTCGTGTTGTGGTGACCCCCAATTTCATTGTTACAAATTGAACATAATTAAAGCATAGTGATTAATCACAAAAACAATATGTAATTACATACGTATTTTCCGATGGTCTTAGGCGACCCCTGTGAAAGGGTCGTTCGACCCCCAAAGGGGTCGTGACCCATAGGTTGAGAACCGCTGATTTAAAGAGTTTGTCCACATTGAAAACCTGTTAGTATGAGCCGAGTGGCTTCAGGGAGTGTGGGCATTGTAATTAGGAAAGGGCTCTGAGTGAGGCTTTAGTGGCAGCAAAGTAGATGGAAATAATTGGCTTATCATACTAAACATGGGCCCCCTCTAATCTGGGCTGACCAGACTAGAGGTTATACTCTCAGGAACACTAGGGAGCACCATTGACATGTGAATGGCATTCCCCAGACCCCTGCAGATCACAGGCTACACAATTCCAGCTGTCCTAGGACTTACTTCTTGGAAGCTGAGCCTCCCATTCAACTTCATTCCACCTGCCAGAGGGGCCCTTCTAGTTTCTAAGCAGAAAGCATTACAGGGACCTGTAGCTGCTGCCCCACACCCTCATTTCCACAAGTGATTGATAGTATACATTTCCCTAACATACTAATTTCAGGTATAGAAACCCCACAGATTCAGATGAACTTGGTGGAAGGAAGTAGGAAGTAGGAGGGAAGGCAATATAAATTAGTAGGAAAAAAAAAGGTTAACCAAAAAAAAAAAAAAGTCTGAGCATACTTATAATAACATGTAATATCTTTATGCTTGAGTACATAAAGGAAATCCAAATAGGGCTATAATTTTAAAAACACACACCTCTAAATGGCTTAAATGAAATGGAAAATTTACTAAGTTGTTTTGCTTTAAAAGAAGCCCTGAAGTAGGGAGGAAGCAAAGTTAGTAACTTCAGTGGTTCAACAACGTCAAGAAAGGTTCAGGTGTTTTACAACCACCCCACGCCGTTCTCGCTCAGTAGGTCAGTTTGACCCTCTGGCTTCCTCATCTCATGTTTACACGGTGGCAGCCGTGACTCCAGACATTCCACACAAACCCCACAACATTCTTTGGACAACTGGTCCTTTCCTATGTGTGTGCATTTTATCTGAGAGGAAAATCTCAGCCAGAAACACTCCATATTAGAGTACAAATTAAGCTGCTGAACAAAAGACTTGAAAATACGGTGGTTCAAACAAGAAATGTTTGTTTTCCTCTCCTTTTACCAGTCCTAATATAAATCTCTCTCTTTTTTTTTCAAATATTTTTTATTGATTTTTTACAGAGAGGAAGGGAGAGGGATAGAGTTAGAAACATCCATGGGAGAGAAACATGGATCAGCTGCCTCCTGCACACCCCCTACTGGGGATGTGCCCGCAACCAAGGTACATGCCTTGACCGGATTAGTCACATTGCCACACCTTGCAGCAAGTGAGGCTGGGAAGTGTAGTCTATACTTGGGTATGTGCCTAGCCAACAGTGGAGGAATACTACTATACAGAAAAGATGGGGGAAATGAGTAAGCAGAAGTAATTAACAATTTCTGCCACAATCCCCTAGTAGATTCCTGCTCTTGTCTCATTGGCCAGAATTACTTCACATGACCAGGCCTGGACCACTCACTGCATGAGAAATGGGACCAGCGTGATTGGCTTAGACCAGGGTTTCTCATACTCAGCATCACTGACATTTTGGACTGGATAATTCTTTGTTGGGGGCAGGGGGGTAGTCCTGTGCATTGTAGAATGTCTAGCAGCATCTCTGAGCTCTACCCGCTAGATGTCAGTAGCATCACCCTCTTCCTTGTTGTGACTGCCAAACTACGTTAAGTTGGGATTCCCTGGTTTAGATCAACCAAGATTTTACCCTGGAGCAGGAACAGGATGCTTGTTCCTTGAGTCATATTTGAAAAACAGGAGTGATGGAGGCAATAGCCTCACAGCGTCTTCTATGAGCAATCATGGAATAGATGTCAAACAACAGGTTACCAAATGGAGGTCCTGTCAAAGCATCTTTAATTAAATAATCTGTTTATCTATTCAACATGCATGTCTTTAGAGTATACCCGATACCAAAGTGTTCCAAGTATCCCGGGCTCTGGAAATACAGTAACAAAGCAAAGTGCAATACCCCTGTCTTTATAGACCTTGCATTTTAGCACATGGCTAACAGTTAAGAGTCAGCTGTGGAGGTGGTATAGGGTAGTCGTGAAGCACAGGATCAGAATTAAACACTCCTGGACCCAAATTGTGGTTCTGCCACTTGTTAGGTATATGACCCTGGACAAGTGACTTTTAACCCTCTGAGTTTTTTTTTTTCTTACTATTAAATGAAGATAATAATACTATCCATTTCTTAGGGGTTTTTTTCCCCTGAAGATTAAATGATATATACTCCTTAGCTCAGCAATTGTCTTTAAAAGTGTTAGCAGTGTTGTAGCAAAAGAGCACTGGACTGGGAGTCAGCAGATTTTCATTCAACAAATATTTACTGAGCATATATTCTGTGTCAAGCTCAGTTCTAGATACTGGACATTCTGGACAGTCAGATAACTAAGACATATACCTGTTCTTAAAGAGTCCTCCAAGTTCAATATCTAGTGGGGTGGCACTGGGGTGGAGTAGGAGTGAGAAAGTGAATATAACCTGGGTAGAGGTCTTGGTTTAAACCTAGAGTTTTCTTGTCATCATTTGAATTAGCCTTGCTCATAATAGGTGCCCAATAAAACACTTGTTGAATGAAATGTCTCTCTACAGTAAGAACAAAAATTATGACTCATAAAAGTTTTTGTCAAGTACAAAATCCTATGTAAATGTCAATGAAATCAGGATCATTGATAATCAGTTGTCACAATAATTAATTGAATTATATGCAAATTAAAAATATCAAAGCTTTTTCAAATGCTCCAAAGTTATTTGACTTCTTAAATACACTGACATCTTTCTTACATTATTTTCCTAATAAAGCCTTTCTCCCATGGACTGGAAAAATACACTTTAAACCAACTCATATCCAAATCATGGTAAATATGGGTAGGATCCAAATGAATGTGATTTCACTATGTAATTTATCTGGGTTTAATTCTTTTTTAATTTTAAAAAATTTATTGATTGATTTTAGAGAGCAAGGAAAAGAGAGAGAAAAACATCTTGTGTGTGCCCTGACTGGGGATTGAACTCACAACCAACTGAATTACCTGGCCAGGGTAAGGTTTTTAAAAGTTTTTTTAAGTTATCATGTTAAATTCATTGACTTCATCTACAAAATAGATTCAAATGTGCTTAGAACTCCTTTTGGCTGAAGGAATGGAAACAGAGTAATAACAAATGACAATCTAACTAATTCTCAAAATTATTGGTGACAAAATTGAGTTTGTTCTTCTAATTTGCTTGTAATTATTTGATTCTGACTTTTATTATTTTTCCTAGTGAATCAAGCTGTTTTCACTTACATTGCTTCTAAACCATCAGACGTAGCTGTGCTTAATATAAATCAGGAGGCAGTGGAAGAGTTTGGGAGAGAACAGAGGCCAAACGAATGTCCTGTGCAGGGAAGGCTGCAGAGACTCTTATCACATGCCTCGTTTCTCCAAAATGTTTCATTTAAATCTGGAAAAGTAAAAAGGTAAAGTGTTTGTTGAATGCCTGAGGGCAGAGAAGGCAAAGGCAAAGGTAGGCTTTACAGAGAACTAAATTTGGCAGGAAATTGCAAAATGAGATTTGGCCTGAAAATACAAGTTTATTTACCATGAGGGAAACTATGAAAAGATCAAAGTACCCATTCCCCTCCCCCCCCCGCCTTGAACACTCTCCCAACTGATTCTGGGTATGACTTGCGAGATTAGGGTAGGTAGCCACTCCTATATTAAAACTAAAGGGACTTTTCAGTTTCCCCTTTGCTACTTTGCCTGAAATATGGGTCACTGCCCCGCGGCGTGTGGTGGCGCTCAGCTTATAGCTGTGGCCCGCTAGATAGGCTTAAACACCCACGGGTGACTGAGTTGCTTTTCATAGCCTATGATCCATTTATATATGTTTTTCCACTAACGATGTCTGTTGAAATAAGCGTAAGTCATAATCACTGAGAGCATTTTTACATATCCAAAATGAAGCAAAAGCTAGATCAAGAGTTAAAGGCACACAAACAACTAGATCTAAGGGAGTTTCTTCCTCGTTGAGTCAGTGTTAATATGATCTGGTTTGACCTCAGAAGATGAGGAAAGAATTCACATGAATCTCAGGGCCACAAGTTTTTTTTTATAAGGAATCCTTCACCATCGGAGCTTATTGTACATAAGACAGCTTTAGGGGACCTGCCTCACCCACAGTCCATTCTTCATGGCCACAGCTGCTTTTGGGCGGCCTCTTCCTGACTCCAGCTCACATTGGGCCCAGTGACACCATTCTTTTCTCCCGTGCCCCTCAGACCTCAGGAAGATACCGGCTTCCTGCCGCTGTTAACTTCTTGGGGCTTCCTCATCCCTTAACCCTTACCCACACCTCCGTGAAACACAGTCTCTCTATTAAACCTTTTGTCACTTAAAGCCTATACATGAGCCACATGTTTCCTGCAGGGACTTGACAACCACATTGCCTGTAGTATTTCCTATTGTTACTCTAACAAATTATCACAGTTAGTGGTTTAAAAGAAAACAAACCCACAGATTAATTTTCTCACAGTTCAGGAGATTAGAAGTCCAAAATGGGTCTGACTTGCCCTAGCTGGTGTGGCTCAGTAGTTAGAGCATTGGCCTGTGGAGCAAAGGGTATCAGGTTCGATTCCAGTCAAGGGCACGTACCTCAGTTCTAGATTCAAAACCCGCCCCTGGTCAGGGTGTCTGTGGGAGGCAACCAATCGATGTGCTCTCTCATATCAATGTTTCTCTCTCTGTGTCTCTCCCCCTCCCTTCCACTCTCTCTAAAAATCAATGGATGAGGATTAACTAAAATGTTTACAAAAACCCAAAAATACAAAAAACAAACCAAAAACAAAATGGGTTTGACTTGACTAAAATCAAGATGTCAGCAGGGTTCCATTCCTCTTGCGGCTCTAGGAGAGAATGCATTTCCTTGTCTTTTCTGGGTTCTAGATACTAAACACATTCCTTGGCTCCTGGCCCCTTCCTTTGTCTTCAAAGCCAGTGGGATAGCATCTTCAAATCTCTGTCTTCCCCTTTCTCGCCCTGACCTCTGCTTCCCTCATCATCCTGCCTTCTCAGACTCTCATTCTCCTGCCTCCGTGTAAGGCACCCAAATAATCTAAGACAATCACCCCATCTCAAGGTCCTAATGCACAAGTCTCTTTTGTCATGTAAAGTAATCTATTCCCAGTTCTATGAGGCTAACCTCCAATATGACTGCATTTGAAGATAAGGTCTTTAGGGAGTTAGTTAAGGTTACATGAGGTCACGGGGTGGCAGCGGGGGGAGAGGGGGGCACTAATCTAATGTCTGGTGACTTTATAAGAAGAGGACGAGATACCAAGTTCTCTCTCTCCCTATGCATGCACAGAGAACACAGTGAGAACACAGCCATCTACAAGCCAAGAGAGAGGCTGCACTGGAATCCAATCCTGCAGGCACCTTGATCTTGAACTTCTAGCCTTTAGAACTCTGAGAAAATAGATGTCTGCTGTTTAAGCCACCCAGCCTGCAGTTTTGGTAGCCTGAGCAGACTAATACAGTCGGAAAAGAGAAATGGTTCATTACAGGACAGAGAAGGCAGAAATTAGAGCAAAAGGAGGGGCAGGAGAGAGAAAAGGTTCAGTTCTTTTCTTCATAGTGTGCCTCTGGGACTTCAAAAGAGAGTTTCAGTGAGTCTCTGCTAGTCTGGTATTTTAGTTCAGTCCTCATAAATGAGGCACTACTGCCACCTGGTGGCCACATACTTAACCCACAAACCCACTGAGTGCCTTCACCTGCAAGGAAGGATACTACTGTAAGCTAATATTAGTGAATAATTGCTTACTGCCTACTATGTGCCCAGCTTTATCCTATGTGCTTTAGGCAGAAAAATGAGTTAAGCTTCATCACAATCCTCTGGGTATTATTATCTCTTTTTACAGAGGAGGAGACGGAGATACTAAGAAAGTAACTTTCCCAAGAGTCTATAGTAGCTAATAAGAGCGAGAGTCAGGTCTTGAACCAGGGAGCCTCGATCCTCGACTCTTCACAGATGCTTTGCCTGCCCTTACACTTTCTTCCAAGTAAGCAGTAAGTAACCGGTTTAAAGGAATTGTGTAAAATACTAATAATTTGAAATGGCAGCATACAATGTGATGAATGAGAGTGTTTTGGAGGCGGCTGAGCCTAGAGCAGGGACACTGTTGGGGAGCCTAATGAACTTGGTGCAACATGTGATCAAGGGACTCAACCGGGTTGAAGAGTGAAAGGGAAGGGACAGATACAAAGAATGAACAATTAACAAGGCAGTGATAGAAGTGGGGTCACCAGCACTTAGCTTGGGTGCCATCCCATTCTGGGTGCTGGTGTCTGTGGGTTATTCTGGATTCTGCTTCTGATTTATCACCTTTCTCTTCAGCTAAAAGGGGCCACCTTCACCTGACGCATTGTGCAACCACTGGATTCAGGCACTGGCCCAGACTGGAAGCGTTTTTTAAAAATAGGAAGTCCACATGTCACAGGACCTATTTCAGCAAGAGGGAGAGGGGTGGTGGGGAAATGAGGAAAAGACAGAGCAGACGAGGGGAGAGAGAGAGAAAAAAAAACCTGTAGAGCTGTGCAATTCAATATGGCAGCCACTAGTCACTGTTTAAATTTTAATTTCAATTAATTAAATGAAATTAAAAATTTAGTTCCTCAGTTGTCCTAGGCACATCTCAAGTGCTCAGGCGCCACCTGTGGCTGATACTACCATATGGACTGCATAAAGGTAGAACATTTCCATTATCACGGAAAGGTCCATTGGACAGTAGCCTATAGATCTCTTATCCTGGACAAAGGGGTCTTCCCCAAGATTGATCAGGGCACAGGTCAGCCAGAGACCATCTTACAGGTCAGTGACAGAGAGCAGAAGTGAAATAATCCCAGAGCAAAACAGATGGCGCCCTTCCTTCCTACTGGCCTGTCCCTGGGGCAGGATCAGATGTTAAGTCACAATAGGATTGGCTCCTTTTTGAATGAGGTGATGAAAACAAAAGGGCGCCTTGTTCCTCCCTCCCACTGGGTCCTGGAGCTGGTTGTAAAGTGCTATCACTTATACCTTCCAAGGGTCTCCTTCTTGGTGTCCACATGGCTGGTGGTTAGAGAAGCCAAGAACCACTTCACCTACCAATCTCCATTTTGTTCAGGGCCTTTGCTCACAACTGATGCTCCATTTAATTATCCAGCCCTGGACAGTGTGGCTCAGTTGGTTGGAGCATCGAGTGGTACACCTAAAGGTGGCAGGTCCGATTCCGGGTCAGTGTGCAGACCCAGGCTGTGGGTTTGATCCTCAGCTGGAGTGTGTATGGGAGGCAACTGATCAATGTTTCTTTTTCCCATCAATGTTTTTGGGGTTTTTTTCTCTCTATCTATCCTCCCTCCTTCCTCTCTCTAAAAATCAATAAAAGTTTTAAAATTGTCCAGAAGCTGCCTGCCAGTGCAAACTGGTATGTGGGCCTCTGTACTCCTGGCCCTATCCCTATGGAGATCTGAAGGTGTTAAATAAAAGTCCTTTTTTTGTGTAACAATTGTGCTCACTTGCTCATATGTGAGCCTCTGACTCTTTAACATTAATTTTTTCCACTTGTGATAAACTGGAGATGGGTTAGACAAGCAGTAACCAGCTAGTAAAATTAAGTTTTAATTTAGTGCTGGCCGGTAAAGAGAAGCCTACCCACAGATACAAACACACAGAATGGGGTGCACCCATGCTAAATACTGTTGACCCCACTCATACCACTGCCTTGTTAATTCTGTGTCTCTGTCCCTTCCCTTTCAATCCCACTATTCAACCTGGTTGAGTCCGTTGGTCACATCTTGCACCAAGTTTATTAGGCTCCCCTAAAAGTGTCTGTTCTAGGCTCAGTCCCCTCCAAACCACTTTTCAGCTAAATTCAGTCAACAAGTATTTATTGAGCATCTACTGCCCTCCAATAATGACGGACAAGTACGGAGACACAGTGGCATAAAGAAATAGATACAACCATGTAGACATGGAGTGGAATGTGTCTGTTGGTTAATATTCTTTCAGTTGCAAATAATAGAAAACTCCAGCTGGTGTAAGCTGAAAAGGGGAGTTTGTTAGTCATGAAGTCGAAGAGTCTCTTCTAAATTTAGGGGAGCGTGATCCAGAAGCTCAAACAATTGACATCAGCAGTGACATTCCCTACCTCTCATTGCTTTCTGGCTTTCTTCATTTTGGCTTCATGCTCAGGTACCACACGAAGGTAAGAAGGCTGCTGGCAGCTTCAAGCTTCCAATGGAAATGTGTCTGTTTCTCTCCAGAAGTTCCTGTCATGGTCCAGGATTCACTGATTAGACAGACCTGGGTCACAGGCTTGTCTCTGAACTGGGCTCCTTGGTGCTCTGATTGGCCAGACTTGGGCTACATGAGGTGTATCCCATGAAAAGAGAAACTGGAAGCTAAGTAGACAAACGACAGCAAATGCATCGATAGTATGAGCAAGACATGTTGAGAACATGGAGAAACGGGTACCCAATTCTGTATGCAAGCCATGGGAGGCTCCATAGAGGAGGGTAAGCCTGAGTTGACTCTTGAAAAAAGAGCAGGAGTTTTCTGGGCAGATGGGGGAGGGGTAAGACTGGCCTGTGCAGTCACAGAAGAGAATGAACTATATATCCGTACTTTTTGTACCAGGCAAAAGCCAGGCTCTGGGGCCATACTGCCTGGTATTGATCCCAATTCTGAAACTGACTAGCTGTATAATCTTGGCTGGTTACTTAACTTTAGGTGACTTAGCAACTTAACTAACTTGGTTATACTAGCATCACGGCTCAGCGATGCTAGTGTAAACCAAGGTGGGGTTCGTGCCTCAGTTTTCCCATCTGCAAAATGGGAAAAGCAATAGAACCTACATCATAGCAGTGTTATCTGGATTAACTGAAAGGTGTTAATATGTCTGGAGCACTTAAAATAGGGCCTAAACCAAGAAAGTGCTAAAAAAAATCCTATATAATAAAAGCCTAATATGCAAATTGACTGAACGGCAGAACGACTGGCCAAATGACTGGTCGCTATGACACACACTGACCACCAGGGGGAGCTGTGGAGCTTCCCCCAGCCCCCAGGCCCCAGGTCAGTCAAGGCAGGTGCCAGTGCCCTCCCCCCCCTCCAATCACCCTGCCAGCCGCCCCACAGATCGGCCCTGATCACTGGCCAGGATCAGGGACCCTGCAAATTTCGTGCACCGGGCCTCTAGTTATTAAAGAAAGTAAAATGTCTTTATTGATCAATGTTTGCTTTAACCTCGTTTAAAATAATGGCTTACAACCCAGACAGTGTGGCTCAGTGGTTGAGCATCGACCTATGAACCAGGAGGTCATGGTCTGATCATTGAATTTTTACAGAGAGTGGAAGAGAGAGGGAAAGACAGAGAGAAATATCAATGTGAGAGAAACACATTGACTGATTGCCTCCTGCACATGCCCTGACCAGGGCCCATGCCAGGGAGGAGCTTGCAACTGAGGTACATGCCCTTGACCGAAATCAAACCCGGGACCCTTTGGTCCATGGGCTGACGCTCTATCCACTGAGCCAAACCGGCTAGGGTGCTAATTTGATTTTTTAAAATCACAACAAAAGGACAACAAAACTTTACCTTTCACATGATCATTTATAGAGGTGGCATTATATGTAGTATGGAAACATCTTCCTTCTTATATATAAATTGCCCTCTAGCCAGTCACACTGTCATAAGCTGTTATCCTACAGTTGCACATTTTATGGGAAATGCAGTTTCTCTTTCCGGCTTTTGTTTCCTAAGGCCTAATCTTACAGGCTCACTTTTGCAAAATGTTGCTTAATTTAACCCGCTCAGCCAACAACCTAACCCAAACAACCACAAAAGAAAGGTATTTGATAGAATGTATACTCTGCCTTGTGTTCATTTTGTAAAGGTCGGGCTCTGAAATTGGGTCAATGGTCTTGTTATTCATAGTCTGCGAGTTACATTTTGTTAATTGATTAATTAGTTAATGTGTACACATTTGGGGGCTTTGGACAGATGTTCTCATTATATTTCATTCTTTGGAAACCCTCCAATCTCCACCCTTAAGAAACAATGACTTTCGAAATGATCTAAGCAAAAGGAAATATATATTATTCGCAATGTTTTGTGCAGGAGGGGAAAGAAAGGAAGTTATAAAAAAAGAAAAAAGACCTGTGGGGAGGCCAGGGTAAGGGCATTGCCCCAAAAGGATGTGCTCTGAGGCCACACTGCCTGGGTCTGACCCACAGCTCTGCCTCTTCCAAACTGAGTGACTTGAGCTAATGATTCAGAGCCTTGGTATCCTCCTCTACATAATGGGGATGATAATGATGTCTACCTCATGGAGTAACTAGTTCCCAAGAAGGTCCCCAGTGATCCCCACTTCCTGGTAGTCATAGATTGGTATCCTTCTTTCTCCTGTCTCAGGGCTGGTGTGTCAGGCGTGGTGGTGTGTCATGTTCACGGCTCAGCGATGCTATGTAAAGATGGAAAGAGAGCTTTCAGTGGCTGCTAGTTCCTCCACGTCTAGGGAACAGGGGACCTCATCGAGTCCTGCCCTGATGACCAGGCCAGGGTGAAGACAGCCCCTATGCACACAAACACCTTGTATAAAACGTGATGGGGTCATTTTTTTGGAAATACATCTGAGGGATCAAGGAGTGTAAATTATTTTTTCCAAATTTGCCTTTGGTATCTGACTTTGGTCTTAACCATCAACTTCATTGGAAGTACTTTCCTCTTCAGTTATCCATCCAAACCTGACACTTTCATTTAGGAGGGGTTTCCAGAGAGGGATGGACGCGTGCACACAGCAATCACTGGGGTGTGGGCAGAAAACACTGATGTGCAGTGACTGTGTCCTATAAAGTCATTGTGAACACTGAATGAGCAAATCCTGAACTACTGCTCCCAGGAAGAATATGGTAGGGTCCCAAAACCTCAGTATTTCATCAACCAGCCAATGCATAACCTTGTTTTATGTGTGTTTCTGTCTACAGGCACATTATTCAGCATATTGTTGACTTATTAAAGTTAAAGACACAGCCAACAGCACTGTGACTCATGCCTGAACGAAACTTATCCAACACTCATAATTTCTCCACAAGGCACACCACAGCCTTCTTGTGCTTAGGAACACCAGACAGCACGTCAGCATTTGTTTGAAGGACATTTTAAACAGCAAAATCACCAACAAAAAAGCACAAAAATGTGAAAGACAAAGACACTAAATAGACCACAAAAAAGACACATCCTATATAATAAAGAGATGATATGCAAATTGACCATCACACCCTCGCACAAGATGGCCACCCACATGTGGTCAAAGATGGCTGCCCAGAAGGGGGGCAATTGTGGGTGATCAGGCCAGCAGGGAGGGCAGTTGGGGGCGACCAGGCTGGCAGGGGAGGGCAGTTGTGGGGGGACCAGGCCTGAAGGAGAGGGCAGTTAGGGGTGACCAGGCCAGCAGGGGAGAGCAGTTAGGGACAACCAGGCCTGTAGGGGAGGGCAGTTGAGGGCAACCACTGGGTTGGCAGGGGAGGGCAGTTGGGGGTGATGTGGCCAGTAGGAGAGGGCAGGTGGGGGCATTGGGCCAGCAGGGGAGCAGTTAGGCATTGATCAGGCTGGCAGGAGAGTGGGTAGGGGGTGATCAGACTGGCAGGCAGAAGCAGTTAGGAGCAATCAGGCAGGCAGGCAGGTGAGCGGTTGGGAGCCAGCAGTCCCAGATTGTGAGAGGGATGTCCCAAATTAGAGAGGGTGAAGGCTGGGCTGAAGGACATCCCCATCCCATGCACAAATTTCAAGCACCGGGCATCTAGTTTACATTATAAGAAGCAGAAACAAGAGAACTGAGCAGCTGGGACTATAAGCCTCAGGCAAGTCAAATTTTTCACAGCTCTGCCTATGTCCACAAGTGACCACTAAGAGCTGTGAGTATTGATTTGGGGGTAACAAGTAAGTTTTTAGCAAGAAGAAAAAGTCTCAAGTATGAAATCTGCAAGTAATGAGGGTTGACTGTGTGTGTGTGTGTGTGTATAAAGTTACTATTAAGAAAAATTAAGGAACAAAGAGGAGGAATATACATTGGGAAACTTTGTCTGGAGAATGGGTCAGGGAACAGAGGTGAGAGCAGTGATTGGGGAGGGCCTCCCAGTGTGTCCGTGAGAGAGGAAGTAGAGGTTGGCTGAAGAAGGGGCTACGCAGGGAGCCCAGAGGAAGCAGCTTGGAGAAAGGCAGGAGCCAGGTGAGTGGGTACCTGGAAGTGTGTGACTCCGCTTGAGAAATGCTGAGATACCAACTGCAGAAGAAGGGAAGAGAGAACCAACTCTGTGAATCTCTTACACAAGTTTGTTCACCTCCAAACCCCAAGTAAGAGGCCTTTTATAAGAAATGACAAAATATGCCGAAACCGATTTGGCTCAGTGGATAGAGCGTCGGCCTGCGGACTAAAGGGTCCCAGGTTCGATTCCGGTCAAGGGCATGTACCTGGGTTGCGGGCACATCCCCGGGGGGAGATGTGCAGGAGGCAGCTGATCGATGTCTCTCCCTTTCATCGATGTTTCTAACTATCTCTCTCCCTTCCTCTCTGTAAAAAAAATCAATAAAATATATTTTTTAAAAAAAGAAATGACAAAATAGTAGATAGTTCCTCAAACATGGATTTGTAGATGAGAATTACATTTAGAAGGAAAGCCTTTTAGTTTGGTCTTTGCTGAAAGCATATTTTACAGGCAAGTAGCAATAATGTGCTCTGCTGGCCAAACCAGAAAAATTGGACTCAAAGCCAATCAACACGAGACAGAAATATTGCTGTTGAGAATGAAATCCTGCGGACACTTGTCAAATCCCACTCACGCTTTAGACAATCAGAACAAAAGGTGGGAGTACCTGCTCTGGCAAAATACTTACCAGGAAAAATGTGAGTAGAGCTGGAATCTCTGAGTCAGAAAAAAACAACCTATACGGCTGAATCTTGCAATCAGGCACACCTAGAAAAGAAAAAGAAGTTACTGAAAGGAAGTTAAGTATGATCTAGACCAGCATTTGTAAAAAAAAATGTTTTCTGGTAACATGAAAACAGCTCCCCTCCCTGTTTGATTCACCTTTCCCCAACTCAAGCTGGGGGGTTGCTGGGCTTATGTCCGTGACTACAGAACCTGGGTTGCTGCAAATACAAGAATTTTGGCTTGGTGTAACAATCCCAAAACAATGGGTTTGGCATGGCGTAAACTGTCCAAACTTCAAAGCAGCACGTGTTCTACAATGTGTTCCAGAATGCCCCTAGCAGCGCCATTCACAATAACCCAGAACTAAAAGTTACCCTCATGTCTACCCACAATAGACTGGATAAGTAAAGTGTGGTATATCCACACATCTGACACCAGTCAGCAATGAGACTGTACAACCTGGAACTGCACATAATAATATGGAGGAATCTCACAAACAGTGAGCCAAAGAAGTCAGGCATGAGAGTGACTACTGTATGCTTCCATTTGTGGAAAGAATATATAAATGGCAAAATAGATAGAATATGTTATTGGAAGTCAGGATGTGGTTACTTACCCCTGGGGAATGAGATATCTAGAGACTGGGAGGGTTTTGAGGAGGCCCTACTGGGGTGGTGGTAATGCTCTGTATCTAATCTGGGTGCTGGTTGTGTTACTGGTCCAAAGTCTGTGTGCCCAAGGCATCAAAACGCAAAACATCAGAGTCTGGAGTAAGGGAAGGTTCATAGATCGAGAAGGTGCCAACCAAGAAGATGGGAAGCGTAGTAAGCTCCTCAAATCCACCTTCCAAAGGTACAGAGTTCAGGTTTCTTTTTAAGGCAAGTTAAGGGGAAGTGGGAAGAGCAGATTTTGGGAAACTGGAGCTCAGGCAGAATTCCTCTGATGATTAGCATGTCTATATGCCAAACAAGGCAGGAATTATTATCCTCA
>NW_006286243.1:2874229-2875430 GCF_000327345.1 Myotis davidii | reverse complement strand
TGAGGGGCTCGATCCCCAATGGGGGCCATGTAGGAAACAGCCAATTAATGATTCTCTCTCATCATTGATGTTTTTTTCTCTCTCTCCCTCTTCCTTCCTCTCTGAAATCAATAATAACAAACTTAACATATTTAAAAATGTTTTGAAATTGTTTACCATTATCAAGGAGGCGGTAGGACATTCTCTGTCACAAGCAAACATGTTGTCTGGTGACACTGGAGGACAAGGAAGGGCTTTGGAGGTAGCTTTCTCTTCGCCCCAAAGTCAACACAGAGTAAAGCACTGAATAAAAGGATGCCTGGAACCTCAAATAAAGTCTCATTCATTCATTTACACATTTGTTCATTCGAACAACATGCTCCGAGAGGGACAACAAACCTACCGTCTGGGGATTAAGAACACTCCTCCTGGTAGGAGAGACTGACCAGGAAGCTGACCATTATGCAGTGTGGTAGGTGCTGTGTTGGGGACGACATTGAGGCATTAAGGGAGAAGTGACCTGAGGGTCCAGAGCTGTGGACTCTGGCAGAGGTTGCCTGACATGTTTGATTAACTCTTGCCCTGCATCTCCTCCAACCCCTTAAGTACCCTTTGAGCACACAGATCACCTGGGGATCTGTGTTCTGGTCCAGTTTGGGGGTTGGGCATGAGATCTGCATTTTTGATGAGGCTTTTAGGAGACACTGAAGAGGCTGGTCTCTTAACCACACTCTGTGGCTAAGAGAGAAGGTCACGTGACCAGCAGTGATTTCTTGAGTTGGATCCAACCCAGCACAGCTTGACAATCGATCTTGTTCAGGCTAGTCCCTCCCAAGGGTATAAGCAGAGAAACGAAAGACAGACCTGTGTGGAAGGAGATGCAGGGCCTGGCGGGGCTCTCTACCAGACCCTGCCTGCTGTCAGCCATGTGGGAGCGAGGGAGGCAGGAAGTGGAAGGAGTGGGGGCAGGTGGAGCGGGAGATCACTGATGCTATTTTACAACCTTGGAAGAAGATTGACTTGTGCTCCTTGCATTTCTGGCCTGCCCAGCTGCCCAAACCTTTTCTTGACATGAAGAATAGACTAAAGATGTAAATATAAACATACAATTCTTACACAAGCAAAAACAGACTTAAGAGAAAAATGCAGAAATAGGTCAGGGTTGCCTCAACCATTTTTGTGAGCTACATGAAAAAGAAGGTGGCTGGAATCATTTCTCACT
>NW_006286243.1:2871189-2874126 GCF_000327345.1 Myotis davidii | reverse complement strand
CAGAGTGCAGGGAAAGGAGGCAGAGTTGTCAGGGGGAAGAGAACCTTGCTAAGGAGCAAGTGTGGGGAGGAGGTGGGGGTAAGTAGAGGCTTCCAGCCTGAGGAAGACCAGCAGCAGGCAGACAAGTTGCACTTCCTTGGACAAGTTTCGTCCAGCATGGCCTGTGGAGGCGAGACTTCAGGGGTAGAAGGATTCCCTGCTAGAGAGCTCCATGGGGAGTCCCAGGAGGCTGTTTCTGTTTTTACTTGCAGATTTGGGTTCTGGCGACCTTTATTTTTAAAAATATCGATCAATCAAATTTTTTGAATAGGTAATATATAGTCACATACATCAAGATCCCAAAGGCTGTAACAGGTTACTCAGTTGAAACATCTATTCGCACTTCTGTTTCTTAGCCACCCTATGTTTGTTACCAGAAAGGGGGCCTGGCCCTGGGTGGGTCTGCCTAGGGCCGGCCGGTGGTGTGTGGGTTCTTGACTTCGTGCAGGAAAGATTTCCCAATAGGAGTCCAGGTGAATTTTAGAGGATGCTTATTAAAGCTGGGGACAGTGAGATAAGGAAGGGCTGGGGAAATGAGCCTAGGCTGGTCTGCTTTGGCTCACTGCGAAAGCAGAGAAAAGGAGGCCTTGGGGACAGGTCCAGGGGTTAACCAGGCGAACGGCTGCTGCCCATTGCTGCCTTGGTTGCAAGCCTCATGGGGTCCCTTAGAGTTTAGGAAATGCTTGCCTGTCGGGGAAGAAGAGGAGGAGGGGGAGGGGACAGGTGCGAGCATGCTCCTGGGAGGGAGGACAGGTGCTGGGACCTTCGTT
Source organism: Myotis davidii (assembly GCF_000327345.1). Lineage (NCBI taxonomy): Eukaryota > Metazoa > Chordata > Mammalia > Chiroptera > Vespertilionidae > Myotis > Myotis davidii. The sequence goes on along the minus strand of NW_006286243.1, from coordinate 2,873,317 downwards.
TTGAAGTGTTTTAAAGACTGGGAGTTCAGGGGAGGTCATAGGGGAGGATCTCAACCGAATATTCATCAGTTTTAGGCTGATGTGCCAAAATGAGATTTATCCCCTTCACTTCATCTGTCCTTGGGTGTGGTTGGCAAATGGCATTAGTTGGATTTCTGCTCTCTGTCTCCCGAAGGAGGGTGATTTAAGCTGTTTACTCTCTGGTTTGGAAGGAGAAGTGCAAACTTTTTACTCTTAGGCGTCCTTGGTTTAGGGAAGATAGGATTTACTTGATGGTTGCAAACTGCTTGGCATCTACAGTTATTAGATGGCTGCAAACTGCTTGTTTAACTGTCTGCCTCAGTTTCCCTATCCCGCTTGTCAGCCCTACTAGCCTGTCTCACTTTTCCTCCTGATAGGTAAACCATGCCAGGATTTTCTTGAGAATCCAGAAATACTTTACATAGATATGAGCAAATTTCACATATAGTCTCCTCCCCCTTTCACACAACAATGGAAAGTCATCCATAATCTTATTCTGTCAAACACTCTGCCCCTACTGCTCCTTATCTTTTCAGACGTGCACCCTGATTTTCATCATCTTCTGGCCCCACCGGAGCTCCGATATGTTGACTCCACCTCTTCACAATTTACCTCCTTGCCCAGGTTGTACAGGTTCTTGGCTAAACCACCCCCAGGCCATCACATCTTCCAATAAAAATGGAGAATATCTACTGAAGATATTGGTGAGACCTTGAAGGATTTTAGGCAGAATGGAGGTCTGATTAAACTAGAAAGAATGCTCTAGCAGAAAACACAAGATACAGGGAAGAAAGACCTAGCTGGTAAATAAGATTTTTCAAACTTATATAATAGTCCACAATAAAGTGGTGCCAAATCACTAGACAAGGGTAAGTACCTGGGTCCAAACTGACAGAACCATCCAACTGAGACCAGGTGTCTTAGTAAAGACTGAGTTCTCTGTGAATGAGAAACCCCACAATAACACTGTCTTAAAGAGGAAGTTTATTTCTGTCTCAAGGAAAAGAAACCCAGGGTAGGCAGTCCACAGGGGAGTTGTATGCTCACCAGAGCCCTGGCTACTTCCAGCTCACAGATCCTATGTTGCTGCTCCACTGCCCTCAGCACATGGTTCCAACCTCATGACACAGCACGGCAGTTAGAACTCTAGCCATTACCTCTGCATTCCAGATAACAGAAGAGAGGAAAGGTTAATAAAAAGTCCTGCTTGGCTCAGTGGTTGTGCATCGACCTATGAACCAGGAGGTCACGGGTCAATTCAGGTCAGGGCACATGCCCAGGTTGCAGGCTTGTTTCCCAGTACGGAGTGTGCAGGAGGCAGCCGATCAATGATTCTCTCATCATTGATGTTTCTATCTCTCTCTCCTTCTCCCTTCCTCTCTGAAATCAATCAATATATGTAAAAAGTCCCTGTTAAGGACCCTTCCTACAAGTCATAATTAACAATTCCTCTTACCTTGGCCAGAACTGCAAAAAGGCTGGGAAATGTAGTCTTCTGGGAGGCCATGTGTCCTGCTAAACATGAAGAGTTTTACTACTAAGGATAAAGAAATACAGATGTTGTGGAACAGCTAATGGTCTTTGCCACACCAGCTGTATAACCTGGAGAGGAAAGAAGACGACAGATTATTAAGGAGTATGTGAAGCATTGGATTAATTTATAGGGTTCTGTACCCCCAAAATTGTTCTTTCCCAAACACATCTTTGCTTCTGGCGACATGCCTGGATTCCTGCGACTATGTCTACCTGGAAAGCTGCCCACCTCACATTTCCATGTTCAATTCATAGCCCCTACCATTTTTTCCTATTAAAATCCTGCTCATTCTTCAAGCCCCATTTCAAATGCTATATTGTTATTCTTGACATTCCCTAACTCTAGGGCCTAGAGCAGTGGTCGGCAAACTCATTAGTCAACAGAGCCAAATATCAACAGTACAATGATTGAAATTTCTTTTGAGAGCCAAATTTTTTAAACCTAAACTATATAGGTAGGTACATTGTTATTAACCTAATTAGGGGACTCCTAAAGCTTAGGAAGAGCCACATTCAAGGGGCCAAAGAGTCGCATGTGGCTCGCGAGCCACAGTTTGCCGACCCCCGGCCCCGG
>NW_006286243.1:2867710-2870695 GCF_000327345.1 Myotis davidii | reverse complement strand
AGGATTAAGTAACTTTTCCAGCTGAGCAGTAGAGCTGGAATACTTCCTGTTCATGTAGCCCTCTGAATACATGTACTATTTCCTTTCATAAAACTTTATATAAGTCATCTTTTTGATGCTTGATAAAGTCTCCTTTTACATATACACCCTGATATCATGCTCATTTTATAGAAGCAATGGGAAGCTTTGTTTTTTTAAAACTATTCTCAATCCACCATTGCATATGAATAACACTCCTGTTGTTTGTGAACTGCTAATTTTGTGCACTATATCATTTTATAGAAGCAATGGGAAGCTTTGTTTTTTAAAACTATTCTCAATCCATCATTGCATATGAATAACACTCCAGCTGTTTGTGAACTGCTAATTTTGTGCACTATAGTTGGGAGTCAGTGGTATCAATTCTATTGCATCATATTTGTCACCCTATATTTGGTAACACCCAGAACACTTTTAGGCCCCCAAAAATGTTTACAACGATCAATCATGTCATGATTTTAGGCCCTATGAAATGGAGGTGTATACAGATGTAAGGTATTGGATTTCACAGTTTGAAATGTTTTTGTTTTATTTCCTTTTGTCTAGACATTTAGGTATAAGGAGTATCCTCCTTATATTCCTTATACCCAAATGTCCAGCATCTTTTTCTGGTGCTGGAGCCAAATTTGATTATTAGACCACTTTGTACAGAATGGAGCTATCAGCACTCTCCAATGCTCAATTCCTCAACTATTCCCACACTTTATAAATCTTTCTTTTTCTCTAGAAACCCTTTTATTTCTACAAACATGTTGTTTCCTCTCCCTAAAAAAATTAAAAAAAACACTTTCTCAACATTCCCCTCTATTCCTCTTTTATTTTCCCTTCCCACATTGGCCAAGCATCTGGCAGAGCCGCCTATGTTCTATTTCCCCTCTTCTCTTTTATTGCTCAACCCGTTGCTTGCCGGCATACACCTTCAACCAAACCATGAAAGTCAACCAAATCGCCATTCTCCCCACCTCCAGCCCTTTGACAAATCCAAATGAGACTCTTTACCCTCTATTTTAATGGCTCTCTGGGCTGTAGATGATGACATTGTTGGTTGGCCCTCTCTAGTTTATTTCATGACCTCCTCTTACTCTAGTCCCCACCCCTTTAAAAAATTTTCAGCTTTATTGAGCTATAATTGACAAATAAAATTGAAGGTGATCTGATTGTGAAAGTATTCCCCCAAACTTCCAGCCCTGTTTTATTAAATGCTGGTGTTCTCCCAGCTTCCAACTTCTTTTCACCACTCTTTACACACGGCCTGGACTGAACTTACGCCTGGTCATAGTTTCAGCTACCACATTATGTGATGTTTTCATGTCTACTCCAAACATCCCCAGAGCTGTGGACTCATAGACACACCAGGTGGCTCATAAACATCTCCACTTTGATCCCCTTATATTCTCAAACTTCATATTAAACTTAGATCTTTCCTACCTAAATTTGTCCTCCTCGTATAGACTCTCTCATTAATGATCACCCAGCCATTGGCACCAAAAACCTAAGAATCACTTTAGGCTCCTCCTCAATCTGAGAATCCATTTATCTAAGTATACCTTCCAACCCTTCCTTCCTCTCTATCCTTACTACCTTCCTATGTCGGGCCCCCAGCATGTTCTCCCTGGACTATTTTAACAGTTTCTTAACTCTCCTGCCTTTGATTTTTATATCCACTCTCTGAGTGCTACCAGTGTTCTCTTGATAACATAAATCTGACCATGTCATTCCTCTGCTTAAAATTCTTCAAGGGCCCCCCCCCCCATTCATACATTCAAAATTAAAGGCCCAGCTGCTGAAAGTCCTTTGAGACCCCTACTTTTCGAGTTTTCCAGTTTCAACTCTGAGGTCCCATCCTAAAGGCAAGCCATTCCTCAATCTGTCCTCACCTTTTCTGGAGCTGAGCTACATGTCCCAGCTCTGCATTCCCCTTGTGGCCAGTGCACACTCATATGACAGGGCTCTCTCATTACAGCATCTTGAAATAATCTTCCTAAACTTCTAGGCTGGGAATCAACATTTTGTTTTAGATCTCTGGGGCCTGGAAATGTACATAATAAATACTAACACACACACACACACAGAACCGACAGAATTGAGCTCACTTTTTTGGCAAACCAGCAACAAAACATATCTTAATGGGTTATTTCTTACACACTGGCTTGTACAACGTTTGTACAAATATTTTCATTTTCAAGCATACGTAAGAGGGAGGGAAAAAAAGGTACTTTTGCATCTCCCCGTCGGGGAATCGAACCCCGGTCTCCCGCGTGACAGGCGGGGATACTCACCACTATACTAACGAGGAACTGCACATGGTTGGCACCCTTCTGGTATGCTACTTATTCTGGTTCACCCCGCCCGACTCGCACCATTCACAACAGTCAATAATAAATTTTACTTTTTTTTTTTTTGCCATTACAGCTTCCACCGAACTTAAACAGAACTAAAAAGAAAGCTGCACTTCTTTCCATCTGCTCCCGCTCTCCCACCTCCTTCTCTTCTCCCCCGACCCAGGCGCACTCTGGAACTTCCTCCGCTCAGCTGGACACACACACTCCCAGCGTGCACAGCGCCCGCCTTGTCGCGCTGCATCACGGTACTTGTAGTTTCTTCCCCGCCGTCCTCCCCGCTCCTCTGACAGTAAGAAACTTCCTTTCCCGGCAGGCGCCGCGGATCCCCCCTCCAGTTCTTAACCTCCCTCCTGTCGCCTCTCGCTCGCAGTCCAGTTGTCCAGCCGTGTGATCAGTGTCGGGGTGCCGATCTGGGTGCTGCGGGACTCCCCAGAGCCATGCCAACGGTGGTGGACACGTGCTCGTTGGCCACTCCGGCGTCCGTCTGCCGGACCAAGCATCTGCATCTGCGCTGCAGCGTCGACTTCACCCGCCGGGCGCTGACGGGCACCGCCACGCTCACGGTCCAGGCTCAGGAGGACAATCTGCGCAGCCTGGTACAGTG
>NW_006286243.1:2866583-2867604 GCF_000327345.1 Myotis davidii | reverse complement strand
CAGCTCTTGCCCCTTCTTCTGCACCTCCTCCTTAGCTCCCACTCCTTTCTCAACGCCCTCTTCTTCAGCCCCCCCTCAGCTTATTGCGCCCCCTCCCAACCCTACCTCCAGGTCGGCATCCCTTCCCTCACCCCGTACTTGTGTCTCCTCCTCCCTCCAGATCCCGGTCACAGGCTAGTGCCACATCCACGCCGCGCTCATCGCCCAGCGCTCAGGTTTCAGTTTGGCACGAACCCCCTCACCCCCATAGTCCTAGTTCCCAGCGATAAGGACCCCGTAGCCTCCCCGTTTCCTCGGCCCGGAGCCCAGATATCCCTTCTCGGGCCCCAGAGTTCTTCCAGTCCCCAGTGCACCGTCCTCAGCCCACACTCTCATCTAAGTGCCTGATCCCACGCTCCCCTCCCAGGCACCTTCATTTTCACCCCGTGGGCCCGCAGGATCCTTCCCTCCGTCTCACTGCCAGTCGTTCTCAAACCCCTTGGGGTGCCCAGCACCAGACCCCTCTCTCCGCCCAGCTTACAGTCTCTGCCAACTCTAGAAGCAGCTCTTTTTCTCCAGGGCCATCGTCCTGCCTACCTTTGATTCTTGCCACCCTTCTCTTCTAATAATTGAAGGATGGGTGGGCCATTCAAGCTTTCTAAGGATGTCTCCTTTCAATCTGTTAGTGGCGGGTTCCAAAGAGCGACTGTTGACTGTGCTTTTTAGAAAAGATGTACTTCTGCAAGCTCTCCAGCTCCTTGAGTGATGGAAAACTTGTTTAGATTCATAGAATTTTATCCCACCCGCATACCCTGCCTTCAGTGTTCTCGCTCAAATGATCTGATCGTGTTTGGATTGTACCTTTCCACCTGGAGAATTCCGTAGACATTTTAGAAGTCAGAGAGGGACAAGAAAAGGCCAGCCACCGTGTATTTTGCAGAAAGTAGTGTGGTGATAGCTACTGTAGTTTAGGTCAGCATTTGTGGTTTTCATGCCTTTTTCCTGCTTGTGTAATAGGCCTATATTTTGAGTTCTTTGATAT
>NW_006286243.1:2862465-2866479 GCF_000327345.1 Myotis davidii | reverse complement strand
AGAGAGAATCATTCATCAGCTGCCTCCTGCAAGTCCCACGCTGGGGATTGAGACCGCAACCGGGGCGTGTGCCCTGATGGGGAATCAGATTGTCACCTCCTGGTTCATAGGTCGACGCTCAACCTCTGAGCCGTACCAGCTGGACTAAAAGAAGTGAATTTTGATAGCTTATCACTGCTTAATAAGACCTTGCACTCTACCTGTTTTGTAAAAAATAAAGTTTTACCTCTGCTCCATCAGTAAGCAAGAATCAGGAGGCCCACATTTTGAAAAGAATGTCCCAATCAAAAAATCTGCCCTTTGTTTTTACACCCCCCAAATCTAGAGAAAAGATTTTTAGATTATGATTTCTCGTTGGCATGCCTATTTAGTCAATTAGAGCCTGGAATTATAATTATGTTATACAAGGAAGGCTAGTTATAGTACAGTGACATCTGGTTATAGTTGTTTGCTTATTTATAACAATAACTTAAGACCAAGAATTTAGTTTTGTTTATTTGAGTTAACTCATTTCTTCCACTAGATTATGGACTCTTAAAGGTGGGGATGGTGTTTCATGTCTCTGTGTATCTCAGCTTTTAACTAGTACCTGGCGTGTAAAGAACACTCAAAAGTATGATGAATTAATGGATGAATTCCGTTAGAAAGCAGTACCTACGTTTAATATGGCTGCAGTGATAGTCCTGCTAAGTGTATCTTCAAGGTGAGGTGGCATCACATCTCACCGTCACCATCACCCATAGAGGGACCCAGTGCCAGGACTGGGTGAGGACATCGTGTGTTCTTTTCATCTTGCATTCTTGGAATCCATGCTGCTGAGGAATGCGGAAGGAGTTCTAATAGGACGAATTCCCAGCTTTTCTAAAAATCCTTGTGGAGCTTTTTGTTACTAGCACTGACGTGTAGTACTCCTTTGTGATTACTTTCAAGCATTTGTTTCTCTTATTGACATTTTCAACTTGTAGGTGTTCTTTCAGTGCTAAAAAGAGCTTTTAATGTCTTGGCCACGATCACATAATAATAAGAGGCAGAAGGCAGGAATTGAACATAGCTCTTTCTGACTGCAAACTCTCCGGGCTACACTGGGAATCAAATCAATTTTGGTTTTAATTCATAACCCCCTAGTTTTTTGTGTATGTATTTTTTTTAATTACAGCACCCTGCAAATAAAATGCAGAAAATGTAAATAGAGACATAATAATGAGGCATAACACTTTTTTATTTAAGCCCTGCTTTGTTGCAGAAAGAATTTGAGGCTGCTTCAAACAACAGATACAGTATAATAAGACTAAAAGTAAAGAAGTTAGAGGAAGAGAGAGTAAGGATAGGAGAAGCAAACACATGCCGTAAAGCCCAGACACAAACACAGAAGTGGGCCCCAAGATTGACATGGAACAACATCCCAGCAGCCTGTGCAAAGTGGGGATCAGTTACATAGTCCTCAGTTGAGGCTTAGGACTTGATTTACACAGCTTAAACAAAGCATTTTCTATTTTTTCTTGGTTTGGGATGTGCTTCATGTATGGACATCTACTATTTTTCGGGCACCGTACTAAACCCTGGGAATGCAAACCTAAGTAACATTCACCTTAAAAAAAATTTTTTTTTATTATTCAGAGAGGGAGGGAGAGAGAGAGAGACAGAAACATCAGTGATGAGAGAGAATCACTGATCAGCTGCCTCCTGCACATCCCCGACTGGGGATTGAGCTGCAATTCATACCTTGACCAGGAATCGAACCGTGACCTCCTGGTTTATAGGTCAATGCCCAACCACTGAGCCACACCAGTCGGCAAGACAACCAGCCTCTAACTCCCCATGTTTCTTGGCCTTCTAGCTCCCATGCTATTCCAGGCCAGATTTTAAGGAAAAGATGCCAAAGATGGTGAAATCAGACTATAGGCAGTTCTAAGACAGGGCTAGACCTAGGGTAGTGGTAGAAGGAAAGAAAAGGAGGTGTGAGCACACTGTGAAAGAATAACTTGTTAATGGGCTGTGTGGGATTGGGAAGTGGATAGATTGTAGATTATTTGAATGTTTCAAAAGTTAGGTACCTTGAGGAGCTCCATTAACAGAATAGAGAAATCAGGGAAGAAAGCTGAATTGGGGGACATAATAGTAGCTTCATTTTTAGAATTTTTAGAAGCCTATTGAAAATGAGGCAATATTTCCCATGAAAATGTTAAGCAAATAATTAGAAACATACAGCTGAGGTCCTGGGGAGGGGCCACAACTGTAGAAACAGACTGGTGTTCATCAGCACAGTGGTATTAGTTGATGATGTGGGCATGACTCAGCGATAGGGAGTGAAGAATATGGACTAAGGCTGGAACACTGGGACATATCCATATCTAGTAGTTAGAAGGGAGGGGAAGGGAAAAGTACTAGACCAGTAGGAGATCCATTTATGGGTAAAATCAGTGAAGCCAAAGAAAAAACTTTAAACAGATTGTGTGGTCCATGAGGGCTATGAGTAGACAGAGGTCAAGGTTACTTACTGACAGAAAAGACCTGTGGATCAGAAAGATGTCCTTTCACTAGTGGCGGAGCTAGAAGCCAGATTGAAGTAGGGAAGGGAGGAGAGATTGATGAAGTGGATATATGTTGGGGTCCAACCCCAGCAGGTCCAGGGGTTCCCAAAGGTATGGACAGAGTCGGCGAAGAAGGAATGACACGGGGACAGCGTTCAGTTGATCAGCAGCCTTGCCAGGATCTCTAGCCAGGATCTCCAGCCAAGTTCTGTCTCTTATTGTCTTGTTACATCTTGTATTTATACCAGTTGATTTTAATCCTGTCAATTTCTATTCCAAAAGTTAGGGCGTTTCTTATCTCCATTCCAGGGAGTAAAGATTATGTAGTTTAAACATGATTGTTCGTAGTTAAAGTGATTAACTACCCGCCTGGCACTTATTTAAGAGGTTTTATTCCCTCCCTAACTTCAGGGGAAAATCCCTACCTGGGGAAACAACCTTTCTCAGAGAGGTGACCTTGGTTAAAACACGCAGCGCTTAAGGGGAGCAAACATATTAAGAACAGTATGCCATATACACCAGGTCCCTTGAAACATATACTGTGCAGATGTTTCTTGCCTGCAGCGACTGTGTCAAGCAGCAAGGATGGACCGCCTTCAGGCAGATAGAGCAGTCATAGATTGCCCTTGGAGTTTAAGAAAGGAAAGACAAAAATGAATAGTTATCAGAGTGAGCAGGAGCATCAAGTGAAGTTTTAAAAACATGAAATAGTCTTGTGACATAGAAAGTTTGAAGATTCTAGAACGAGAAATGGTTGAAAGACAAAGGGTATGGTGTTCAGGGCTCAGAGAGGGGATTATTGGGATGGAAAAGATTCATACTTGCTGTCACTTCCTTCCTGGCCAAAGCACTTGTCCTTAATCAGCCATGGCAAGTAGCTATGCTCTCCCAATCCTGTTGGTCATTGGGTCAGAGTTGCCATACCAAGTTGGGCTTTCTGTAGATACACAACAGCAGCAATTACGGTGTTTATTTGCCCAACAACTGCCAAAGTTTGTTTTAATTTTTTAAGTGCATAGGAGTTGGACTATATTAATTCTAGGAAGAAACATGGTAAGATATATTGAGTCATGATAACAGAAACCTAAGTTGCAGATGAATATTTTCATAGCAGAGAAGTTTTAGGAGATAGAAGCATAGACATTTGTTTGACTTTCACTAAAAGCCCCAGATTTGTGTGACTATCCCAGACTTACCACTATGTAAAAAACTTTTAGAACCCCAAAATTTTCAGGAAGTTTGGGTCCCGAGGGAGGGGGCTTATGCTAACTTTTGCCTCCTTTCATTCCTGAATTTCACTGTCTGTGTCTTCCTCTCCATAAGCAGCTAGTTCTACTCTGTAATCATTGCAGTTGACCTATTTCTAATATTAGTTTTCTCTGGTGTATAAAGCTATCTATATATATAAAAAGCCAGCCACCTGAAGGCTGGAACAACCAGTCGCTTTGGCGCCCACTGCGGTCAGCAAACCAGCCCAATTGGA
>NW_006286243.1:2843397-2860517 GCF_000327345.1 Myotis davidii | reverse complement strand
TTTAGGAGATAGAAGCATAGACATTTGTTTGACTTTCACTAAAAGCCCCAGATTTGTGTGACTATCCCAGACTTACCACTATGTAAAAAACTTTTAGAACCCCAAAATTTTCAGGAAGTTTGGGTCCCGAGGGAGGGGGCTTATGCTAACTTTTGCCTCCTTTCATTCCTGAATTTCACTGTCTGTGTCTTCCTCTCCATAAGCAGCTAGTTCTACTCTGTAATCATTGCAGTTGACCTATTTCTAATATTAGTTTTCTCTGGTGTATAAAGGAGTCTGAGAGACAGAAGAGGAAATCTGGAGTCAAGCATGATAGACTTAACTCCCTATTTTGGGGAAAACAACTTGGAAACTAATATCACAATCAGATGGATAATGTCTTCTCTATCTATATATATAAAAAGCCAGCCACCTGAATGCTGGAACAACCAGTCGCTTTGGTGCCCAATGCGGTCAGCGAACCAGCCCAACTGGAGGTTGGGTCCTCCTCCTCCTGACAGGCCCAGCTCCAATCTGCCCCGATTGGGGCTGATTGCACGAATTCGTGCACTTGGCCTCTAGTTTTCTTATAATTTAAAAGGACTAATTTCATTCTAGATTTTAGATACAAAGGACCTTACAATAGAAAAAGTGGTCATCAATGGACAAGAAGTCAAATATGTTCTTGGAGAAAGACAAAGTTACAAAGGATCACCCATGGAAATCTCTCTTCCCATTGCTCTGAGCAAGTATGAATATTACCCTCTTTCACAGCTAGGCGGGCCAGTCAGCCAGCCTCCCGCCGTCTCCTTCTCCTGACAGGCCCAGCTCCAATCTGCTCCAATTGGGGCAGATTCATGCACTTGGCCTCTAGTTTTCTTATAACTTAAAAGGATTAATTTAATTCTAGATTTTGGATACAAAGGACCTTACAATAGAAAAAGTGGTCATCAATGGACAAGAAGTCAAATATGTTCTTGGAGAAAGACAAAGTTACAAAGGATCACCCATGGAAATCTCTCTTCCCATTGCTCTGAGCAAGTATGAATATTACCCTCTTTCACAGCTAAATAGTAGAGGAATATATTTTCCATTAATTTAAACCTTTTTTTAAGAGGCCAGCCACTTTTATTAATGGAATAATAACAGTGACAAACAGAGAACCATTTCTATGTCATAATCTTGAGATAAGTGCTTTAGATGCAATCTTTTACCTAATCCTTACAGTAACCCTCTGGGTAGGACCTGCACTTTACAGATGAGGAAAGGAAAACTCGAAGTAACTTATTCAAGAAATGGCAGCCAGAATTGTCATATTAGGAGTATATTCCACTCCTTGATATATTGGGGAAGAGAAAAGGGCAGAAAACCACTGGCCTAGAACAAGGGTGATCTTCCCCACCTTTTAGTGGCCAAGTTTCCATGACTTCTTTTTCCAGTTAAGAAAAAGAAAGGAAAAACCCACACATCATTCGTGAGGTGGATGTCATTAACCCCATTCTACAGGTGAAGCAACTGTGACATAGGGAGGTCAAATAATTAGCACAAGTAAGTGGCAGTCAGGACTCAAACACAAGCATGGCTGCTGGTCCCCCGCACTGTCTTGCTGTTTCCTCACTGTCTGTGCTGCTCAAACTATTGGGGCGAAGGATTAGTTTTTGTTATTTCTAATCCGCCACAGACGGATACTTTTGTTGAATGCAATAAAAATGAAATACAAGGAAGAAGAGATTAATCCAAGCACACAGTTTTTATTACTAGATTCCACAAACAAAAACGACTCTAAATGTTTCTAAAAGCTTATTCTCAGTTTCTTGACTTAACCTTGTTTAGTAACAGTTTGCAGTTTAGTAACTGCAATACATTATACTCTGGACCCACTGCTGTGTAGTCCACGTTTCAAAATTATTTCTTCCATTTTCCCACTATCATAAAAGATTACATTGTATCTCACACACAAAAAGCTGGAGTATTCTAATTATTAGTTCCTGTTATATCTTCATAAGCAGTTAGTTTGGTAGAATGAAAAGGATACAGGCTGGCATTCAGGTAGGAATGTGAGAGGCAAACTTACCCACTTAGGACGTGACATTTCTAGAGCTTACTCTCAATCAGTAACAAGACCACGTAAAATATTATTTCTGTTATTTAATAATGTTAAGATATTATTTCTGTTGATATTATGAATTCAGATTTTAGTTAGATTGAATTATACTGTACTAATATATTGGTTTGTTTCTTATAGAAATCAAGAAGTGGTTATAGAAATTTCTTTTGAAACATCGCCAAAATCTTCTGCCCTGCAGTGGCTCACTCCTGAACAAACTTCCGGGAAGGAGCACCCATATCTCTTTAGTCAGTGCCAGGTAAAGAGAATTCAGAATGAGTTATTATTCCCAGCTCATGAAGTTGAATGAAGCAAAGTAGACAGTGGTCTTATGGATACATGGGTTTTACCTGAGATAGCAATTTAATTAATCTTCTGTTGTAAAAATAACATTTTCATCTCTATCTCTCACTATTAATGGATTCACATATTACTTTAACAAAAGAAACATTCTTTAATTTGAAAACATGTCTATCTAGATTGGACTATCTGGGTCATATTTATATTGATATCCCAGCACCTAACGTAGAACTTGGCATACCGTTTACACTTAATAAATGGTCATAAAATGAAAGGAAAATGTTAATAAAACAAAATCTGTACTGATTACGAACATTGTTAACAATAAAGAAGTAGAAAGTGAAATATCAGATTCCCTATTTCTCTCCAGACATCATTACCATTGAAGTAGGTGCATAACCCCTCCAACCTCCTTACACATGCACAAAGTATATACTAAATGTACCTTTAAAACAATATGATTTAAACATCTGTTTAAAATCTAAGAGTAGAGACAATTTATCATAAAAATAGTAAGCATCAAACTCTGTTCTGAAAGGGAAAAAAAAACACCTACTTCTGTCAGTAATCAAATAGTTGACATTAAAGGAACCCACTTCATTAGCTGTTTATTATATTTCCAAGCATTGTGTTAAATACTTTGCATATTTTAATCCTAATATTCCTGCATGACAGATATTATGGTAGGCTCAAATTTGAATGCAAGTCTATAAAAAAGGAAGCAATGTTGGCATGTGAATTAGACATGGTTACTTTCTTTTGCCAATTGAAATACCTTTTCAATCTAAGAAACCCTTAGATTTAACCTGAAAGAGATAGAACGCTCTAGGCAAGAATGTACAAGCTGTGCACTCTCTTAGCAATACCTGATTCTAAGTAATTCTTATAGAATGTCCATAAATTAAAGTTGGCAGGAACTGCGAGATTCGTGAACCATAAGAATGTGAATTTTGAATATTTTTCCATTTCTTATTGGCAACAGTTTTTGAAGTAGAAGAAAGAGATTTCTGTTAAATTCAGAAATTATTGCAGTTGATAGGAAGCACGTAAATACGATTTTGGTTGAGAAATTTGTTTACAATTATCCTCTCTGCATATTTGCCTGGGTTTGGTCTTATCTAGTGAAATGCATATAAAACTCCTTGGCATTGCCAAGTCACCTAACCAGAGCCCATAAAAGAACTTAAAAAGCATGGTCTTGAAACCTCATTTTGGGCGAACGAACCAGGTGGCTCTTATGGTTCTACTCCATTCATCTAGAAGTCAGTCGGGATCTCATATCTTTGGAGAAGCTACTAGGTCTGAAGTGAAAAGGGCAGGAGTTTGGGGTTTTAAGGAAGTTTGTGGTGTCATGAAGTCTGTCTATGAATTACAACAGTCGCAGAGAGAGAACATTAGTATCAGCATTCCTTTAGGCTCAGGAGACTCTCAATAAGGCTGGGTTGCTTTGCTCACCAGCAACAAATACAGACTTAGTTGTAAACAGGCCGAGACCTAAAACCGTAGGTGCTCTGCCACCCTTCTCCGTGGGACCCATGTTGATGACAGACTGCTGTGGAAGCAAAGGAACACTTTATATATTTCATGAATGAACTTGCCTGCATGGTATTGAGAGAGACTGTTCTTCCCCCTTTTCTGCCTAGTTTTTACCTTCAGGGTTTGTTGCAAGACTGGAAACATCAAGACTCGAGCAGCGTTTTCCAAGCTGTGTTTCTCAGAACACTGGCATCCCATTAGCTGTTACTCACCAGAGAAAAATGGGTTTCATGTTAAAAAAAAAAAAAGTGTGAACACAGTCTTCTTTAGTTTAGGTTTCTTCAGAGGCTTCAGGACACAATGTTCCTAGTGACTCCCCAAGATCCCAAGTGTATTTCGCCAAATAGCCCTTTTTTCCTAACAGCTTCTCGCTGGGCACTGCTGTTACTCAGAGCCCAGAGTAGGAAACACTGCATAGCACTGCTTTATTTTCCAGCCTGAAATGCGATCATTGAGCACACATTAAAATGGAAAATCAGATTTTTTAAATTGGCAAATACGTTTTTGCTACTTTAAAAGATCCCAAGAATTGTGAGATGTGTTTTTATCTTTAAAAAGAATGTGTCTAAGGACAATGCTGCAATTCTAATGATTTTTTTTGGGGGGTAGTGATTTGGTTTATAAGAAAGGGAACCAGCTGTTTCTTGTTCTCTCTCCCCTTCCCAGGCCATCCACTGCCGAGCAATTCTCCCTTGCCAGGACACGCCTTCTGTGAAGTTAACCTACAGTGCAGAGGTAAATACCACAAATTATTCACTGAATTAAGTGATTCATGTAAGTAAATGTAATATAAATGAGAAGCAGAGATAAGCATTGAATTTTTGTTTAATTAAATTCTACCTGAAATATGTACAAAAGAGGCTGTGGACCTCATTTTGAATTTCTGTTTTAAAGGCAGTTTTGAACATAAGTGTAAAAAAAAAAAAGAAATGAGTAGCATTCTGAATTTAAAAAGAATTCACAATTCTGCACCTAAAAATAAGATTATGGGAACAATTTTTTTTTAACTTTAAAAAATGGACATTTGCAGAATAAAAGTTCTGTGAATGTACACTATACCCATATAAACATCTAACAGGCATATATGACAAATTTTTCTATACATTTCCAACTTATTCTTGTTCTGGGTACTGCTAATCCTTTTAGGAAAAGGTGAATTATAGTTAGTAAATCAATACTATCCCGGAGGCCAGACTACTTAGACCAGTGGTCAACAGAGCCAAATATCTACAGTACTTCTTCAAAATAGACTCGCCCAGGCCGAAAACCGACTTCTGCGCATGGGCCACGAAGTTTCAATGCACCGTCCGCGTGCCCGCACATGGTATTTTGTGGAAGAGCCACACTCAAGGGGCCAAAGAGCCGCATGTGGCTCGCGAGCCGCAGTTTGCTGTCCACGGACTTGGACCAAGCCAATAGAATTGAGAACTAACCTGTGTTTATGGGACCTTCTTGATTCCCAGATCATCCTACAGCCAACCTACACCATATAACATATCACTGTGTAAATGAAGGGAGGAAACAGAACCAAATTATTTTCTGAATGCTTATAGTTCTAGGGTCCATGGTGATTATAGCACTTGGTTCTGCCTGCTTTGAGTACGAGACCATGCAAGAAAAATCTAGCTCTTACTAGAATGGGTGCTCGATGGATCATTAATTTTCAGAGGATAGTCCTGATTCTGGCACTCATTAGAAACAAAACTTTCAGAAGCATGGAGCTGGGGTTGCACATTTAAGTGTCTGTACGGTTTGCGCCAGAAGGATCTTTTCCATACAAATTTCCAGAGAAAATTATTTTACCATTCTTGGCAATAACTTTCAGTTTCTCATACGATGACCCTTTAAAAGTTCTTCTATTTTTTAACTCCAAGTTTAAGTTTTAAATATAAAATTGTTCCAAACTGTATTCTCTGTCCTAAAGTGAATGTAGGAGCCTTTGAACCTGTAGAGAGAAGAGGTGATGGTGGCTGTCATTGCCGGACATGGTGCTGGCTCTTTGTGTGTGTTATTTATTCCCTGCAGCAGGCCTATAAAGTATTAGCCTCATTTGATGGAGAAACAGAGGCTCAGGGAGGTTCTTTGCCCAAGTCCAGGCAGTTAGTAAGTGGCAGAGCTGGGATTTTAATTTAGTTTCTACCAAGTGTTCTTAATGTGGATGGATGAATGGATAGATAGTTCACATTTGCTTTTAAAGAAGCCAGTTTTACATATTGCTAATTCTATTTACAAAGCTGATACATCTGAACTTATTGGGTTCAAGGTCTATTTATTGTATAGATAGTCACAAATTGGGGGGAAAAAGTTATGTTACATAAGTAGTTCAAGAAACATAGGACCTTTTACTTAAAACTGGAAATGATTTTTCTTGTCCATGAGGTGTCTGTCCCTAAAGAACTGGTAGCACTTATGAGTGCCATTCGGGATGGAGAAGCACCTGACCCAGGAGATCCGAGCAGGAAAATATACAGATTCAGCCAAAAAGTAAGTTCTTAGGGTCTGGATCTTCCTATTTAGTTGGTGGTTGAACTATAAATAGCTCTTACCTATCCAGGGAGCAAAATTGCTTTTGAAATATTTCAGAATTTAGAAAGCGGCTTGTTTTTCCTTTTTTCATCATTTCTTTTTCTTTTGTGCTTTTAAAATATTTCGTTCTACTTATAGTGTCATGTTGAAGAAAGAGGTTGCTAGAAAGGCGTAGTAGGGGCATGCCAGATCCCATTTTTCCTCATCCCAGTTAGTAGCAGGTTTTCTATTCCTTTAAGTTATTATACTTTCTCCTGCTCTGGTACCAGAGTGTGGTCCTTTAGTGTTTACAAATGGAAGAGCAGTTTTAGGCCCCCCAAAAAAGCATTTTGGTACAGTTGTTTTAAGTTAAAATTTCTATGTAGCACAGTGGACAATTTTGCTCCCACTCCAGCTTCTGAGATTCCAAGCTCCCAAAACCTTCAGCATCTTTTTACTGCTAAATTATTTTGTTTTTCTCTTAAATTACACCAGGAGTGGTTTAGAAAAATGAGGTTTTTAAAAAAAAAAATTAAATCAAGATAAAAAACCTAAAAGAAGGGTACAGTTGTCTTAGAGGTTAATTTTTTAAAAAATTTTTTAAAATATATTTTATTGATTTTTTACAGAGAGGAAAGAAGAGGGATAAAGAGTTAGAAACATCAATGAGAGAGGTTAAACATCAATCAGCTGCCTCCTGCACGCCCCCTACTGTACATGCCCTTGACCGGAATCAAACCTGGGACCCTTGAGTCCGCAGGCCGACGCTCTATCCACTGAGCCAAACCGGTCAGGGCAGAGGTTAATTTTTGAGAAATGTTTAAAATATATCTTGTGCAATATGTTTTTCACATTTCAGAAGCTTTCCTTCCTAATGGAATAAAAGGGAAATAGATGTTTTGAAATGGTGTACATTACAATTTTGATCTCTCAAAAATAAGAACTATTTGAGAAGTACAAAAGGAAAGTAATCCATACTACTGTTTGGACATTCAAAAGGAAATTCACTTACTTTTAATACGAATTGTCTTACTTTGTAACATTTTCAAACACTAATTCAAGCATGTGGTGTGTTTTGTTTGCCCCCTTTAGGTCCCGATTCCCTGCTACTTGATTGCTTTAGTTGTTGGAGCTTTAGAAAGCAGGTGAGCTTTTAGACAAATTTTGAGGTTTATAGAAAGATTGAACCTTAGGCATCTTGAACATTTGTTTGGGATAACCTAGTCGGCCATTTGTGTGTTTTTTAACATATCAATCTGACAGTTCTAGAAACATTAAAATCTAATTATAAAATACTAGAGGCCCGGTGCACGGATTCCCTCGGCCTTCCCTGCGCCCTCTCACAATTCAGGACCCTGCGAGGGATGTCGGAGGGCCGGTTTCAGCCCAGTCCCCGCAGGCCAGGCCAAGGGACCCCACCAGTTCACAAATCCGTGCACTGGGCCTCTAGTATACATATAAGATCTTTGGTTAATCTCTTCCCGCCCTCCCTCCTTCCCCCTTTGCTCTGAGATTCATCAGTCTGTTCCATGTTTCTATGTCTGTGTGTTGAGCATCTGCCCCCTGGTGGTCAGTGCATGTCATAGCTACCGGTCAAATGGTTGAACGGTTGCTTAGGCTTTTATATATATAGATAACAAATTAATTTTAAATTAAAAAACCTTTACCAGTCACTGACTGCTTAGATTCTCCAAGTATAATAGACTGAGCATCCACTTACCTTTAATTATAGGTCTGGATTCTAATGGAAACTTGAACCAGTCACTTCTCATAGCCTCCTTGTCGTCATTGTAATGATATCTCCCTTCCCTAACCATAGGGTGTTTATGTGAAACAAAGGAGATAAAAGATATGAAAGCACTTGGAAGTCTATAAATATTCAAGACATATAAGATCTTTTATTAAAATTTTACCAATATACAGAGTGCCCTTCCTTAATTTTTTTGTTTATTTCTAAATAACTAAAAAATAAGAATATCTTTAGTAACTACACTCCTTAACTTGCCAGAAATAAGGACATGATAGAGAAGTCAGGCAAACACAGATTCTGATCCTAGCTCCAGTAGTTACTAGCTATGTCTGTGGGTTTCATTTTTTTCATCTAGAAGCTAGAAATAATAATATGGATTTCAAAGACTTTTTGTGAGGATTAACAGACCTAACCAATGGGAAGCCATTTACTAAATGATGATTATAATGACTGTCACAGTAGCTGACAATTTATTTTTATTTTTATTTTTTTAGTAGCTGACCATTTAAAAGATCTTATTATGAACCATCTCCAATGCATTATCCTATTGAATCCTCCCGTCTCTCTAAAGTAGATACGGTTATTTTCCCCCCATTTACCAGTGCTTGGTGAGTTTTAGTAATTGGCTTAGAGTCATATAGCAAGGAAATGGCAGAGCCAGGACCCAAACAGATCTAGGTTTCTGTGAGCTCACTACACAGACCCGTATTCTGTAGGGTGGCAGCTGCTGACCACATGAGGTCTGAGATGTGCTGTAAATGTAAAGTACACACTGGATTTCTAAGGGCTTCGTATGAAAAGGAATGTCAATCACATCACTACTCATTTTTTATGTTGATTACAGGCTGAAATAATATTTTGGATGTATTGGATTAAACAAAATATATTAAAATTATTTTTGTCTATTTAATTTTGCTTTTTAAAAAATGTGGCCACTAGACCATTTGAAATTTCATATGTAGCTCACATTTGTGGTTTTCATTAAATTTATGTTGAATCGCATTGGTTACCGTTGCTACTCAGTGTGGTCTGCATTCCAATAGCTTAGGATCAACTGGGTGTTGGTTTAGAAAAGCAAATTCTTGGCCCCTGTCCCAAACTTACTACATCAGAATCTGTATTTTTACAAGCTCCCAAGTTATTTGTATGCAAATGAAAGTTTGAGTAGCACTGTCATAGAGTTCACTTCCTCTCTGGGCCAATATCAAGGCAAGCCTTGTTGCTTGGAGTTTTGTGTTATATAACATATTTTAGATGAGAAAAAATATTTTTTAGTTTAAGCTCTATATAAGTGATATAGAGTTCTATTTGTTTCTTCCTTCTTATTGTGGTTTAAAAAGGACCTGAATTTAACATCTTAACCATTTTTAAGTGTACAGTTCAGGAGTAAGAACTACATTCACATTGCTGTGAAACAAATCTCCAGCACATTTTCGTCCTGCAAAACTGAAACTCTATACTCTTTAAGCAACAATTCCTCACGTCTCCCTCTCCCTGGCTCCTAGTGACCACCCTTGTACTTTCTGTTTCTATGAATTTGACTACTTTAAATACCTCATAAATGGAATCATAGAGTATTTGTCCTTTTGTAACTGGTTTATCCACTTACATAACATCCTAAAGATTCGTCCATGTTGTAGTATGTCACAGGATTTCCTCCCTTTTCTATTTGTTTCTTTGATAGAAGAGTGTTCAGCCTTTAAGTACATAACAAAGTTTACATCCACCCCTGTTCTGGAAGAATCTCTTAGTGAGCTGCAAGTGGGTTTCTACACTTGTGACACTGAGGGAGGAAACTAGATCCCACATGTCTTACCAGAAGCCAGTAAACTAACCTTTGGGGGTACCTTGTCTCAGTTTTCATTTGGCCCAGACTGTGTCTCTTTAGAGAGCTGCATATCCATTGCTGCACACAACAAGAGCAGGCTTGTGTCTCTGAGAGGGCATTTAACCTCAGCCCTGCCCTGAGCACATGGTGAATCACACTCCTACTGGAGGATTTGTACACAGTGCTTTAAATCTCTCCTAGAGCCAGGTGCGTAATTTGCCTTGAATTCCTTTTTAATAGGCTTTTTAATTTTGCAGGCAGATTGGCCCGAGAACATTGGTATGGTCTGAGAAAGAGCAGGTGGAAAAGTCAGCTTATGAATTTTCTGAGGTTAGTCACCCTTTTTAACAATTGTGGTAGACGGTCATTTTAAGAATTTGAGTATGAAAGGTGATGGTGTTAGGTGATGTGATAAAAGAATCAAATACATCTTATTTTATGTGAATTTGCATCTGCTACATTTTTTGTATTGTTTTCATTTAAAATGAGCATCACTAACTTACAAGATTCATAGAAAGCAATATATACTTTTAAGAATTTATTATGCTAATGAAGACATACAAATATATATGCATTAATTTTCCAGACTGAAGCTATGCTTAAAATTGCAGAAGATCTGGGAGGCCCATACGTATGGGGGCAGTATGACCTATTGGTCCTGCCACCATCCTTCCCTTATGGCGGCATGGAAAATCCTTGCCTCACTTTTGTAACTCCTACTCTGCTGGTAAGTGTACATAGTTTTCATTTGAAATTGCATTCTTCTCAAATATAAACCTAGGAATAGAGAACCTTAGATTTCCAATAATTTTTTTAAAAATTTTTATTTATATGATGCTTGTTTCTAATTTTATTGTTTATTGTGGTTATCATCATCTCATTTTTCAAAAGAAAACAATTTGGCCATTTGGGAGAAAAAAATATTTGGGGTAAGCTGTTTGGGATTTCAAGGGGTGGGGTGCTGTGTAACAGCAATCCATTGATGAGTTATGTATCCAGACAAAGAAACTATACCATTTACATTTGGCATATAGGTACTGGTATAAAACAAACAAAGAAAAAACCCCTCACTTTACCTTCCTACAACCCAGTGAGTAGGATTAGCAACTAAATAAGGAAAATAAAATACATCATAGGAGACACTATAAAATTTTTAAAAACATACAGTGGATAATAGAGAGGAAGAAGGTAAATAAGGGTAAATAAGAGCACATATAAAAAATGGAAGTAGGAGAAATGTCTCCCAGAAGTTAATTAGAGACAAGAATACTGGCCCTGCTGGTGTTGGAAAATTTCTCTGGGATTAGGAAAGAATTATGCTGTTTTTTAGTTCTGCATATTCTGTTTTATTTTCTAAATACATGTCTGTTTTGAACTCTTAGGCATACCATGCAGAAATACAATGCCAGGGAGTTAATGCCAGAATAGTACATCTTGATATAGGCTGTAATTTGATTACTGAACTACTAAGGTCATTTTCTTCTTTTTTAGGCAGGTGACAAGTCCCTTTCCAATGTAAGTTAAACATTTGTTGTCAGTGTCTTACCCTCATGAAGTATTAAGTCAACTGAATTTAAAACTATCCATTGCATTGTTATGTTAAAGATATGGTTATAAAAGAATACTTGAGAATTCTTGTAAAACATTGTTACATTAACTGTTATTAATAGTTAAATACATTAACCATTCTTAAATCCTTAGCAGATGTAAGAACATATTATGGTTTTTATCTCTTCACATGTTCATTAAATATTTTTTAATGAAGTGATGTATCCATTTAATTTAATATTTTCTAAATGAGTTTTTGTTCCTAATTTTTTTAAACTGTTATACTTTTTTGTCTTTTGCTAAATTATATTTTTTTTTGATGAACTGAGTAATAACGTGAACCTCCCAGCTAAATGTTTAAAAAAATGAACTTAGAATTGAAAGAACTAGAAGGTTTACATTTACATAGTGAGTTATTTTCGAATAAGGTAATGAATTTTACTACTAAATGCATCCATTGTTTCCTTTAGGTTATTGCACATGAAATATCTCATAGTTGGACAGGAAATCTAGTGACCAACAAAACTTGGGATCACTTTTGGTAAGATTTTTTTTTTATTGGTTCTTCATATTAATTTCTTTTCCTGCCTCCCACCACTCTGAATTGTTTTGTGTGTATATCTTGTTTGTCTTTGGTATCACCTCTTTGGTGCACAGATTTTTTTTTTTTTTAATTCTGTAACACTTGTCGCGGTGTTAGGTAGAGTAGAGGTATTCGGTTTATGCTTGTTCTTTAGTTCCTGGGATAGTCACAGCTTAGGACACATAAAACCAGAACCATGGCCTAATTTTCCCTGCCACCCTCTGCTTGGCCAGGCTTCCCATTGTTCTGGATTGGATGCAGGGAAGCACTCCGGGTAGCTGCCTAGACAGGAGTGGTCATGCTTTACACTTGCTTTACTTTGTAGAAAAGCCAAAAAGGAAATACCTTGTTGGTTGTAATGCCTTTTCCTCTCAGCTGTGTCACTGTTTTTATTTTTATTTAAAATAAATTTTTCAGGTTAAATGAAGGACATACTGTGTACTTGGAACGCCACATTTGCGGACGGTTGTTTGGTGAAAGGTTCAGACACTTTCATGCTCTGGGAGGATGGGGAGAGCTACAGAATTCGGTAAATGAGTCATACTTTTAAAAGCAGTCACCCGAAATTGTATAGGTGTTCAAAAATTTAGGTTGGAAAGCACCTTTCCTCAGTAGCAACAAAAAATCATTTTCACAGGGTGGAAAATCTAGCGGATACTGGTATAATATTCTATTGGACTCTGCCCCAAATGTGTTCATGACCAGTAGGACCTCATTAGGTCTTTGCAAGTAAAATAGTCAGTTACTGTGTTTGAATTTTATTTGGTATATTTGTTACTTTAAAGTGCTATCTGCTGAAAGCTGAATTTTCTGGCCAGGCATTGAAACACTTTTCTAGTCTTTTACAAAGAATAAAGCTTATTACAGGGCAAGAAATACCATGGAACATTACGTAAGTAGCCATTCCATTAATAGGCTTCCAGAAATTTATGCTGACATATCCTACAGTTTCCAGTCTCTGAGTTGTATATGTTCTAGACTCCCCTAAAATGTGCCACTGTGGGAAGTAATACTTCCTCATTAGTTTGTTTGCATGGTGGTAACTAGTCTTCATATTTGAACATTCATCCAACTTTGTGTCTTGCAGATAAAGACTTTTGGGGATACACATCCTTTCACCAAACTTGTGGTTGATTTGGCGAATGTAGACCCTGATATCGCATATTCTTCAGTTCCCTATGCAAAGGGCTTTGCTTTACTCTTTTACCTTGAGCAGCTTCTTGGAGGACCAGGCAAGTCATTAGCATTTTCTGAAATTATTTTTTGGGGGTAACATGAAGAACAAGGAAGAATTTTGAACTGTTGATTTGGCTCCATTTTATTCTTTCAGTTCCTTCTGTATGTGGTTGCTGAAGAAATCTGTATCATTTTCTAATGTTACCTCTCTACTTAAAATCTTGAACCACCAAGTTCAAAATTGTGCTGCTTGACTTAAAAAAGCACACACACCAACTCATCAGTATTTTACAAGTTAGGAAAATATTACATATTCATTGGAATAAATGTGTGTGGTATAGAAGTTTATAAGAGTAAAAAGTGAGAGTTGCTCAGTGACCCTTTCCACTCCCCAGGGATAACCACTATTAGAGTGGTCTGGTGTGGATGGCTGCAGATATTTTTCAAAGTGTAAATGAACAAATAGGCAGATAAATATATATAATTATTTTGATTACAGAAAAGGAATCATACTACATACTTACTCCACATTTCTTCAATTCAGTATTTCACATATATCCTCTCATATCAGAATATACAAATCTATCTCACACTTTTTAATGCCATCCTAGTATTACATGGTATGGATGTGCTGAGTTTATGTAACCTTCCCCGTTGCTGAGTGTGTAGGTATTCTCCTTTGTTGAAGGTCTTTGAAAGCCCTTCCTCCTCTGGGCCCATTCTGCCCGTCCGATATTTCTCTCTTAATTGAGTCATTGCCTTTAGAACTTGTGCTGTGTGTTACTTTTCGGTGTCTTCATTGTGTGATCCCTTTACCGATAATTAGGATTTCTCTTCTCCCTTCAATCAAGTTACATATATTTTTTAAGTTCCAACTTAAGTCCTACCACCTTTTTGAACACTGACTCTTTTCTGAATGTTCTCTGTGGTTAACAGTACAATACCAAGCACCAGAAAAAAAATGTTAAATAATTACCTTTCCATTAATAGACTTTTTTTTTTTAACTTTTAGAGGTTTTCCTAGGATTCCTGAAGGCTTATGTTGAGAAATTTTCCTACCAGAGCATAACCACTGATGACTGGAAGGACTTCCTGTATTCTCACTTTGAAGATAAGGTTGGCTTTAAAGAGCACTCTTATTTTTCATGCCCAATATGTCTTTAACAGCTGTTTGCTGGCTGACTTGAATTACTTAATAGTAGTGTTGGTCTAAAATTTGTTTTGAGGCTCAATCTTTTATTGTATTTTTTTTTCCTATTTAAAATGTGATCTGAACAGCGTGAACTAATGTATAGAATTATCCTATTTCTGAGACATCTCTGATAGTGTTTTAGAATTTTTTTGTATGTACTTTTCATATTGATTTAACAGAGCATGATTAATATGAATTTATTTTAGAAAAGAAACTTAGAAATTATCTTGACATGCCAGTATAAATTATAGCTTTGAGTACCTAAAAGTCTGTTTTAGATTTAGATTTAGAAAAAGTTGTTCTGTAGAAAACTGGGTGTTCTTACTGTTCACAGGTTGATATTCTCAATCAAGTCGACTGGAACACCTGGCTCTACTCCCCTGGACTGCCTCCTGTAAAACCCACGTCAGTGCTTACCCTGCTAATGGTTTCCTTCTCGTTCTCCCAAATCCTGAAGCTCCTCAAACTATCGGAAAGGGTTTCTGCCTTCCTTAAGCGGTTACTAGTTAGTGATGAAAGCAGAGCTCTTAGGTGTTTGAACCTTAACCCTGAGGTCAAAAGAACAATCTCCGTGATAATTAAATATAAATCAGTTCAATTCATTGCAAGTAATTATTTAGTGCCTCCTTTTTGCACAAGGATGGTGAAAGAGAAAGATATTGCCCTTTCCTTGAAAACATCGGCAATAAGAAAAATGACCTGAGTATTATGCTAATCATGATAACAGTGTTATAAGTTATCATTTGCAGAGGAGGCAAATGAAGTTTCAGTAGGTAAAGTGTCTTGCCCAGGGTTACACAACAAATAAGAAATAGGAGTTGGGATTCGAACCCTGGTTGTCTCGTCTCCAATACAGAGACTTTTAAACTAAGAACCTTCCTCAATCAGGGACCCGAATCCTGGTCTTCCACGAGGATGCAAACTCGCGCATGTTCTAGCCAGGAATGCTGTTCCTGTTACATGGAATGCTCCTCACCCAGCTAATTCCAATCTCGGTGCGAGGCTTTCTTGTGTTGCCTCTTCATAGCTGTTGCCACAGTAGTAATTCCACATTGACTTGTGTGATTATTAACATCTTTCTCCTTGACTACATTGAAGCACCGTGAGAGCCGGGCTCATACATATCTGGTTTTGCTCATTACCTTTCGTAGGACCTTGCCATAAGTAAGGGCTGCTTCCCTCCTTGAGCCAATAATCCCTACCTTGTTCTTTTCATTACAATGAGAAGGAAATTTCAGGGCACCAAGAAACAGACCATCCAAAGGTTTTTACTGTCCTGTCTATTGGTGTGTTTTTTCTTAAATCAGTGCTAAGTAATGTTCTAGTTGAAGGCGATTTACTGCCTGAGCAATCCAGGGTCTCTGATCCCGTTTGGTCTTAAGGACAGACCAAAGGGTTTGCCTACAGTCCACAGCCTGACTGCGTTGTGACGGTGAACTGGCAGCTGACTCAAAGGTCACTGCCTTCACCCTAGAACGCAAACTCTCCTGAAGCAGGTTCAATGGTAACTTCTAATCAAAACTTACTTCGTGTGGGCCCTAAGGCAGGTACCCTCTGATCTCTACTAGGAACATTTCACAGCAAGCAAGCATGACTTATAGACGAAGAGGGCAATGTTTTGCAAGAATTTTGCATACATTACACGGTTTCTTCCATTATTGTAAAACATAAAAAAGAGAAATGAAATTATCATCACATGATTTCAGAGTCTCCCAAGGGTCTCTTGTGACAACCAGTATTTCCCCAGTGATTAGAACAGTGTCTGTCACGTAAGTGCTTGCAGATTTATTGGATGGTTCGGTGGTTGGAACAAGAGAATGTAAGATCCTTGAGAGCAAGGACTCTTGTTTGTCTGCTGTCCGAGTGCGCAGAATTGCCC
This sequence comes from Myotis davidii, assembly GCF_000327345.1. Classification (NCBI taxonomy): domain Eukaryota; kingdom Metazoa; phylum Chordata; class Mammalia; order Chiroptera; family Vespertilionidae; genus Myotis; species Myotis davidii. Next base: position 2,844,134 of record NW_006286243.1, on the reverse strand, counting down.
CTGCCGTACAGTAAACACTCAGTACGCTCAGCTGAGCCCCAGCTCCTTCAGCATTTACTACCCAGCATTTGCTACTCAGTCTTGCCTGAGATGTTCTGGCACACTCTTCAAAGAGGAATCAGGAGCTTCATTAATTTGGTATCCACTTGGATTTCTGAGTTCCTGGATGACGCCAGTCATATTTAAGTCAGGCAGACTATTTCTTATTCCCAGCACCCTGGAGATCTTTGTCTTTATTTAAAAATAACTTTGAAATTTAAGTATGATCTATAACCTCAAAATTGCATTTATGCAAAAGCATGTGCACTTTTCTTAATCTCTAATATTTTTTTATCTTTGCAGTTATGATATGACCCTGACAAATGCTTGTATTGCCTTAAGTCAAAGATGGATTTCTGTGAGTAATACTGTGTGACTTTTGACTCCTATTTGAGTTGTACAAATATGTCTGTACACATGAAGGTGGTGGGTCAGGGGTTCTGATTTTTCTTGTTTCTTTTAAGCTCTTAAAATAAGTATGCAAAAATATCTGCATTTTCTCATTTCCTCATAAATCATTTGTAAGCTGCTACTTCAAATATAGCCATTACACATACCAAGGAAATCTAAAATAATCTTGGGTACTGTTTAACGATGTTAGGGAAGAGTGGAGGCACTTTTGCGCTGTTGATATCACTGTTCACATCTTTGAAACTCCCTAAGGAACAGCTTCTTCATGTATATACTGAAACTAACCC
>NW_006286243.1:2830879-2843190 GCF_000327345.1 Myotis davidii | reverse complement strand
CCATCATCCTTACTTTTATTAACACAATTTGTCCTAAGGCAAGGTGGAGATAATACACTTCAAAGGGTAAGGTTTCAAAGGGTACAGAGGCATTGTCAGTTTGGGGAATAGCCTACGGCTGTTCAGGTGTTTGGCCAGTAGGAGGCAATAACATGTAGATTAGGACGCCTTTAATTGTCTGGCAGCCACAATCAGTTTCTTATTCAGGTTTGGGGAAATGCCTTTAGCCATTCCCAACAGATGACTACATCTGTGACTCAACCCTGTTGAGTCCCCAAGTTTCATCAACCTTTTAATGAAACTCTTGAAATTATTACATGCTGGAATTGGTCTACGGCAGTAGCAACATTACAGTTATGAAGTAGCAACGAAAATAATTTTATGGTTGGGTCACAACATGAGGAACTGTATTTAAAGGGCCAGAAGGTTGAGAACCATTGCCTTAGAGAAACCAGCATGAATACAAATCTTGGATAATTCTTACAGAGGAGGAAAAATAATTATTTCTCTTCCCTCTGAATTCTTAGCTGAGATCCCTGTAATAAAAGACAGATTAGCTGGGCCAGCGTGGCTCATAGGTTGAGCGTCGACCTATGAACCCGGAGGTCACATTTTGATTCCTAGTCAGGGCACATGCCCGGGTTGTGGGCTTGATCCCCAGTGCGGGGTGTGCAGGAGGCAGCTGAACAATGATTCTCTCTCATCATTGATGTTTCTCTCTCTCTCTCTCCCTCTCCCTTCCTCTCTGAAATCAATAAAAATATATATTTTTTAAAAAGACAGATTAACATGAATGGTACAAAGGGTGTCAAAAGTTTCCTCCACTCTTACTAACAGTCTAATTTTCAAAAATAATATTGACTTTAGAAGGCATAGTGATGTAATCTCAGAAATAATAAAGTAGCTAAGGCTTTATTTTTTTACAATTTTACATATTCTTATATTTCTGTCTTTTTCTTAATTTTACTTTCATGTCAGATAAACCAATAAATATTAAATTTTACACAAATGGAAATAACCAAGTAACATTTATTATAGGCCAAAGAAGATGATTTGAGTTCATTCAACTCAGCAGACCTGAAAGATCTCTCTTCTCATCAGTTGAATGAATTTTTAGCACAGATGCTTCAGAATGTAAGTACTAGCTCAAAACATTAGGAATTAGAATGGGCATAAGGCAGAGCATTTACATCGAACCCAACCTGGAAGAAATGTTAATGTGGAAACAAATAGAAAAAAATAATTTATAAAATTCATTCACTTAAAAATATTTGTTGAATGCTTAGTATGTTTAGTATTGTGCTGAATATAAAAATATGAATAAGAAATACACCATGTCCTCAAAAAGTTTATAATCTAGTAAGAAAGGTCACACATGCAAAAGTTAGCAATAAAAGGTGGTATATTTTATGTATCATTTGAGAAAAAGTTGATTAGGCATAAGGACTCCCAAATGGCATAATCAAGGAACGATTTGGAGGAGTGGGGCTTGCTTTGAGCAGAGCAGTGTTAGCAGGGAGGGAAAAAGTCAAGTCCAAGGGGGCAGCAAGTGACGGAGTGTGCCCCGTGCTGCAGGAGTAAATCGTCGCTCTGGTTAAGGAGTTAATGAAGGCAACACTAGACAGGCTGGTAGGGTCTGATGGGGTAAGTCTTGAGTGCTGACAATTTTAGATTTTGTGCTCGTCAGTAGGGAAGGATGTAACATGTTTAACAGGAGAGTCGTTTGATGCAATGGTGGTTATGGAAATTACTCTGCTGGTGATGGGAAGGCTGGGTTGACATGAGGAACATTGGTGGTGGCGTTAGGTGGGAGGCTCACAGGAAGACCTGGCGTGAGGGAGGGGCAGGTGGGTAGGGAAGGAACAGGACAGGTGAGAGGGACATCATACAGGATGAAAGCATAGGGTTTTGTGATTGACTGGATTTGGGGGTTACCAGGGAAGAATCTATGCAGATTTGAACGTTTCAAACCCAGGTAATTGAAGCAATATTTCACTGAGAGGAGAAGCTACATTTTGAGAGGGAGGTAATGACTGGGTCTTTACTGTTACATAAGGGAGCTCTCAGGTCTAAGGACCTTGAGAGGGATGGAGGAGACTTGGAGCAGAATTTCCTATGAAATGAGCAAAATGAGCAATGGGATTTCAAGGCAACGGGGACCTTAGAGAATCAATTTTTAGTGCATGAAGTCATCATGATTTCACAAATGTCTGTAAGCACCGCTATGCGGCCTAGGACCAGGAAGAAGGAAAACGTGACGGGATGACTGGGAAATAGGAACAGCAAAGAGGGGTGGGGGGAGAGTAGGGGGCCTACGGGGTGATCTTCACTGGCTGACCTTCCAGGGCAGCCTTGGAATTTAGTTGAGACTAAACAATTTGGAAGGATCTAGCAGTCAGTAAGAGCAGAGATGGTGAGTGAGTGTGGAGTGAGTTTTGTAAGTTGAGGTCATGGCTGGAGAAGAGAATTACCATCTACCTAGTGGCACCTCACACTCCACTTGTCCAAACTGAACTCTTCTTTCTTTTTGTCACACGAACCCTCCCTGTTAAGATGGGTTAAGATGGGCACAGGAAGTTTACAATTTCAGGGGAAATTGTATATAGAAATTTGTGTTTATATGGTAAATGCGGTGGTGTTTTGTTTTGGTTTTGTTTTGTTGTTGTGGGGTTTTTTTTGTGTGTGTGTGTTTGTTTTTTTCACAAAGGAAGGGTCCAGTCCATATGATCCATCAGATTCTGAAAGGACTCTGTAATATAAAAGTTTAAACACTGTTGTTTTTGTAGGGCTGTAGATAATTTAAAAGAGATTTCAGAGGAAATATGCAAAGATAAAGTTGGGGGGGAATTCATGAGGAAAAAATTAAGAAACTGATTTAATCTGGAGAATGGAATAAATTTAAAATATATCAGGAAGAACTTGAAAGAAATTTATCAGAAAGAATCTGAAAGTTAATAATTATATATACTAAAAAGTCAGAGGGCCATAATCCTCATTTAATTCTCTGTGTACTCCACAAATTAAATTATCCCTTTGCTCCTGGTAGAATATCCTTATCCAGAATAAGTTTGCACAAAATTTATTTTTGTGTGCATTTGTTTCTTTTATTTTTATCTAACTTACTTTTATATTAGAAAATATTTAGGATTTTAATCTGGCTAGGAATTTCTCTCCAGCTCCTTTCTTCCAAGGAATCCTGTTGAAATGATACGTTATACTTTTTCATTTTGCTCTTAGGCACCTCTTCCATTGGGGCACATAAAGCGAATGCAAGAGGTGTACAACTTCAATGCCATTAACAATTCTGAAATACGATTCAGGTACATCATTTTAACTTGTCTCTGTGGAAGAAAGTAGAAAACTAGTTTCAATGGTGGAGAAAGGGAAAGCAGAGTCCTAAGACATCCTGGTCAAATTTATTGCTTTTATATAAATAATTACAGCATTTTTTAAGGAATAGTTGCAATCTTGATAAGATTATTAATCTTTTTATTAGAATCTGTTCTAAGCTTTTCTTGCCTTTAAAAATGATTAGGCTTAAGGACTCAATGGTAAATAGGCGTTCTCCCACAACTCGCCAAAGTAACTCTGAAATGAGAATGGTTAGAAATCTCTGATTCTGTTATGTGGTTAAATTTTCTTAATTTAGATTTATAGTGTGAGGCTTAAACCAAAGTTTAATTCCTTCAGAAATTGCATATATAAGGTACATGAGCAACTACTTACTCCAGACCTGTTAAAACATATGATCTTTTAAAAAAACAAATTCCTCTTCCTTCTCTTCTCCAATTATTAAATTGTATATCTATTTGAAATTCTCAGAATAAAGTGGTGTACAGTGTAATCATAATAGGATTATTTATCATTACAAAAGTTATTTTCATATATACCTGTCCTATCCTGCTTCTTCCTCCTCCTTTCCTACCCCATATCCACTAAAATCCTGCTTTCAGATGGTTGCGACTCTGCATTCAATCGAAATGGGAGGAAGCAATTCCTTTGGCTCTAAAAATGGTGACTGAACAAGGAAGAATGAAGTTCACACGACCCTTATTCAAGTAAGAACCGAATCAAATTATGCTTTGAATTTATATAAAGATGAGGAAGAAAAAAATATTAAATAAATGTTTTTGTTGTTGCTAAAATACTTTGTAAAATGCAATCTAAAATAATACATATTTATATTTGTTAAAGGATATAGATCAGTGGTTCTCAACCTTCCTAAAGCTGTGACCCTTTAATACAGTTCCTCATGTTGTGGTAACCCCCAATTTCATTGTTACAAATTGAACATAATTAAAGCATAGTGATTAATTACAACAACAATATGTAATTATATATGTGTTTCCTGATGGTCTTAAGCGACCCCTGTGAAAGGGTCGTTCGCCCCCCAAAGGGGTCGCGACCCACAGGTTGAGAACCACTTATATAGATAGAATTTTTGTATAGGAACTAATACTTGCAAATATTTAAAATTTGAGATAATTTCATTAACTTTTTAAGAAGCATTATATATGATTTATCTCTGATGGGCCAAATGGGGTAGACAGTGATGAAAAGTAAATAAATCATAAATAATCTTATAGACACAGAAAGATCTTTAAAAGCAAGTAGAAGATAACTAGTGAGTAGGCATGGTCAAGAAAAATGTCTGAAGATGCACTGAGCAAGTAAAGTCAAATTTTTTTTATTCAAATGTTGCAATGAGGTAAAAGAGTAGTTGATTGACATACAGGAACGCTTGACTCCAAGAAACATTGAAAAATATCTCGGTGAAGTTATTTTGACTATGGATTTGGCAGGAATTCTGAGAAAAAGATATTATGACAAATATTTATGATTATTTAAAATTTTCCAAAAAAAAAACAAAATAAATCATTAGCTATGTTTCTTCTTCTTCTCTTTTTCTTTTTGTAGGGACCTGGCTGCCTTTGACAAGTCCCGTGATCAAGCCATCTGTACCTACCGAGAGCACAAAGCAAGTATGCACCCTGTGACTGCCATGCTGGTGGGCAAGGACTTAAAAGTGGATTAAGGACCCGTCTGATGCTCATGTCAAGTGCTTCTCTTTTTTAAATTGAATTCATAAAGAAATATAAACTCCAGCTCATATTGTAACTAAAAATGTTTTTACGTTTGGCTTTTTATTGTTTTGTCAGTGATTTTCATAAATAAAGCTGAGCTACCTTCCCCCCCCATTCCCAAATCCCCAATGGCATGTTCTTTATAAAGTGAATTTTCTAAAAGTTTAATTTTTTTGATTTATAAATGTAAAATTTTCAGTTTCATATTTATTTTCTCCCAGTATGATCACAAAATATGTCAACATATTTACCTGTTAAATTTAAGTTGTGTAATTTGAATCTGCTGCACACCAAGAATTCAGTATGACTAGGGTTTTGCCTTTTAAGTAACTATAGTGTGAACACTCCGTTGGATTTGCTCATCACCCAGCTGGTGGATATAGGATGAACTCCCTTATCAAAGTGTGTCAACTCTAGGGGACCCCTCTGCTCCTCATGCCTGGGTCCCCTGCTGATCCACTGGACTCACCCTGCTCTCCTGTGCATTAGCGTCTGGTAACGACCCTGAACACCAGTACTTCCCATCAGTCTCTTGATGGTCTGTTCAACTTGCCTCTACTCTTTAGTGGTCAGCAAACATTCTTCACCCACATAGAGCATAGAGCATGTGGGAAGAAATATTAAAAACAGTACAACAACTTGATCCAAGTAAGAGAGCTGTGGATGCCATGTAGTGCCCCAGGGTGCCTCAGCACACAGTTTGGGAATCAATTCATTAGGATTCTTTGATTGTAACTGACAGTAACCGAAATGACTAGAAGTCAGAAAGGGAATAGGATGGTTATTTTAAGGGTACAGGTAGAGGGAGGTCATCGGAACCTGTGGACAGACAGAAGGAGTCTGGCACCCAGGACTGCAGAGCCATCAATACTCTGGCCTCATTTCTGTTTCTCTAGTCCACATGGTATAGTCTGGCTGCCCCAGCTTTTCTGTTGTAATCTTAACTTACCATGTTGAGAAACTGTCTTGATTCCAAATTTCCAGAAATGAGACTGAGCCAGGTTGGGTCTACTCCTGGCCAAATAAACTCTAGCAAAGAGGAATGGTGTTTTTGAGTATAAATGTGGGTGGGGTATATTATTGTTAAATACCCCCCGAAAGTGCTGATGGAGTGACACAAGTCTCAAAACAGATAGCAAATACCCTGAAGGTGGGGCAGATATCAGAGAGAGAACTTCCTGTCCATGTCTGTAATCCTGAGTCTGCTGATTTCACTCTCCCTGGACATGGATGTACACTGCAGTGTAATTCTCAAAACTTCATGCCAGGAATAGGGCAGAGAATTCAGCTCAGACCCCTGGTCTGTAATCATGTTCTAAGTGATTAGACTGTGGATCCACGAATCCACATGATCCTTTTGAAGGCATCGCTGGCCCTCTAAGCTCACCACATAGTCTAAGCCAGTGGTCGGCAAACTCATTAGTCAACAGAGCCAAATATCACAGTACAATGATTGAAATTTCTTTTGAGAGCCAAATTTTTTAAACTTAAACTATATAGATAGGTACATTATTAACTTAATTAGGGTACTCCTAAGGCTTAGGAAGAGCCACAATCAAGGGGCCAAAGAGCCGCATGTGGCTCGCGAGCCGCAGTTTGCCGACCACGGGTCTAAGCTAATGTCACTTTTCAATATCACTGATGAGTGATACTAAAAGTGAATTGTGACAAGGGATCCTTGAAGGGTGGTGTGGAAGGGTGCTATGAGGAAGGCAGAGGGCGCTAAAGACACACGTCCAAACATTTACCTGGGGCCAGCTCAGTGGAGTCTAATAAGCATCTGTTCAGTGTCTTTGTGCCAGGCTGGTGTATACACATAATTTCCGGGTGAACAAAGGTAAGTAATTTCTATAAAATGCTAAAGAAGAGGCACACTAAAGCAGCCCAGAGAAAGGGGTTTAGGGAATGCTTTCTGGAGAAAAGAAAGCATAAATGAGTCAAGGAATAAGAAAGATCTTATTGGAGGTGTGTTCTGGATGGAGAGAGTAACAAGTAAGGGTATAGATTTGTGGGTGTTTGGGTCATGAATTTGGACATAACCAATGGAAATAGCTTATCTCTGCTCTACTGTGTCTAGGGGCCTGAGCCTCAGATCTCTGGGTGTGATGCAATTTGCTGGTAGCTGCTATCATCTGGAGCCTTCTTCCCTCACATGTCCCATGTCTGGCCTGGGATTGCTCAAAAGCTGGGCTTAGTTTGGGTTTTCTCACAGTACAGGGAATAGTTGGACTTAACCAGTCTTCCTTACATGTCTGCATCCATCCCCAGAGAGTAAGCACCATAAAGGCAGAGAATGCATTGTATTTATTCATCCCCAGCATCTAGCACAGTACTTGGGACATAACAGGTGTTCCAAGAAATATTTATTGGATGAGTGAATGGAAGGGAGCAGAAAGTTAAGCTACTTCATGTCAAAAGGCCTCTGTTTTCTGAGAGGTAGGAGGTAAGGTCCTCTGAGAATGAGGTGAGGTGGATATTGAAAAGGTCCTCGAGGCGGTGAATGTTTTGGAAAGTGGGCAAGTAGGAGGGCAGTGCCACCATCTGCACCATCACAGGACTTTCTGTAGCAGAACCTCTCCCTGGGTGAACACAGGGGTCAGGTTTTACTCAGAGCGTAGGCACAGGTTTAATGTTATAAAGAAATTTCAAAATGTTGAAGAAAGTGGTCCAGGTGGGCAACTAGGGGACTGGCTTCCTAGGAAAATAAGTGAAGAAGCAGGTAGGAGGTGCAGGGCAGTAGGAAGCAACTAGAGGTCAAGTCCTAAGGGCGGAGATGACCGAAGTAAATTGGGGGGGGGGGGGGGGGGAGGGGGAGTAAGGCTATAAAGCTATGGCCAGAAGGTGGGTATTGGAATGGAAGATTTACGTGTATCAAATTCACGAGATGACAAGTTCCAGAATGCGGTTAGAACTTGGGTGGCTCAAGTGCAAGTTTCAATAAGGCTCAAGGCATGTTAGCTCTTTATTTGTCCACATTCCGGAAGCTGCCAGAGAAAGAGATGCTGGTATGGCATCTAGTCCCAGCAGAAATCTGTTTTCATAGGAATAGACCTTTTAGGATTTTTTTTTCTATTGTGTTAATCACATCTCTAGAAACTGGCTGACCACCAAAATGCTGCTCAACTAGCGCCCACTACTAAACTAGCCTACTTTTCTTTGATCTTTTCCATGCTCTTCACAGTTTCTTAATACTAGTGGCAATGAATTGGGTGCAGGGAGCAGTTACCTGTGTTGAAGAAGCTTAACTGGATTAGGGATATTCATGTATAAAGATGAAAGAACATCTATAAAACAAAATAGGTTTATAGAGTACTGAAGTCCAAATAATAGTCACAAACATGTCGGAAGCATTTTCAGTGCACCAGGTGCAGCTCTAAGGGCTTTCCATGTGTGAACTCACTCAGTCCTCTCACCAAACAGGCCTTTGCAATTGACACTATCAATATCTCCATTTTATAGATGAAGAAACTGAGGCCCAGGGAGGTCAAACGACTTGCCAGAGGTCACAGTTCGTAAAAGGCAGGCCCAGGGTGGGATCCCAGGCAGATATGGCAAGTACTGCGGTGAGGCATTTATTCCCTTTCCCTTCTGAGGAGGAAACAGGCTAATTAAGAACTTACTAACCAGCCTCGGAGCAGGCGTTCCACCCAGGGCTGGCTGAGCTGTTAACCTTCAAGCCCTGGCTCTTGGTCCAGACGGTGACCTTTGAAAAGTTGAGAAAATGATCTCTGGCCTTTGCAGCCTCCCTCTGTGGAGGAGCAGCTTGGGAGAACCTTAGCAGTGACAGAGTCCTTGCTCAACACCTGTTTGTGGAATAAACAAATGAGTGAGGATTGCCACACTTCCTGGTGTCACACTTGGCCGGCAGGTTATTTCACAGTTGAGTAATCCCAAATAAAGACAGGAACATGGTGTTTCTAAGTTGCTCTTAATGGAAGGGAATGCAGACAGGAACCCGGGAGGGAGAAACCGGGGAGCCTGAAGAAAAGGGCGCTAAGACCCCCAGGCCTTACTGTCCTAGGGCTGCATCGCTGGTGTGCAGGAGGCTGGCCTGCCTGCCTCCCCCTCTCCGGCCTCTAGCTCAGCTGCAAAAACCCAAAGGGACCCTGGGGCCTTGATCAATATTTGTCCAACGCGTAAATTGGTAAAGGCAAGGGAGGTGGCATAATTTGAAAGTCCATCCTCACTCTCCCCACCCACCACACCTCGGTAGCCTCTGCTAGATAAAACTGTCCGCTCCTGGTGACTGTCACCTGCGGACGGCCTGGTTGCTGTAGCCTCAGGGGCGGCAGGAGCACCGGAGCCATGCCCAGGTACACAGTGCACGTGCGCGGAGAATGGCTGGCCGTGCCCTGCAAGGACGCGCAGCTCACGGTGGGTTGGCTGGGTCGCGAGGCCGTGCGCAGGTACATCAAGAACAAGCCGGACAACGGTGGCTTCGCCTCGGTGGACGACGTGCACTTTCTGGTGCGCCGCTGCAAGGGCCTGGGCCTGCTGGACAATGAGGACCCGCTGGAGGTGGCCCTGGAGGACAATGAGTTCGTGGAAGTGGGTGAGTGGCCGGAGGGGAGAGGCGCGAATGGACGCAGCACACATCCCCACCTGCTGGCTGTGCAAGTGCTGCCAGGCCTCTGGGGGCCTTAGATCCTCACCGACCCTACTGAGAAGGGGGCGGGGGTGGGGGCAGGTCTATCCACCGTTTACAACAAGGCAACAGGCTCCCAGAAGACGCCGCTTACCTAGAGTCAGTCAGGCTGCTAGTAAGAAGCCAAGAGCAGATGTGAACTCGGGACTGCAGGTCTGAATCCCTTCGAAGTAATTGAATTACTTTGTCCTATATAACTTTAAACTATATATATATACTTTTATTGATTTCAGAGAAGAAGGGAGAGGGAGAGAGAGAGAGATAGAAACATCAATGATGAGAGAGAATCATTGATCGGCTGCCTCCTGCACCTCCCTCCCTTCCCCCATCCCCATCCCACTTATGGAGCCCCAAACCCCGGGCATATGCCCTGAAAGAGAATTGAACTGTGGCCTCCTTATTCATATGCTCAACCACTAAGCCACCGGGTGGTGTATGTAACTATTTTTATAAACTTAAAGGTGAAGCCCTTCAAAAGACCTTCACCAGATGAGAGGCCTGTGGCACAGAGGAGTTCAGATTTCAAACAAAATAAAGCTGGGATGGGACAGAGGTGGGGGTTAGATCTTGAACTTTCGTTTAAACCAGGGTCCACGCCCGGCACCTGCATCTCTGCCCTTTGCTCTCCTTCATTGTAAAGATGCTAAGAGCACTTGGAAGTATCTGAAGTCATTTTAAAGCAGCCATTTCGAAAGAATTCAAAGGCAATTGAAGGGCCGGCACTTCCTTGCTTTACCAGCAAGGCCAAAGGGGCTCTCCGTTGTGGTCTGTAAGGGGTCCTTCTCGTCTTCTTGTTTCAGTTATAGAAGGGGATGCCATGTCTCCTGACTTCATTCCATCGCAACCAGAGGGAGTTTACCTGTATCCTTTCCTGCAGATTCTGGGGATACTCTGGGGGTGGGGTCCCCCGCCAGGGACGGGGCTGGGCTGTGCCACACTTCCCAGTAATTTCCTTTACCTGGATTCAGGTATAGCAAATACCGAGAGCCTGAAAAGGTAAGCGGCAAACCACTCTTTTTGTTAAGAAAATGAAGTCCCCCTTATTTAAGGAGGGGGAGGACCAGCAAGATTTATGAGCAAACATTACCAATTAGGACGGGACTTTCTCCAGCCCCATGTTGTAGGAAAAAGCACTAGAAAAACAGTCCTTACTCAGCTTCCTCTTAAGTAAGGTGTCTTTTATCTTAGCACATTAATAGCAGTGATAAAATCTCTGAAGTGGCCAAGTTTGGTTCTGCTTGAGGCTTCCCTATCTCTTGTCCGAGCAGCTAAGCTGTTCAGACTCACGGAGACCCCTTCCTTTGTGCAGTACATCGAATTAGATGGGGACAGCCTGACCACGGAGGACCTGGTCAACTTGGGGAAGGGACGCTACAAAATAAAGGTAAGGGGGAGGGACGGATGTCCTCTGACCCTTTTTGCCACATGTGGACATCTTCCACGTGCTCCTCTCTGACCAATGTTTTCCTAGCTCACCCCAACTGCGGAGAAGAAGGTGCAAAAATCCAGGGAAGTCATAGACAGCATCATAAAAGAAAAAACGGGTATCTTTCCCCCTTTGTGTTATACAATTATTTTTATAGGCTTAAAAATATATATCCTGCATCTAATTGGATGGTGTCTGTCTTTTATTCCAGTTGTGTACGGCATTACTACAGGTTTTGGAAAATTTGCCAGAACTGTTATTCCTATCAATAAGCTAGAGTAAGTTTGGCTCCTGCTCACACACATCCACATGCCACCTACCCCCATTTTTCAGGTTCCTTTCAACAAGGGAGATATCATTAGACCCAATTTACAGATGAGGAGGATAAGGCTCGGGTTAATTTACACATGACTTGGTATTGAACTTAGAGGCTTGCTGGTTTCTTCCACTGCCTCATGCCGCCTCAGTGTCCCTCCAAAGATGTAACTGTCCCTCCGCTCACTTCCTCGGATGAGGGACCATTTTCATGACTATGAGTTTACCTCCCAGAAAACCCTGTCAACACTTTGATGAACCTTCTCCTTCTGGAACATTTTATATCACTTTTCTAAAGTCAATATCTACATGTTTCCAAACATTTTCCAATAGGTTTGAATGGCCACACACAACTTTTGATCATAGGAAAATTTCCTAATTCCATATTTAGATCGTTTCTAACTTTTTGTTCTTAGAAACATGGCTATAATGAACCAACTAGTGCCTGGTCACGTCTTTAAGATACATTGCTAGAATTCTAGAAGCTTCTAGGTCAGATTAGAACGTGCACAGTAACAATAAGAAGATTTTTTTCCCTTTCTCTTTTAGGGAGCTCCAGCTCAACCTCGTACGTTCACATTCTTCAGGTAAATCATTCGAAATGTTGGGTACCTCCTAGATCTTATTTGGTTAGCTGAATAAAGTACAGTGTGATGCATCTTGTAACAGCCATGAAGAGTCAATATATTCTAGGGACTAGGTGCTTCAGGGGAGGGAGGGAAGCAGAAAGCAGCAGACAAGACCACCTTCCAGCTGAATCTCAGAAAAAGGAATAGACCAAGTAGAGGGACAGGATTGGGACAGGAGCGGTGATGCTGAGAGTGGTGTACTCAGGATTTGA
>NW_006286243.1:2812004-2830292 GCF_000327345.1 Myotis davidii | reverse complement strand
TGTTGGTCAGAGGAAAAATCTCTTAATTCCATATTTAGATCATTTCTAACTTTTTGTTCTTAGGAACATGGCTATAATGAACCAGCTAGTACCTGATCACGTCTTTAAGATACATTGCTAGAATTCTAGAAATTTCTAGGTCAGATTAGAACATGCACAGTAACAATAAATGAAGGAGCAGAGGACCACAGAGGAAGAAGGTAGTCCTCATGAAGATATGGGTTCCATATCACCTTTCCCACACACAGCCTGATCTCGATTGTTTCTCTATGTACAGTGTTCCTCACCCACATTCACGCAGCAAATCTGACTGTGTCTTGGCTAAAACCTATAATGCTTTCTGTTGTCCTTGAGTAATTGTCTTCCTCCAGACTAGGTCAGATTAGAACATGCACAGTAACAATAAGTGAAGGAGCAGAAGACCACAGAGGAAGAAGGTAGTCCTCATGAGGATAGTGGTTCCATATCACCTTTCCCCCACACAGCCTGATCTCGATTGTTTCTTTATGTACAGTGTTCCTCACCCTCATTCATGCAGCAAATCTGACTGTGTCTTGGCTAAAACCTATAATGCTTTCTGTTGTCCTTGAGTAATTGTCCTCCTCCAGGCATTTGTTCTAGATCCTACTGGGGGAGGTGGGTCTCGCTGGCAAAGTGAGCTTGGCCAGAACGAAGTTCTCCTGGAATAACTGTTGTCTACTCCCTCCCAGCCTCCTGCCTGCCCTATGTCCCAGAGAAAGGAACCGTTGGTGCCAGTGGAGACCTTGCTCCACTCTCTCATCTTGCTCTGGGGCTCACTGGAGAAGGGAAGATGTGGTCTCCAAAGAGTGGCTGGGCTGACGCTAAATACGTAAGACTTTAACAACAACATTCATCGGAAGGATTTTCCCTGGGCTGGACCCCGGGTGTCCCGCATGCTTTATAACCCTTAATCTTTACAGTATCTGAGTGAGGGTGCCGCTGTTATCCCTATTTTATAGATGAAAAAACTGTAGCTTAGAAGTCAAACTAGACAAGGCTCTTAGCTTCCATACCCAGCTGTCAGCCTCTGGACTTGGTGATCATGTTGGTGAAAAGGTACAGCTGCCAGTGTTGATCCCAGGAATTTCTTCAGCACCTAAAACAATTCAGGTGCCTAGTTGGAGGTCACACGTCATTGCAGGTTTATTTTGTTGCCAGTCTCACAGGGACTAAGCTGTGGATTATAGCACTCACTCTGTGGCAGCGGTTCTCAACCTTCTGGCCCTTTAAATACAGTTCCTCATGTTGTGACCCAACCATCAAATTATTTTCGTTGCTACTTCATAACTGTAATGTTGCTACTGTTATGAATTGTAATGTAAATATCTGATATGCAGGATGGTCTTAGGCGGCCCCTTGAAAGGGGTGTTTGACCGCCAAAGGGGTCGCTTTGAGAACCACTGCTCTATGGCCTCGGAAAGAAGGTTCCATTTCCCTGAAAGTTCCCATTTCCCTGAAAGCTCCCACCTCGTGGCTAATTAGAAAGGTTTGCGTTTGATAAAGTTTTTTTTTTCTTCATTCATCCCCATATCCCATCAGAGCAGCACAAAGAATTATTTAAAGTGCCATCTCAGATCTACTGTTGGGAGGTCCGCTAACAGTAAGCAAAGGGTAAAGGACCGAGGAGGAGGGAGAAGTTAACGAAACAGATAATCCTTACGGGGATACAGCTTCCAGATCACCTTCCTTCCATGCAGACTCTTCCTGATCTTTTCTCTGTGTACAGTGTTCCCTGGGCCACGTTCACACAGCAAATCTGAGCATGTCCTGGCTAAAAACTACAGTGCTCCCCGCTGTCCTTAGGAGAAAGTCAGAAGTTAAAGTGGCGACAAGAGCCTTGTTTGCCATGTTCTCCTCCTTCTTCTTCCCCACCAGGGTTCTCCATCACAGAAGCTGGAGGCTCCTTGCAGCTGGAATGTGCTGTGTCCTAGGCAGCGGGACCAGCACAGGTCCATGCTTCTCTTTCCCACTCACTCCGGTTCCTCCTTCTGCTAAGTCCTCTGGGAAACTTTCCTCTCTGCTCTTCCAGTTCTTTTCCCTAACACCCCGCCCCCCCAAGTCTCCTTTGTTCCTCCTCTGTGCTCACCTAGCATCTTACCTGATTACTTCTCACTGACTGTACCCACTTCCTACCTCCTGTAGCACTTAATATTCTATTACTATAATTGCCCTTGAGTTTAGTGGTCTCCATTTTTCCCATACCAGGCCCAGCCCAACACTCAGAACAATAGGTGGTCTAATAACCTGAGAAACTGACATAGCAAATGGTGCAGGCTCTCTCTTCCTTCTTCCCTAGAGGGACCTTAACTTATTCACTGTTTTTACTTCTTTTATTTCAGAGTAAGATCATTTGCCCCATTTCCCCTCAGGATTCTGTTCCTATCTATTAGGCCAACTATCCCCCCTTCATTGATGCCCACACACTTGCCCAACAAGTGAGAAGCCCTGCTCTGACAACCAATGTATCTGCCAGTGTTTAGATACATAGGAGGACTTTCTGGGTTAAACTTCAGAGGTAGGGATTATGGACAGACAGTCAGAAGCCCAGCCTTAGCACAGCACAGGTGTGCATATGTGCTCAGGAAGCCGCAGGAGAAAGGTGAGTCACTAATGTGGACACTTAACACAAAGGACCTAGACCAGTGATGGCGAACCTATGACACATGTGTCAGAGGTGACACGCAAACTCATTTTTTTGGTTGATTTTTTTTTGTTAAATGGCATTTAAATATGTAAAATAAATATTAAAAATATAAATCTTTGTTTTACTATGGTTGCAAATATCAAAAAATTTCTATATGTGACACGGCACCAGAGTTAAGTTAGGGGTTTTCAAAATACTGACACATTGAGCTCAAAAGGTTCGCCATCAGTGGCCTAGAGGATAGACCTTGTCTCTGAAACCTGCTATCCGACACCCACCCCACTCCAGGGGTCCCAGATTGCGAGAGGGTGCAGGCCAGGCCAAGAGACCCCACCAGTGCACGAATCCATGCACTAGGGCTCTAGTCTTTTATAAGACAGACCTTTGGGCTGAAAGAGCTTTTATTGGGTTCCTCATTAAATTAGTAATTGTTACCCATTTTCATTTCTTAAACCATTCTTAGGTCCTGGAAGCCCATGGATTGAAACCAATAGTTTTGAAGCCAAAAGAGGTAAGGGTGTTCAAGGGAAATTTGTCCATGTCAACAAGTCTTTATTTATACACTACTTTCAGTCTTCATTCCAGTCTCAGTGATTTATTAAAATAAAAATGGCTCACATGTTTGTTGAAAGTTGATCACTGAAGAAACAGTTCCTCCATCAATATTTAAAAAAAAATTCTTCATGCCATAAATGCTTAAGGGTTCCCTTACCTAAGAACTTAAACTTTAAATTGGGATCCCTAGAGATCCTTAAGAGACACTTTAATCCAGCATCTATTAGGATTCTCTAAGCCAAGAGTATTGGACTAGAAATGTTTTAGTGTATCTTGTCTACAATGATGATAAATTAAAGAAGAAATGTAGCATAGTTAAGATTTTATATGCCTTCCACACTGGAGCTGCTCTGCTGCCTTGAGAATGGGGACACTTAACAGCTATTCTATTTGCCAGATTTATAGTAGTAATTTCATGTAGGATGGCACTTAGTCCTAAAGTGCTTAAATAATCATTACTGACCTGCACTTCAGAAAACATGAATAAACATTGTTTAACTGACTGGCTAACTTTCCTCTCATGAGAGCAAAAGACTAAATCAACTTGTACATAGGCTCGTTACAGAAATACAGTAGGCAACCTCTCTCCTCTGCCCCAAAGGGTCTGGCGCTCATCAATGGGACGCAGATGATCACCTCCCTGGGCTGTGAAGCTGTGGAGAGAGCCAGTGCTATTGCGCGACAGGCTGACATAGTGGCGGCCTTGACGCTGGAGGTGCTGAAGGGCACCACCAAAGCCTTCGATACCGGTCAGCATGGTCCCTCTGTTTGGTTGTTATTCATTCAACCAGAGCTGGTGGGGTGGGTTGATTGAGGTCTTTAGACATGTGAGGGGTGGGGGTGAGTGGTAGGGAAGAAAGAGAAAACTCAAGAGCCTATGTTGTGCCCAATACTACTACAGTTTCTTCTAAATTCTGCCACACTCGACACTTGAAATGACCATGGTTTATAAATAGATGCTGATCTTGATAGTTAAGTAACCTGCCCCAGATCACCTAGGTCTGACTCTCATCAAACTAAGTGCTGTTTTAGGAAACTGTTTGCAGAGCTTTAGAACTACAGTAGGATTCAGTTTGGTCCCCTTTAGAAAATTGAGGGAGGGGGAACGACAGAAGTGGTAGCTTACTTAGGAAGTAGTGGGCTTGATGCCCTAGCTGGTTTGGCTCAGTAGATAGAGTGTCAGCCTGTAGACTGAAGGGTCCCGGGTTCAATTCCAGCCAGGGGCGCATGCCCAGGTTGCAGGCTCGATCCCCAGTGGGGGGTATGCAGGAAGCAGCCATTCAATGATTCTCTCTCATTGATGTTTCTATCTTTCTCTCATTCTCCCTTCCTCTTTGAAATCAATAAAGAAATACATTTAAGAAAAAAAAAGAAAGTAGTGGGTTTGAAAGACTATTATTATATACTAGTGGCCCAGTGCATGAAATTTGTGCTAGGGGGAGATGCCCATCAGCCTGGCCTGTACCCGCTCCAATCTGGGACTCCTCAGAGGATGTCTGACTGCCGGCAGTCAGAAATCCCTCTCGCAATCTGGGACTACTGGCTCCTAACCGCTCACCTGATTGCCTGCCTGACTGCCCCTAACCACTCTGTCTGCCAGCCTTCTTGCGCTCAACTGCCCCCACCCTGCTGGCCTGCTCACCCCCAACAGGCCCCCCCCTGCCAGCTTGATCACCCCCAACTGCCCTCCCCTCCTGGCCTGATTGCCCCTATCCGACTCTGCCTCTGTCCCACCACCATGGCTTTGTCCAGAAGGACATCCGGAAGGTCTCCCGGTCTAATTAGCATATTACCCTTTTATTAGTATAGATAGTAGGATAAAAAAAACTGTCTCAAAATCACTTAGTTAAATTAGACCACTATAGAGCTCCTTCCATTATGAGCCTAAATCTTTTTAGGGTAGCCCAGTGTCTTGAGTGAATTCCCAGTAGTTGAATTCTCAACACATAATTTGCACTTGCAGGTTTCAAAGAGTAAAGACAATAAGGAATATCTTGCTTTTAAAGATAAGTTTCTACTGCTCGGTGGTGGTTAGGACCCTGGGCCTTTTGAGGGCTGTGTCAGCACCGTGGATGATTCTGAGCATCCATGGCAGTTCGTTCTAATATAAGAGTTGCTCAGGCTCTTTCTCCTTCATCAATTCTAGACATTCATGCTGTTCGCCCTCATCCTGGGCAAATTGAAGTTGCTTTTCGGTTTCGGTCACTCTTGGACTCGGATCACCACCCATCAGAAATAGCAGGTCTGGGCATGTTTGTGTGAGTGAACTTATTTGGTTTTGTATTTTGTGGGAAAAATTGATAACATGTTCTCTGCTGTCTCCTTCACCTTTCCACAGAGAGTCACAGGTTCTGTGACCGTGTGCAGGACGCGTACACCTTGCGCTGCTGTCCACAGGTAAGTCAGCAAACAAAGTATCCTTTCTCTCTCTCAATGTAGGTGGGAAGCAGAAAAAGAGGGAGGTGTTAGAAAATCATTTAATGGTCAATTAGAATCCAAATTTTTTTACAGCTTCTATTAAAAATTTTGAAGATCATACTTCCATTTGTTCCATTATTGTCATTTCTATTCCATGTGATAAGCTTTTGAATTGCTTTGCTCAACCTTGAAGAGAAGTCTAACAGACATCTTGCTATGTTGGTTTAGTGCTCTCACTTTTTCAGTTTCTTAGTAACAACATTATTTTGACCAGTTAGTGGAGTTTTACTTGCTCTCCCTGTTAGATAGAACTAGGACCAGCCAGCCAGAGATGTTCAATAAAAATTCAACTCCCCATCCATGGTATACCTTAGCTGCATTTAATAGGCAGATCATGGTAAATAAATCTGTGAGGCTTAACTTTAAATAAAAAATGCAGATGACTTGGGTTAGCATGAGGTATTCTGTATTGATTTTACAACTCATTTGCATATGGTAATTAGTTGAATGAGAGATTAATTCAAGAATGCTTCTCAAGAACTGGGGAGAGGGGCATTGTTCTGCCTTAACTAATAATAAATAAATAAATAAATAAAATAAAAAGAGGGGCTAAAAAAAAAGAATGAAACAATACAGGATGAGGCAAACGTAGGTTTATGGTTGTTCAATAACACAAGAATAAACTCCGTGTTTTTCGTACTCACAACTGTAAACTTACTTTTGGCTCAGCCTGTATTTCAGCTTGTGTCAAATTCCAGTCTACAGTGTCATAAAGAGTCCTCCCTAGAGGACTCACATCCTTGTACTCAGCAAGTTCTATTCTAGCTAGTAGATCAAAAACCTCTACGGGGAAGAATTGCCAAATTAGATCTGCTATAGGCATACATACCACTTCCAAACATCCTGCTATTCTAACAGGGATATCAGACTCTATGTGACAGACAGTCTTCCATGTAGTAACTCATTTACTCTTGGATTTTAGGTCCATGGTGTGGCAAATGACACAATAGCGTTTGTGAAGAAACTGATTACCACAGAACTAAACAGCGCAACAGATAATCCTGTATCTTTTGACGTTTACTAAACTATCGTTATAGAATTTCAGCTGGTAACTTTAAGATCTGAAGTGATCACTGTGCAGCAGCTGTGTCCTGTCTCCTGTCACTTCATTTCATAAACTGAGTACCTGAGGCTCAGAAGTTAAGGGACTTTGTCCAGGTCTGAGCTGAGAGGTGGCAGAGGTAGGTCTCCGAACCTAATCTCAGGTTCTGAGTGGAACATGCCGAAGCTTCAAAATTGATCCATTAACGATGAAATGGGGGTGGATTTCCAGCATTGACTGAGAGGTTTCATGAAGACATTTTCCCTAAAACCCACTGCTGGGGTTGTTGGTAGAAGGAGGAAGACCTACGTGCCAGGTGTGATTGCAGAGACCGGGGTAGGTGGCATGTATGTACACCTTCCTGTTTTCAGTAATGCCATGATGCTTTAGATAGAAGCAACCTTTAACATTTACCAAAGTGTTTGTCAAAGAGGCATGGTCTTCCATATCCCGAGGTTTTATTTCTGACATGGATTTGACTCAAATCGGTGTTTTCTGTGTTTGTACAAAGAAGAGTAAGAACACTTCCATTTCTCAAAGACGAGGCCCGACTCCCTTTCCTGGTATGGGTATCTCAGAGCCATCTTGTTTCTGCCATGGAATGCGATCACTCAGGGGTCACACTGGCAAAGTCTCCACAGAGACAATACTGCCTGTGAAGACGACCAAACCCTGTAGAAATCTGTTTCTCCTAGCCCACATCTGCCTCAAGTCTCAGCCCTGGAGAGTGCTGGATCAGCATCCCTGAAAGCAGCTCACAGCGTGGGCTAGCACCCGGGTCCACAGTAGCTGTGTGAGGTGTCTCTGGAGAGCTTACTTCAGGATGTGGGTTTTGCGTCCTCTCAGATAGTTTCACAGTTAAGTCAAACCCACACTAAATAATCCTCAACTCACTAACCCACCTGTACACCATCCCACCTCCCAAAGGGAGTAGTTCTCCTGAACTCCAGGTAGTCGTATCTCATCTATCTGTCCTGTAGAGCAGACATATCCATTAGACATTTACATAATGTAGGTTGAAAGGATATCTTAGAGAGGTAAAACAAAAAAACAAATAAACAAAAAAAAAAACTACAAACCATTAATTTATTGGAAATGGGAGAGGAAATAATTCTGTACTAAATTCTCCCCCCACCACTTACCTCAGCAAAAATTTCAGCCAAAAGCCCTTTATTTAATGAAAGGGTTTTAATCCCTGATGAATTTCCAATTGCCTACTCTTTGGGAGTTCTCCTGCAATACTGGTGTTACCTGAAATAATGTTTTCCTAAGGTTTCTTTTGCAGATAAAGAGTACCTATTACCTAATTACTAGATATGATGGGAGTTAACTTCTAATTGCTATAATTGAATAGCCAACTAACAAATTTGGAGCTAAAGAACAATAGAACATGCTTATGTTCTAAATTGGTGCAGAGATCACTCGCTATAAGGATTCAGAGAATGGAGAGAAGGCCAGAGGCCTGTGGTTGGGGTGAGTTCATGGAGAAGAACAGGCGTGCGGTTATAATACATGGAAAAGGGCAGCTCCAGACTTGATGAAGATCATGGAACACGTGCATCTCCAGCTCTTTGGAAGTCAGAACCCTTCTCACACAGAATGAGTCCCTGGTTGATATAATAGGTAGCAAATATTCTTTAGCCCAGTAGGTAAAAATTAGCTCTTTGGAACCTGGAAGAAGGGTCTATTATGGCCTTTGTCTGTTGGTTTAAGTAAAGTGCATGATGGAATGCAAAGTCCCCTGAGAATATGAATATTCGGTCAGTCCAAAGTTGCCTCAGACCTAAGTGAGTTTACAATGATTTCTTGGCTACCCTTTGCTGAGAATGCTGACACCGATCACTGCGTTAGAGAGTTTGCTTGGAAGTTTTCCCCAAATTGATTATTCCAGACAATTTGCTGGTTGGGCATCAGCAATGTCTTCCAGTCAGCAGGTTTTCTATGGAGCACAAGCTCACAGGGCCCATTGAAGAAATAGAATTTGCTTTTACACTGGTGTCTGGTCTCTGCTCTTAGTTTCAGGTTATAAACTTTTCAAGAGCAACTACTACCCACCAGATTAGCACAGTTATGATACTTGAGAATCTCTAATCTCAAGAGAAAACAGCACTTTTATGCCTTGTGTTTCTTTGGCCTTGACTTGGGTATACACAATTCTTCTTCAAGATTGTGTGTGTGTGAGTGTGTGTGTGTGTGTGTGTGTGTGTGTGTGTGTGTGTCCCTTTATGTCAACAACTGCTTGGGGACTCTCTCTCCACATTTTACAAGGACTGCCACCTCAGGGTGTTCAAACCTTAACCTATTTTGAAAGATGGTCTTTGCCAGCCGGGGAGAGACCATTTCCGGAGGAAACTTCCATGGTGAATACCCAGCCAAAGTAAGCTATTTTTAGAATTGCTGCTGCCCCTGAAAGCATATTACAATACAGGCCAACTGAATTGAGATGCTCTTTCAGGCTCTGGACTATTTGGCCATCGGTGTCCATGAACTTGCTGCGATTAGCGAAAGAAGAATTGAAAGGCTCTGTAACCCCTCCCTCAGCGAGCTGCCCGCCTTCCTGGTGGCTGAAGGCGGTCTGAACTCTGGATTCATGATAGCCCACTGCACAGCCGCAGCCCTGGGTAAGGACACTGCCCTTTGCCCAAGCCTGTCCATTGAAGGGCCACTCCATTTTACCTGAAAATATCAAATGTTATCTTTGAATGAGATCTAATTTTCTCAACACCTCCATCTGCATCCTACCTCTCTTCATACAAACACAGCAGGCTGTCTCTTTAATATCTTTAAGAAAAACATATCAGACAAAACCTAAACAATATTATACTGACACATAATAATACACAAGTGAGATTGTAAACAGTGAGGTTTCCACAACTTCTCTGCAGGAAACAATTTGTCATCATATGAACTTTATTTTTGTAACTTTTCCCCTAATCTCAATTTGAAGACCATCAGAAAGAAAAAGATGTTCATAGTTAATGATGAAATGTGAACTGATCTAAAATAATAAAACGTTGGATACATTTCATTAGGTATACCAACCACTACACATGTGGTTACAACATGCAACAAGGAAGTGCTATGGGCTTCACTTATAGTCACTTTCTTAATCGTCACAACAATATCATGGGGCAGGTACTTATTATCACCTCAATTTTACAGATGAGTACCTGGAAATCCGAGACGTTAAGTGTCTTACCCGCACTTGCACAGCGAGTAAGAAGCAGAGAATTCAAAGACAGGCATTTTGGCTCTCAAATCTGTGCTCTCATTTCAATTATAGAGGTTCTCATTTTAATCAATACTTAATCCTAAAATGTGGCTGCCAAATTTAACAAATAGGAATGCAGGATATCCAGTTAAATTTGAATTATTTGGGACATAATTGTACTAAAACTTATATTTTTTTTAATCTGAAATTTGATTTAACTGAACATCCTGAATTTCTATCTGGCAAACCTGCCCAAGAGGCAGGATAGCATGTAGTTCACTGAGAGCATGGAGTCTGGGTTCAAATCCTGGCTCTGCCATTTACGGTGTGACAAGGAACTAATCTTAGTCTTGTTGCCCTCAGTTTACTCCTGTGTAAAATGGGCATGATAAATTTACCCAGTGGGGCCGTTTTGAGGATTAAATGAATTAATGCAGGTAAAACTTTAGAACTAATATAGCTGCTATTCCTCCTAATCCCTTCATCACCTGAGCCTCACACTAAAACTCAACACAAATAACCAACAAAGGGCCACTGAATTCATTTTCTCCTCTGTCCGATATCTTCTGCTTGCTCAATTACCTGCATATTAAAATATTCTTTCAAAGGGCAACCGGTTCTCCTATTAATCTGGTGGGGGCGGGAGGGGGAGAGGTAGTTGATTTCTAGAGAATATTATAGACCTTTGGAAGCCCCGTATGAATGTTATCTTCCCAAGCTGCCTAATGACGTTGCTCAGCTTGCTTTCGTTATAATGAACCGTTTTCTTTTTTTGGCCCCTTGTACGTTATCTTTCTGAACAAGCCTCACCACAGCCTGCTGATCCATGTAGCTGGTTTAGAGGTCTTGGGTTGCAGTGCTGGGACCTGAAAGTCTTGGGCAAGCCCATTTATAGCTAGATTATCTCGGGTAGGCTCCTTATAGCATGCAGAACAGTGACCCTTCACTCAGAGCCACTCTCAGCATCATAGAAAGCAGGGGTGGCAGGGGGGGAGGGAGGGACTGACTCTGAATTTGGCCTCTCCTGCTGGAGAGAAGGAATTCTGTAACCTAGGTCCTTGCTACTTAAAGTATCATCCTTGGACCAAAAGCAGAGCCATCACCTGCGAGTTTGTGAGAACAACAGCATCTCAAGCCTCACCTGACATGCAACATTTGCATTTTAATGAGATCTAGTGATTCATATGCTCCATAAAGTTTGAGAGACATCTATCTAGGTAATTTCTAGGATCTCCTCACCTCCCTAAAATATGAATCTCTGGTGACACAACCAGTCAAATTGTCCTCAGGTACCTGGAAGTGAGCACGGATCTCCCTGACATGCTAAATGCTTTCATTGTTTTCAACTTGGCTTTGTGCTATTTGGGTTCCCATCCGGTGTTAGAACTCATGATAGCTTTAGAGTCTTTCTCATTTTAGGGAAAACACAACATGATTCCTTCCCCAAAGGAACTTTGGACCATGTGGTGCTTGGATAACCACCGAGAGCTTCTGGAGTGGGTGCCATGGATCACTTTGGGAACATGTGTCATCTGGGCAGTTTTTCCGTTTGAACGTAATTAACTAGCGCTGACCTCTTGCAGTTTCTGAGAGCAAGGCTCTGTGCCACCCCTCGTCTGTGGACTCCCTCTCCACCAGCGCTGCCACGGAGGACCACGTCTCCATGGGAGGATGGGCAGCGAGGAAGGCCCTCAGGGTCATCGAGCACGTGGAGCAAGGTAACCCCAGCCATGCCGGGATCCCGGGCCTCACTCATAAATGAATGCCTCACCAGTGGTCCTCAAAGTGGGGTCCCCACCGGCAGCATCAGCATGACCTGGATCTTGTTAGAAAGGCAGATCCTCAAAGCCCCTCCCAGCTCTGCAGGGTGAGAAACTCTGGAGAGCAGGGCAGAGGAATCTGGAGGTAGCCAGCCCTCCAGGTGATTCTCATGCTGGAGATTCAGAACCACTCTTGCTGCCTAAACTGGTTCATCTGCTGGCTTTTAAAAACAACAACACAAGACTTTCAAAACATATTCAAAGTGGGGAGATTAGTGCCATGAACCTCATACACACCTCACTGATTCAACAGTACATTTGCTTTATTTTTTTCTCTTCTCAACCTATTTTCAAAAAAAATCCATTATATAATTTTCTTCCTGCATACTTTAACTTTTAACGCCGAGTTGAAAACAATGAGAGCATTTAGCATGTCAGGGAGATCCGTGCTCACTTCCAGGTACCTGAGGACAATTTGACTGGTTGTGTCACCAGAGATTCATATTTTAGGGAGGTGAGGAGATCCTAGAAATTACCTAGATAGATGTCTCTCAAACTTTATGGAGCATATGCATCACTAGATCTCATTAAAATGCAAATGTTGCATGTCAGGTGAGGCTTGAGATGCTGTTGTTCTCACAAACTCTGATGCCACCAGCATGCCATCATCACAGCCTGTCTTGGTATCACCATTGAGTACACATTCAAATTCTCCCAATTATCTCAGTGTCTGTACAGTGGGTTTGTTCAAATCAGGATGCAAGAGCCACATTTTAAATTTGGCGGTCAAGGTTTTAAGCTTCTTTTCATCCAGAGCTGTCCCATCTCCCCGCTACCCCCACTTCACCGCCCCCTCACCCTATTCCACTTCATTCCACTGACCAGCTGAAAAAAACAGGTCAGTTTTCTGATAGAGACTGGGATTCTGGACTCACCTGCTAGCTTCCTTGTGGTGTTACTTTTAACTTGCTCTCTGTCCTATGCGTTTCCTATACGTGGCGGTTGGCCCTAAAGGCTTGACAAGCCTGAGATCCCACCATTTTGGCAAAGATACTTCACACGATGTTAGGCCCTCTGCTCCCTGACCTCTTAATTACTGCTTGTTTTTGTTTTTTTAAAGAGAAATTGCCTTCCTTTAGGACTTATGTTCTAAGTTCCCAAGTTTTTGCAACTGTGTTTAAAGCAGTTGGCTGATAAAAGAATATCTCTATTTTAAGATAAATGAGAGAGTTAAATATTCTTTTTTTTGTAACAGTTGTATTGAGGTATAATTTATAAATTCTCCCAATTATCTCAGTGTCTGTACAGTGAGTTTGTCCAAATCAGGCCTCAATCACATCTCCAGATGGATCTAGAATACCTAGAAGTGTGTTTGGCACAGACATGGTGCTCAGAGATTTACATGACAATAAAGTTGGCCTAGAGGTCCAAATTATAGATCTAGCTCATCTGATGCAGTTCTATACATTTGTATCAGGTGCAGTTTAGAAAAAGAAATGGTATTTTCAAGCATGTTTACCGTCAGTTAAGTTTGCTTCGATTCAGATCTTAAACAAATACCTACAAATCTTGGAACCCAGTGGTGCTGGATATAAACTCGCAAGATAAGGATCTGCTTTATTACAGCGCCTAGTGATCCCTCATCACATAAGGGGCACAGAAAGAGGAGGATTCTGCCTGGATTGACCCATGAAGGAGATATTCTTCCTCTCTGCCAGCTTGGAAATTAGGGTCTAACCAGTGAGACAGACATTGGACAACAACTTGGCAACTTTTTGTAGCACGTAACAAAATTCCGACCAAATACTAGAGTCTGAAGCCATGAGAGAAGGCATCTCCAAAGAAGTATTTAAGATGAGGACCTGAACAACAAGTAGGGCCGACAAAGTGGGAGAAGTGCAATGGTAGTTTCGTAAGGGAAGGGGTGTGCACAAAATAAACCGATCTGAGATGCATGGAGATGAGAGTGCAAGACATCCAAGTCCCAATTTCTAGAATTTCAGTTGTAGTGAACTTGGTAGCTTTTGAGTTTGAAAGCTCGAAAGGGACATTGCTTAGAGTGGGGCCAAAGTAGGTTTACAGTTGGGAGTACACAAAACATGAAGTTTATTCTTGTATTAGTATTGATTAATAATTGTATTAGTTTCCATACAAACAACTGTAGACTCAGTCCCAGGGCAACCAAAGATTCATTTGCTTCTTCATCGGCTCCTTCAATCTTTTGATGAAGTTCTGAGAGCCACATATTTCAGGCCAAAGGGATCAGCAAGACTAACTACAAAAGGAAACTTACACAAAGGTGGAAATAGCGAACAGATTTTCCCATCGAGATTTGAAGAGGTGAGAAGGGGAAAACAGAGTTTACCTGGACTCTTTCCCCCTTCTCACCATTAAAGATGCATCCAAGATGGCCATCCACTTCTGTCATTCATAGCCCTCAAGCAGACGGTCGGACTTTCATCAGTCACCCTTCCTCCTTTCTCGTTTCAGTGCTGGCCATCGAGCTGCTGGCAGCCTGCCAGGGCATCGAGTTCCTGCGCCCCCTGAGGACAACCACTCCCCTGGAGAAGGTCTATGACCTGGTGCGCTCTGTTGTCAGGTAAAGTCTGTCGTCATGGAAGTGACACGGTCTCAGAACCGTGAGCCCTGGCAGTGCTCATGTTTGGCTGATGACTTGGTTTGCATTCTCTGCAGGCCCTGGATAAAAGATCGCTTCATGGCTCCAGACATCGAGGCAGCGCACAGACTGCTTGTCGACCAACAGGCAAGCTGACTATTCAGCTTCTTTCTTGGTTTGGGGTCATTACGGGAAAGTAAAGTGGTGTGGGTCCTGGAGAAACCTTGTCTTATTCATTCATTTTCTGGCTCTCCCCTGGAATGGGGATACCAAAAGGGTACTTATGCAATTTGCAAGGCCACCAAGAAGCTATTTGATAAACTCTTAGGTGTCCCATGTGCACCCAAACATTGAGTGTCTAAGGATTGGAAGCAAAAATAAATTTTAAATGGAGCTTTGGAACAAGTAAATGAGATGAAAGGTTCATGGATCCCCTTCATCAAGAATGTACTCTTTCATTCAAAAGTACTTTCTCATTTTTTAAAAATATCTTTTTATTGATTTCAGAGAGGAAAGGGGGGGGGGAGAGAGAGAGAGAAACATCAATGATGAGAATCATTATTCCACTGCCTCCTGCGCACCCTCCACTGGGGACCGAGCCCACAACCTGGGCATGTGCCCTTGACCAGCATTGAACCTGGGACCCTTCAGTCCCCAGGCCGAAGCTCTAGTGGCTAGAGACAAACCAGATAGGGCACTGTCTCTTCTTATAATGCCATTACCACCACCTGGTCCAATGCCTGCATAGATCTGGAGAGAAAACAAAGTCCCAGGTTTTTGCTTCAAAGGGCTGTGAGTCTGTCTGGTGCTCTGGCGTGTCCCACCCATCACCCTGGTAAAATACGGTTCCCTTCACTACTGATTTCCTCTGGCTGCATTGACTATAGACTCATCTGATAAAGACAGTTGCCTAGCATGCTGACTCATTTTTTAAAGTTCTTTAAACCTTTTGTAGTAATTTGTAATATCCTGTTGCTTAGAATTGCTTGATTTCCCCTGAAATCATTGCTCTGCTCTTGGGGAAGGATTTTTCCCTTTGATCTTCATACATTTTCTAAGGTGATACAAAAGAAGAAGGGGGGGGGGCGGTGGAGGGAAAGGCGCCTTGGCTGTCAGCAGCAATCAGGTAAAAAACAACAAGTAGCTATAAACCAAGAACAGGGCCTTCATTTGAGAAGGTGCTATGCTTGAAAGAGAACAGATTGCTGGGCCTGAGGCAGTGCTTCTCAAACTGCAGTGTGCCTGTGGATCTCCTAGAAATTGGGTGAAAATGCAGACTTGGACACAGTGGGACTGACATTCCAACTTGTCCCCAGTGATGCTGGTGCTGCTGGTTCTGGGGCCACTTTGAGGGTCTCAGAGACAGAGCGCACGAGACAGGGAAATAGAGCAGATGAGGAAATCCACTGCTTTTTATCATTCGAGGTTTGCCTGAGAAACCACACAGTCAGACCCTGAGCAACTTTCCTTAATTCTGTCCACACCGAATTCTCTAGGTTTTGTTTGGTTTTTGGCTTGTTTGGCTTTAGAAGAGCAAGCAGCTGAAAGCCTTCATGGTAACTTCAGAGAAGTTTTGGACTTTGTGTTTTAAAAGCTTTGAATGCAACCAGAGACCAATCAACACTGATCGTGTGTTAAATGCCTTATCATAAAAGCAAGCAAACAGCTGCTACAACTGTCTTCATCAGATAATGTTTTGTCTTCAGGTGAAGTTGATGTTTAATGGCATATGAAAACAATGTTTCAACATTTCGGTCTCATCCTTGTTCCTCAGGTGTGGGAAGTAGCTTCGCCATACATCGAAAAGTACAGAAGGGAGCATATTCCTGAATCGAGACCTGTTTCTCCGACGGCCTTTTCCCTGGAGTCTCTGCGCAGGAAGTCCAGCAGTATCCCAGAGTCAGCGGAGCTTTGAAGGGCTTTGCCGTGGGATGTAGATCAGATGGTACTTAGTTTGGCAGCAAGCAGCACTGTGCTGAAGGAGAGGCCTGAGAACTTTGTTTAGGTAGATCAATTCATTACATAATTCAGTTCTTCTAAAACCTACTTTGGCTAGACCGGTGGCAGCAATACGGTTCTAACTCTCCCACTGCGTTCTTGTTGGTCTGGTCTGAGGTGCAGCAGGGATTATAGGAGTTTTTTTTGTTTTTTTCTTTAATGCTATCTCACTCTTAAGGGTGAGAAGAGCATCCACACTGCATGGGTCTTTTAACATTAGAGCAACTCACATCTTGAAACAGATTGATGGCATTTTTCTAAAAACATTAATTGGAAAATCTTATTTGTTTGTTTGTTTGTTTGTTTGCTTTGACAAGTTCTCCACTAGTTAACTCTGGCTGATTGTACTATGCTATGACTAGTGTTCCTTAATACATCTTCATAAACAACCCTTTTTAAGTTTTAATTTGTCTTTAAGTTGCTCTTTCTTCTACTAATGGAATCATAGTAAAGAATAGTTGATAGGTCAACAAGAGGTCTGTGTAAAGGGATTAAGGATATAAAGATTGCTATTGGACTGTCTCTTACTGAACTGCGTATTTCATATTTATCAATTATCACTACACATATTCAAAAAGGACTCGATGCTTAAACTAGAGTTGGAGGTTAGTATGATCACTTTTTTTGCTATATGTTAGCACTCAAGTCACATTCTTTATTTTTATTAAATTTTTTGAGACGAACTTTACACAGTTATATAGGTGTCAGGTGTACAATTGTATAACACATCATCTGTATATTGTATTGTGTGCTCACCACCCCAAGCCAAGTCTCCTTCTCAATTCACGTTCTTATAATAACCCTGCGTTAAGCCTCCTCGTTTCACAGACAAGGAATCTGTTGTTCAGAAGTTAACCAACCCCTCTCTGTACTGGTGACCATTAACATGAAGCCCCATTGACAAAAATCAGAGGGGACCCTAGGATGTATTACCCAATATGTTTCTTCCCCCAAAAAAGGGCCTTCTAGGAAGGCGAAAGTATAATTTCCCAGATGAAGGATAGGTCAGATGCCCTCTAGGTTTCTAAGATCTGTGACTTTGCACCCCTCCCATGCAAATGTTGAAAGAACATCTAGTGCAGGAATCTGAAACTATAGCTCTAAAACCTACATCTGGTTAAGCAAGGACCGACACACTTGCCAGATTACCAGGCCGATTACAGCCTAAAATGGGACCACCAGCATATTTCACAATAGTTTTCACTCTAGATTGCAGCCTGTCCAGAGGAAGGTGGAGACAGAAGTCAGAACTACTGCCGACAGCAATTCAGAGAACAGAAAAGGCTGAGGAACCTGTTCTTGATGCTGTTCTTGCTAAAATGTGAGCGCGCGCACACACACACACACACACACACACACACACACACACGAAGTTTATTGATTCTTACCCAGGAGCAGCAGCTGAGCCAGCTGTCTGATGGCTGTTTTTCACTCCTGTTTTGGGGGGTGCTGGATCCCAAATATCCCCAGGGTCTTCAGGGGTCCTTTTTCATTGAGCTTTTTAAAAAATATTTTTTAATTGACTTTTTTTTTTTTTTTAGAGAGAGAGAGAGAGAGAGGAAGGGAGAGGGAGAAAGAAACATCCATGTGAGAGGGGAACATCTATGGGCTGCCTCCTGCACGCCCCCTACTGGAGATCAGGCCCATAACCCAGGTATGTGCCCAGGATTCAAACTGGCAGCCTTTCTTTGTACAGGACAATGCCCAACCAACTGAGCCACACCAGCCAGGGCTGTCATTGAGCTCTTTCAGTAACTGACATCACATGCCTTCAAGAGAATGTCAAGGTATATATAGAATAAACTCATTGTCTCATGTTATCACTGGATTCTTAGATTTTTTAAATAGTTTACCACCTCTATAGGGAAAGGCTATTCTAACTGTGGTTAATCAAGTTTCTGAAAGATGTAGTTGATGAATGTTTGCCCATGAAAAAGTATCTTTAGAAAATGTAATTGACTC
>NW_006286243.1:2794242-2811970 GCF_000327345.1 Myotis davidii | reverse complement strand
CCCTTTGAGTAGCAGCAAAAGAGTTAGAGTCACTGTGATGTCCTCCCCAGCAGGCTCACCTGGCTTCTTCACCTGCTGACAGAGGGGAAACCTCAAAGTACAAGGACTTTTCCAGCTTCTGCTGTTTCTGTTGGTCAGAGCCAGTCAAGGCCAACTTGGGAGAGAAGTACTCAAGGGCATGAACATATGATTTAGGGCTCATTACTCTATCAATCTACCACATACATAAAATCCTGTACATGACCTGAAATTTGTGGAGGAGGAAAAAAAGAGATAATTTTCATACTACTTTAAACTTGTACCTCATTTCTGGATCTGGTCACTGGATGATTATATTTTTACTAGTGGCCTGGTGCATAAAATTCGTGCTGGGGGGGGGGTGTCCCTCAGCCAGGCCTGCACCCTCTCCAATCCGGGACCCCTCAAAGCATGTCCAACTGCCGGTTTAGGGGATTGGGCCTAAACCGGCAGTCGGACATCCCTCTTGCAATCTGGGACCGCTGGTTCCTAACCACTCACCTGCCTGCCTGCCTGATCACCCCCAACTGCCCCCGCTGTCGACCTGCTCACCCCCAACCACTCACCCACTCCTGGCCTGATTGCCCCTAACCACCTCTGCCTCAGCCCCGCCACCATTACTTTGTCCAGAAGGTCTCCCGGAAGGTCTCCCGGTCTAATTAGCATATTATCCTTTTATTAGTATAGATTAAGCCTTCTAATTACTTCATAAATCACATTATCACTGCATTTGGGGGGTTACTTCTGTTGAAGATATTTATTAAATTTAAACATTGACAACACACACACACACACACACACACATACACACACACACCTGCCTGACAAGTATGCTCATTGGTTGAGCATCGACCTATGAACCAGGAGGTCACAGTTTGATTCCTGGTCAGAGCACATGCCCAGTTTGTGGGCTCAATCCCCAGTGTGGGGCATGCAGGAGGCAGCCAATCAATGATTCTCTCTCACCATTTATGTTTCTGTCTCTCCCTTCCTCTCTGAAACCAATAAAAATATATTTAAAAAACAACAACACACAAACCAACAACAACAAAAAAGAATTGGTGGAAATTCATTTCAGCTCAGGGCATAGGCCTGGTTTATCTCAAGGTATTCCATTCTCTTTGCTTAGTGATTAGTTCAAGGAAGGGCTGAGGTTGCAATTTGGGCCAATGAGACAGAGAAGAGTTTTACCAGAGGCTTCAAGAATTTGTTTTCTCTCCTGGGAACCACAACAGCCATCCTTTCTCACCCTCCTCCTGGATCTTAATGGGGAGGCATAGAGCACCCATGCTGTGGGTAGCCATCCTGACTCAAGAGAGAAGATACTAGTAGCCATGGAGTGACACCAACACCAGATGGCAGGGCAGAGGGAAGGAAGGAATCTGGGTCTTCAGCATTATTGAGCTTCCAGATAAACCAGTCCTCAGCCTGCTCTTCCTGTGAAATTTCCAAGGATGAACCAATGAACTTCCTCATTCCCTAAGCCAGTTTTGGTCAGATTTGGTACTTGTAGCTGTTAGCATTCCACCTCCCATGACCACTGTTTGGGAGGTACTGTACCAGAGCTGTGGTGCGTCAATATAGCACGTGGCCTAATGTGGAGCACAGGGTAGAGTGTTCACATCTCACTTTCCACCTGGACATCTAGCCCAGAAGGCCTCCTACTCTCTCTGCCAAGGGGCTTGTTCAAAGTATCTTGCCAGAGTCCACTCGCACAACAAATATTTGAGTGCCTGCTGTGCACACAGAAGCCAGATTACGCTTTCGACAACAACACTCTTGGCCTGGTCCTAACCTATTCAAAAATGCACGGTGGCTTCCCTGACTTTACAATGAAGTTCTGGCCAGTGAGCCTGACACTCAAAGCCCTGTGAAAGTTGACCTCACCTTCTAGTCTCAGCTCCCCCCTGAGCTCTCTACTGTAGGAGGACTCATCACCTGTCTTCTGAACACTTCATGATGTTCCATCTTGGACCTTTCCCTCTCATCCTCCCAACCTCCAAAGCTGAGGATGGCAATCCCACCCCCATCCAACCTTGAAACTGTCTCTTCGCTTGGTTTTACTTTAACACTTGACTCCCCCATGAGCATCATCCTTTGACATTATATCAAGGAACTCATATGCTCTTTCCTATCAATAGATGAACTGCATCCCAAGGTTGGCCTGCTCAGTGTATTTTAACAAGTAACTTTTTACTATGATGATCTGTATGCTTGTGCAGCCATTCATTAGTTCATTTATTGATCACCTGCTATGAGCCAGTCCCACATACTATATCCCGGGGACACAACGAGGTCCCTACCCTCTACTAACTCACTTCTCAAGAGAAAGACAGTTATTACAATGACATAATGACTGTATTTGAGGTAAGGGAGCATGGTGGGGTGGGGGCAACTAGTTCTGATTTCCCACCTAGAGAAGAGAGGAACAGCGTTCCAGGCAAAGGGAACAGTGCTACAAGGCAAGATGGTGGTTGTGAGGAAAAGGGTGGAAGTTTGTTTGGCTGGGGTCTTAGGCTGCAGCACTTCTCAGACTTCAATGGGCACACAAATCACCAGGGGGCTTCTGCAGGCCTGGGCTGGGGCTGATGTTCTGCATTTGTAGAGAGATCCCTTGAGTTGCAAGGTCTGGGAGGGCTAAGACAGTTCCTGGTGGGTACTCTCTTCTGCTTTCCTTCAAAAAAGACATGAATGCTATTTGTTTCAAGTGAGTGTCTCCTAGAGGGAAATAGGATGTGTGTCTTGGGTTCCAGGGCAGACCTAATATTTAATATTGGCCCTTACATCTCTCTCGTACATCCCAAATTCCCACCATTGACTAGGTGATCCCACATCCTCCCAAGACCCTTCTACAAGCATAGGAGGGATAGTGCCAGAGGGCCCAGGCTACTAGGTAATGACGATGATGTACCCTGTTACCCTTAATATCCCAACAAGGGATAGTTTGATTTGATTTATACTGAATACAGTAAAATCCTCACCCATTCAGGCTCTATTAACCTGAAGTGGGTGATAATTTGTATAGTCATTGTTTATTCCTCAAGTCATTTCTTCATAAATAGGATAAAGTTTCACAACACAGTTATGATCATAAAGATGATTAAAACATTTTAAAAAGATTTCAACTAAACTTACATGAAGCAACTACAGGCCGTCCCAAATAATGTATACACACTTTAACAGCTCAATTTTGAAAATGAACTGTATTTTAATAAACACTGACTTTATAATTATTCAAAGTGTCTGTGTACATTTTGGGGGACACCATATATATATATAATCATCTACTCTTTATAAGTAATTCTGTAATTTGTTTATTTCCTAAAAAGCTCTAATAGATAAGGCTCTGATCTACCTCCGGGGCTATAAGGAAACAACAGCAATAATCATGACAGCACATATTTATTAAAGCTATGACATCTTTTCTATACAATTGTGATGTGAAGAATCAAAAACTTAAAAGCAATTTTTAAGAAATTACATTATTGGATTTTTGGTAAAAACAAAAGCATCCATTCCATTACAAGAAGGCCCTAGTACCTGTATGTAAAATGATGAGCCTTGAACTGTGTTGTGAAGTCTATTTCGAGCTAAGGTCGAAGGGAAACTAGAAATGGAAGGACATTCTCCCTCAGGGGACACTGATGCATTTCATTTGATGAACTTCTAGAAAGAACAAACTGGGTGGGGAAAGGAAAAACTACTTGCTATTCTAGAAGGCTGCATTTTAGCTTAATCTGGGGCATCTCACTTGGATTTCCTTCCATCCCCCAATTTTCACTAAATATTGTTAAAAAACTGAAATTTGAAAAGCGGAAACAAAATGGGATTTTCAAGCGGTGTCTACCTGATTGTCAATCTGCTTTTACCCACAAATGCGTTATTGTGATCATTCATCATATTAATCTTCAGAATATTTATGACAAATATTTGTGACATAATGTAATGTTTTGAGATTATCATCACAGTTGGTTTACCTGTTTCTATGTCCAGGTGCATATTAAATTAAAATAAGTTAACCCCTTGGGTTTTACAAGTGGATTAACAAAACAATGAAATGCATTTAGGTTTAAGTGACATCATTTTGGTAAACAGCTAAGGTATTTTAACTTCTAACATACTGTATTGATGCATTTTATACAATTAAAGTCTTCTCTTTCCTTTAAGATCTGTCATTTTTTATAGATGACTTTTCCTTTAGCTATAACATACTCGATTAATTCGTTATGGCCTCCAAACTGGTAAATCAAATGCTCCCATCTAGAAAGAAATCAAACATTACTTCAATACATACAAGTCAAAATTATCACTATCCTTAAATGCTAATTTAAAAATACATTCTCTAAAAATTTCTTTATACCTAGTCATTGATATTTGGGCTTTAAAAAAATGACATATTACTTACTAACTAGTCTATGATAAATCAAATAATGTTTAATAATACCATTTAAGTATTTGAACTTAAAATATTTGATTCAATTAAGTAATGCACAAATGGTAACAACATTGACATTGTTTTCAGGAGAGAGAGTGGCATGGCTGGTGTGGCTCAGGTGGTTGGAGTGTTGTCCTGTATGCCAAAAGTTGGCTGGTTCAATTCCTGGTCATGGCACATACCCAGTTTGCAGGTTAGATCCCCATTCAGGGTATGTACAGGAGGTGGCCGATCAATGAATGCTTCTCTCTCTCTCTCTGTCTCTCTCTCTCATTCTCTTTCCAAAAAAGTAATAATAATAAACTTTTTTAAGAAAAAGAAATGAGGGTGATTTATGACCACAGAGAGTAGAATTACAGAGCCACTCTCTTCTGTGGAAGGTGAGGTCCAAGATCTGGGATAGGCTCACTAGAAGTGAGGGATCAACGATTTAGAACAAGAAGACTCAAACTGTCACGTGGGAGACCCAGATGGCAGCAGACTGCCAGTGAGTAATTAGAAACCAGGACAGGAACACTGATGCGAGGATTTGGGGATCCAGAATCAGGGTGACAAGCTGAAGTTGGGACCTGTGTGGCTCAGTGTAAGCAGAAGATCAGAAGCCAAACAGAAAAACAAAAACATATGCCAGAGGACACAAGTCCAAAGTCCAGGTAGAAGAGTAGAAGCCTAGAGATCTATGAAGATGGATTAAGAGACCGGAAAACGGAGTCTACCCTGCGGTTTAGGACTTGTAGAGATTTTGTTGTAAAAGGATGAAGATAGACGGGACTAGGTAGCTTCTGAGCCTACACTAATAGAGCCTGACACTAATAATTCGTGGAAAAGGGTTTTAAACCAGGTCTATATCTCACAAGAGGCTTAAAACAGCTTAGTTGGGGATTCACTCACCTGGATGAATTGATGATAATGAGATCTCCCTGTTTGCCAACTTCCAAAGATCCATGTGTGTGAGATTTTCCCAGTGCATAAGCAGCATTGATGGTGGCTGCGGCCAAGGCCTCGGGCATGGACATTCTCATGTTTACACAGGCCAGATGCATGACCATTGGCTGAGATGGAAGAGAAAAACGTCAGAGGAAAGTAATAAGAGGGCAACTGCTACCTGGGACATTTCTCCAACACAGCACAACAAATAATGGTGATTAAATGTGTAGGTGGAAATGGCTTGATTGATATGGGAACATTTAAACTTACACATAAAGGTTCTTATGCTTTAGAACAAAATCCTGTATTATCAAGATTACCCCCATGTGTGTTTAATAGTTATTTACAACTTTTCAAGACCACTTAGTGTAGAAAATAAAGCTCCCCTCCATGCTTACTAAAACTTCTTTGAGCTTATTCTATTCTCCAAGGGAAAAAATGGCTTATTATAAAACCACAATGCCCAAGGCTACCAGAAAACAATGCGAACAGGATGTTTTCTCCTTTCTCTCTGCAGGGAAATCCAATTACACTACTACCAATATCTTTTTTCCTTGTTACACAGGAAAATATTTTTTGATGTTTGATACATTTAAAAAAATATTTTAAATTATTTATATGCTTGGTAGAAATTTGATACTCTGCTCTGAAAGGCATATTGAAAATAATTACCATTGAAAAGCAATAGGCATTAGGGTTGAAGTCACTGCCCAAAGCAACTATTACTCCTTCATCTAACATCTTCCTGGCTCGAGGTTGCTTCAGCCTAAGGGAGGGGGAAAAAGATGTCAGTATCCAGAATGGGAGCTTTTGCAGAATAGATGTTCCAAATGGAAGGAGACTTAGGATATCCAAGCCTTATTTCTTCTGGGAGAAGAAACAGAAATTCAAGGTTAAGTGATTATTGATTGATATTTCCTGATTGTAGTCTACGTTAATGTATGTGCATAAGATCATAATAGGTGTCAGGAAAGCACTGAAATAGTTCTTTCTTCTCCCTTATAACCATTACTCAAAGCCTTGTTTTTCAATCCTTAAGACAGCATTTTTCAACCTTAGCACAATTCATTTCTTGTGCTGGATAATTCTTTGTTGTGGAGTTGTTCTGTGCATTGTAGGATGTGTAGCAGAATCACTGGCTTCTATTCATCAGAGGTCAGTAGCACCACTTAGTTGTAAAAAACAAAAAATGTCTCCAGACATTGACAAATGTCCCCTGAGGGGCAAAAATCACTCCACGTCGATAACCACTGTGCTAAGGCCATACCTGCTGAATCACTGCCTTGAAAACCAGGTATCCCAACCTCACAGAAAGCACCTGGTTGTAAGAGGATAAAACGTCTCTTGAATGCCGGCCTCCCTGACCACAAACTTGTGGTCGTTATGCAGGTGGCACAAAGGAAAGAGTCAGAAGGATCTCAGATTTGGTAGAGTTAGAGCAATGGCAGTTACACAAGATGGACTAAATGTATTCAATCCACAGAGGGCACACAGCACAATTCCTGGAGAGATTATTACAGAATAGACATCTCCTCTTTCCTCTCACCCCCAGGATTTATGAGGATTCTGGTACACAATTGTGCACCCACACTCAACTTCTCAGAAAACAGCTCATGCAGATTCTGAATACTGTTAAGTATCCTTAATATCTTATGCATGTTTTTTTTGTTTGTTTTGTTAGGAAAGAGCGAGAGAGAGAGAGAGAGAGAGAGAGAGAGAAAGAGAGAGATAAAGAAGAAGAAGAAGAAGAAGAAGAAGAAGTTTTTAAAGTATAAAGCTTACTTCCTTTTTTCTTCTAATTATAAAGGTAATGCATACTGATTTTTCTTTAAATTAGAAACTCCAAAACTAGTTAAAAGAAAAGAAAAGAAAAAGAAAGAGCCACCGTCCCCAACACGCCCACCACTGAAGGTCAATTTAGTTCTGAGCTCCTTCCTCAGGAGAATTCATTTCTGAACATCATTCCAGAATTGGCACCTTCCATGAGCTAAGTTTTCTTGATCTGCATTATTAAGGGATTTGGAAGGGCAATGAGATTAGTTAGGCATCTTGGAGGTCTGTGTCTTCACAACATGTACGTGCAGCTCTTGTGTAGGGGTGAGGATGACCTCACCTGAGCATATAGGCCGTGGTGGGCAGAAGAACCGCGGAGCACCCAGCCGTTGCCATGGCAGCAATGCCTTCATCACTCACTTCTTCCAGGTGACTGATTGCCCTGGCTCCCAGCTCAGCCCCGAGCTAAGCAGAATGAACAGAAAGAAAAAGATTTAACCAACGGCAACAACAAATTAATAAAGTGCCATGAAACTGCTTTTCCTGCCAAGATAAATAGCACTCTCTTAGGAAGATTTCCTGTCAACTACCTTTCACAAGCACAAGCCCCAAAATGGATAAAAGGTTTGTGATGGACATTCATTTGAAAAGTAGCTAGTGTGCTGCTTTAACAACTATTTGTCTACGCAAATGCTTACTGACATTCTTAAGACATTTGCTAAAAAAGAAAATGTTATGGATCTTATGAATCAGAATAATACACTGAGTAATATTGATAACAAAATCTATTACAGCATCATAAAATCACAAGAAAAATGTATCTTGGAATGCCACTGCTCTCAGTGAAAGCAGATAATCAGTTAAGAAAACAAACTTTAAAAATGTGGATCATGTGTGTAATTTGAGAATACTCCTTGAGCTTGAGTTCTCTCCAGATGAAAAGTTTGGCTACTTTGTTAGAAAAAAACCAAGAAGAGGCAAAACCAAGAAGAGGATCATGGAATCACTAACGTGGATTTCTTCTCATCTTGACAATTTTACTCTCTCTCTCTCCCTCACGATGCCCAGGATGAAAAGTGGTATGTTAAGAAGACATATTCCAAGGAGAGGAGAGGAGACAATATTTGACGTTGCACTGCAGCCCAAGCAGCTGCAGTCCCCCCAACACCAGGGCAGGGATGGCCCCTCATCAGCAGCTGGCTCAGGTCTAAGAGCGTCAGGACCACAGGACAGACTATGCTCCCCCAGAAGAGTTCCTTTCTGACCTTGGAATCACCCTCACTTTTCCAAACTTGATTTGTTCATCCCGGGTGTTGACCTCTATTGATTTAATTTACCAGTCGCTCTCTACGGCCAAAGGTATCTTGTTGACCACCCCTTTCAGGTGTCACTTAACAAATATTCAACAACTATTTACTTAGTAAAGGCCATGGGTATGCCAGGCACTACCGTAAGCTCCAGGGACAGAGCTGTGTAAGACATGGGTGCAGTCCTCAGTGTTTGCAGTCCAACAGGGATCGTAGAGGTAATTTTAACATAGTGGGGTACAGGAGGAGCTGTTACCCACTGCTGGAGAGCTTTGGGAGGGACCCCAGAGAAGCTGAGGCTAAGATGAAACATAGAAGGGAACTCGAATTAATTGGACAAGGGGGAGTTCAGATTAGAGAAACAATATGTGCAAGGACTGGTAGTTTAATGTGGCTGGTCCACCGTAGGCAGGGTGAAGGTGGTAAAAAGGGGGAGGAGAGAGAAAGGAAGATAGAGAGGTAAACTAGGGCTGGATCCTGGCAAGCCTACATATAAGGTGTTTGGAATTCACCCTATGAGCAATGGTAAGCCTTTAGGTGGTTTTAAGCAATAGAGAGAACGGATAGATACACTATGAGGATGGATTACAGAAACAGATTCAAGTGGAGGCAAGCTTGGAGGCAAGAGCAGTTGTTACAGGAAACCAGGTGAGAGCTGATGGTGCTTGGACCCAGGCAGTGGGGTGAAGAATGTGGACCTAGAGATATGCAGGAGGAAATTGGCAGAACTTGTTGGTTGGCTGAAATGTGGTAGGTGAAGGGGAGGGAGGAGTCAAATGATTGGGTTTTTGATTTAGGCAATAGATAATGGTGTCATTCACTGGGGCAGGAAACACAGCGCACAATTTGGAAATGGTTTTAAAAGCTCAAGCAGGACATGTGGTTAAGACACATGTGAGGTATCTACATCTGTATTTATATCCAAGGGAAGTTGTCCATTTAGTGCCTCACCCCCCTCAAGAGCTGTCTTATTCACTGATGAATCCTCCATGCCTTCAACAGTGCCTGGCACACACTAGACACTCAAATATTTGTTGAAAGCATAAATAAATGAATCTGGGTAAGACTTATAGATTTGAAAATCATGTCCTCGCTATTAATGGTGTGCTTCACTCACGTTCATCTGAATGATGCCACGGAAAACCCTAGGAGCTGCATGTGAAATTAATAGACTCTGCTAGTATGGCTTTCTGTACCAACCAAAATAGGTTGTGGATTTAATCAGTGAAATCACAAAGGTACTTCTTTCCTACTAACATCACCAGCAGGTGATAATAAAAGTAAATTACCAGCCTGGCCGGAGTGGCGTCGACCTGTGAACCAGGAGGTCATGGTTCAATTCCCATTCAGGGCACATGCCTGAGTTTTGGACTTGCTCCCCAGTAAGGGGCATGTGGGAGGCAGCCGATCAATGGTTCTCTCCCTCTCCCTTCCCTTCCTCTCTGAAATTTAAAAAACAAACAAAAAAAACACAAACAAAACAGCAAAAAAAAATTTCTAATAGAGGTCAGGAATTCCAAGGCTCAACCTGAGCAATCTGCACATTGTTCAAACAAATTTCCCCTCTCCCTATCTTTTCAGAAGGCTGCTCCTGTCTTTGAACAAACTAGGTAAGTTTTCCATAACATGAGTGCTGACAAAAGAAAAGCCAAAAGTCAACTGTACCTCCGCAGCCTTCATCGGGTGGAGTTCATCCCCATGGAAGTTAATCTGTAACCCTATATCTTTTCCACCTTGAAGAATCCTTCTGGTAGAATCCAGGTCAAAGACACCCTTCTCACAGAACACATCTATATTGTCAACGTGAATTTGCCCATTTCTGCCAAGTTCCTTCAGCTTTGGGAGGTGGTTATTGATGATGTCATCAGCAGCTTCAGTAGCAGTTTTTCCTCTGAGGGAAGAAAAGAACATTTCCATGGGCAAATATATTTTTTAACTGGAAGAAGGGTTTTTCGGTGCTTGGAGAATCTGAGAAACTGTAGGTAAATGATCTCAAGCCTCAGAAAAGTACAAAAAGAATCAAAGCTATTAACAATTGTGACATGCCTACACAGCAGAGGTATTGATAAGACTTCCATATGCTCTGACCCTATTCACAGAGACTCAAATGGCTCATCCATTCTGGCACACCAGTGTTGCCTTTGGGAATGCCGGCAAGGTCATCTGGCTGAAAAAACAGAATCGACTTGTCAAGAGCACGTAGAGGGCATCCTGAAGGCATCCCTGACAACCCAACTGCAGGCATCTTACCGGGGCCCCAGCTATCACCCTGTCTTTTTTCTTCCTCTACACCAGTGATGGCGACCCTTATGAGCTTGGTGTGTCAGCGTTTTGAAAAACCGTAACTTAACTCTGGTGCCGTGTCACATATAGAAATTTTTTGATATTTGCAACCATAGTAAAACAAAGACTTATATTTTTGATATTTATTTTATATATTTAAATACCATTTAACGAAGAAAAATCAACCAAAAAAATGAGTTCGCGTGTCACCTCTGACATTCGTGTCATAGGTTCGCCATCACTGCTCTACACTATTTCTAGAAGCATCTGCCTAAGGCTTCCTGACTCACCATTTGGGGACATGGAAGAAGAGGCTAGTTAAGGCCCCAAAATTCTCAATGAGATTCTGGGGTAGTTATATATTAGGGCTTTTGGGGTAGTTATATATATATATATGGGCTTTTGAAGTCAAATACACACAGAGCTCTACCGCTTGCTAGCTACCTAACTCTTTGGACATGTGATTTAGCTGTCCTTTGGCATACTCTGAGCCTCAGGCTTTATCACTGGGCACCAAGACGCAGACCTCAGAGGCTCATTGGCAGATGGAGAAACTCTAAAACTTTGGTCCCATAATTGGCACATAGAAGCCTCTCATTCAGTGAAAACCATTCAGGTGGGTAGACAGAGGAGACGGGCACTTACATATAATTCTCAAGATAATTGTATAAAATAGGGTGTTATGTAGCTATTTTATAGGTTAGTAATTCATGTTCAAAAAGTTAGAAGATGCCTCAAAATCACCCAACCGGGAATAGTTAAGCTGGATTCAGACCCAGGTCTGCTACCACTCCAAAGTTTGAGTCTTTTCTACCATGTTACACTGTCCTTTTACTAAAAAAAAAAAAAAAAAAAAAAAAAATACACAAAAAACAGGCCATCACACACCTTATATTCCATTTGAAAAAAATCTGTTTCTATTGACAGACTCTTCCCAGAAGTCTTAGGGCAGTTTCAAGCTTTAATAATTTCAGAAATATAAATGCTAAAGACATACAATAAACGTAATTGGAACTATGAAGTATGTACTTGTGCTTCTCTTCTATGTAATTCGTTTTCACTTTTTAATAATAAATTTCAATGTTAATTTCTTTAGTTCCTCTGACGATGGTAAACACAAAATTACCATGAAAATGTTCTGTTTTAGAGTTCCCGAAACGAAATACATTTTATAAAATATATAAATTCTTTTTTCAAATAATTTTTTGCAAGCCTGTAGCATTTATATATCTAAGTTGTCAAAACCTAAAACTGCACTGAGACAGTGGAGTAGCTTGTGAATTTCCAAGTCCTGGATTTCTTTGGGATCTTTTAGTTCTGGGACTGCTTTCCGGTCTAGAAATTCCAGGACACAGAAGATGCAGATGTGTCAGGAGACAGCCATCCTCATCATTCTTTGTCAACCCCATGAGTTGTGAGCATTTCCTCTTCCTTCACCATCAGGGGACTAGCAAAGTGATGGGTCTGGTGGGGGTCACCTTCCTAGAACCATGTGTGAGATGACTGACTGACCATCAGACTCAGAACACCTTCCCAAGGACTTGTACAGATCTCTCTGCAAGAGCTAAAGCTGTGAGCCGCCGTTGGGGAAAGCGGCCCCCTCAATGCCCAACCGAGTTAAACGCCGGTCCCATCGGCTGCAGTTACTTTGGCACTGAGTGAGCCCCGCAGTACGTGGCCGAGATGCCGATGGCCATCTGCCGCCGGGCGCGCTCGATCACGCGGAGCATCTTGAGCTCGGTCTCCAGGTTGAGGCCGTAGCCGCTCTTGCACTCCACCAGCGTGGTCCCCGCCCGCATCATGCACTGCAGCCGCTGCTGCAAGGAGCCGAACAGCTCCTCCTCCGAGGCCTGGCGCGTGCGCTCCACGGTGAAGTTGATCCCTCCTCCGGCCTGGTGGATTTCCATGTATGTGGCTCCTGCCAACTGAACACAACGCTCAGCTCACCGTTAGGCAGAGCAAATGCAGGGAGGTTGCAGGCAGGTCTGCAGAACCTACCTGCGCGGGGGCGGGGAGGGGTATTCAAAAC
Source organism: Myotis davidii (assembly GCF_000327345.1). NCBI lineage: Eukaryota > Metazoa > Chordata > Mammalia > Chiroptera > Vespertilionidae > Myotis > Myotis davidii. Next base: position 2,799,198 of record NW_006286243.1, on the reverse strand, counting down.
GATTCACAATCTATATGCTAGTAGTGACTAGCCAATCAGAAAAGGGGTGGGGGCAGGCAGTTCCCAGAGAAATACTGGGGTGACAGAGATGGGAGATGTGGTGGAGACTTCTGGTCTCAGGGCAGCAGCAATTTACCATCGGGTACAAAAGTATTTCAGTATTTTAACAATCCAATCTACCCAGTGTATACCAGTTAAATCTCTGCCTATGTCTCAGCACCTTTAAGGAAACAAAGGCCCCAAGGGGAGGGTCCCACTGCAGCCATTCAAATCTCCAGCAAAGAGACCTCAGTATTTGGCCACAAGAGTTTGGGACCTGACCTCTGTGGCTCAAGCAAATGAAGAGGCTCTTTGTGGGATCCCACTGGGCTCCTGTTACTCTGGGCAGCAGGAGGGTGGTGCAAACATAGTCTTCCTGCCCGGGGTCTCCGCCATGTTCATCTGGGTTCTGCCATGGTGAGCTGGTGAACGCAATGGACACCCTTCCCAATGTGGACCCCACTTTCCACATCTATGCAATGAGAGAACTGGATTGCAAAGCTCTACGGTTGCTTTTTAGAAACCTGGCTCTGAAAAGTTGGCTCTGAAATCCTGTGATTTAATAAAGAAGCCTTAAAAGCAGCTCTAGTGTGTTGGGGAAGGTACACAATATCTGAGAATTTTTTCTTTTCCTAAATAATGCAATTTAGCTGTTAGTATACAGACTTTCTCAGAAACAAAGTGAAGAAAAGGTATGGAGAAAACTCAAGTGGGTATCACCAAAAGGAAAAAGCCAACCTGGAAAGGCTACATACTGTATAATTCCAACTACATGACATTCTGGGGAAAGCAAAAGCATGGAGACAGTATAAAGATCGGTGGTTGCCAGGGGTGAGGGGAAGAAAGGAATGAACAGGCAGAGTGCAGAGGATGTTGAGGGCAGTGTAACTACTCTGAGTTATCCCACAATGGTGGGTACATGTCATTGTACATTTGTCCAAACCCAAGGTAATGTAAACTATGGACTCTGGGTGATAATGTGTGTCCATGTAGGTTCACCCATTGTAGCAAATGTACCACTCTGCTGGAGGATGTTGAAAATGGGGAAGACTGGGGCGGTGGATGGATGGTATGCGGAAAATTTCTGTAGCTTCCACTCAGTCTTGCTGTGAACCTAAAACTGCTCTAAAAGCTAAATTCTGATAAAAACAAACAACGTAAAATTGGCTCCAACTAGCGATTTGAGGGTCTACATCTTATTAATGACTGATATTTTATGTTTCTTAATAAATCTCATTTTTTTTCTGGAAAAAATGAGAACAATATGAGATGTATTTTATTTTTGTTATGAGCAATATATTTTTCCTGGTTTGACCCTAATGAATGGTGATTTTCAAACTGTTTCCTGGAGCCTTTTCAAAGGCTCCCAGAGCTGGTGGGATGGGTTGGGGGAAGGAAAAGAGAGGAGAAATTAGTGAGCAAGGCAGCTCAGCGCTGTTAGAATGAAGATTCTACAGTTAAAATTTTTTGAAAACTATTATACTTAAAGCGATTGTTATCCCTGTGCATAGTATAAAGATTTGGGACAGTTATAAAATAGTTAGTTTTGTTCTAATTTATTTTCCATAGTCCAGGCCAGTAAAAATATCCTTAAAAAGACACATAAGCAAAGACACAATGTCAAATCTATGTTGCAAAGCCTGACAGCCCACGGACTCTTTAGAAAAAGACTTGTTTGTTTGTTTATGCTTCATTTTGATTTGCAATCATTCATTGCAATTACCTTCATTGCAAACTCGTGAACTCTCTCACCAGCCCATACTGGATGTGTGTGTGCATCCACCAAACCTGTAATCAAGAAATCAAATCATTTTTAAAGTTAAGAATCAGAAAGCAGGCCCAATACACATCCTGCTCTTTGGAAAGCATGAGGGTGGTCAGCCATCTTGGAGGGGGTGGAAGAGGAAGAATTTGTCTATTAGAGGCCAGCTCTAAAAGAGGAGGGTGACTCAACATGATGAAAATATTCCTTTAAAAAAAATACAGCTCCTTTTGCCCATTAAGCTCATGCTCACCAAGCGAGCTTTTGAAATAGGATGTCAACCTGAGTTGAGCAAAACCAATGACCATATCACCAAGGTGATAGTCTGGGTGTGAAAACAGAATCATACAATCCCTACTGTCAACCTTGAGAAAGAAAAATATGAAATCAGAAAGATAAACCTTTCTTCAAGAAAGAAATACATTTTTAATTAAAGAGAAACTATAAAGCAATCACTTGGAACTTTTGTTTACCCTGGTACAATTCAGAAAGGTGTGTCTTTCCAGGTTATGTAAAATACCTAATGGATCAAGTGGCTGATGAGTGGGTTCTGATTTGGAGTAAAATCAAAAGTCTTTATTCAGATCACTTTCTATTGTATTCTGTGCTTTCTCATAAGGTTTCACCCTGGCTTTATTTTCTATCTCCCAAGAGCCAAAAGGTAGAAGCTCTATCAGGTATACACAATACACACTTGAAATGGATAAATATTAGCCTCTAAGTTTGCACAGAACTCAGAGTTTGTGAAACTAGTTTCAGATCATTACACAAAGCCACAAAACATAGATCATATAGTAGGAAATGGTAAATAAGCTGACTCTGATGTCAATCTCCAAAGATACATCGTCAGTGAAATCTCTAGGGATTTTTCTTTCCTTTTTCCATCTACAGATGGGTCCTTTGTTGCATATTCTATTCTTATTTAAAGTATATTCTGGTAGTGGAAGTAGCAGTTTTCCCTGTTTTCCCTCCCTACACAACACATTAATAAAATTCTTCTCACAGTTTTTTAACCTAAACATAACACACCTGGTCTCTCTGCATTATGTGAATGGGAAGAAGTGGAATGAATGCATGGGTCCGAGTCCCAGCCTGCCCTTTACCTGTGTAGCAATCAAGGGTAAGATATTTCACCCCTGAACTTCAGTGTTCTAATCTGTAACATGCCCATAATGATCTTACCTTATAGGGCAGTTAAAGGATTCAGTGTGAAAATATGTTTGTAAAGCAGCTGGCCATTTAATAGTAGAAATTAGATAAATTATAATTATTATATTTCAATATCATTGTAGGACCCTCTTTAAAACAAGCTACTACTCTTCCTCTTTATTTTACTAAAACTGCATTCCGGTTTTTACTGAAAAGAGGTTGATACCTGGCAAGATGCATTTCCCAGAACAGTCAATTCTTTCTTCAAACGTTTCTTCAGAAAACTGTTCTTGAATAACATCAGCAGGACCGATGGCTTTTATCAACCCATCCCTGAAGAAAAATCAAGGAATAATTACTAGTGTTTGGGGGACTATTGTGAGAAATCTGACTAATGATTTAAAATATGTTATCGATGTCTCTTCTTGTCAGTCAATATTTACTGTATTTCTTTTTTGAAGTTCTGACTTTCGGAAAGTGGCTCTAGCCACCTGTAAGGCAAAAGGTCAACTCATGTGTAGCAGAGAATGCTAGTTGTTCTCTGAGACCCATGTTCCCTTTTCTCAAGGTGCTAGGTTCCTAAAATTTAGCTGGACACATGATCACCCAGAATAAAGATACATTTCCCAGTCTCTTGGCAACCTGGTGTGGCCATGTGACTAAGTTTAGTCAATAGGATTGCTTTCTCTTCCTCTTTCCTAGTGGAAATACAGACACCATGAGAGACTGAGCAGTCCCGTGGGATGATGGAGTGACTGGAGCAAAAGGGTCTTGCACAACAGAGCAAGACAGTGGGGGGCCTGAATCCTCAGGACTCCAGATTGTGGCCGTCAGCTAGCCTTGGATTCTTACTTTTGTGCAATTCCGCTAACTGATTTTAACAGATTTTGACAGTAACGCTGGAAATGGTTGGATCCCTTTGTTAATTAGAAACACACAGTCCCTAAAAGTTGAACTCTTACACAACCCTAAGCAGCTCAGCTATGAGGTGATACTGACTGACTGCTCTTGCACAAGCCCGGCCACGTAGCTCTCTGATTCAAATTGGCATCCAACCCTTATTCCCACCCCAGGCCCGCCCTCCCAAACTGGCTGTTCTGTTATTCACTTCTAGCAGGAAGTGCAGAAGGTTTAAGGAAAATAATTGAAAATGCCCTCGTTTTATGGTGGCTGAACCGTAATTTCCTATTACCCCCAAACCATCACCATCTAAACCAGTGGTTCTCAACCTGTGGGTCGCGACCCCTTTGGGGGTCGAATGACCCTTTCACAGGAGTCACCTAAGACCATCCTTCATATCAGATATTTACATTACAATGCATAACAGTAGCAACATTACAGTTATGAAGTAGCAACGAAAGTAATTTTATGGTTGGGTCACAGCATGAGGAACTGTATTTAAAGGGCCAGAAAGTTGAGAACCACTGAAACGTTTGCCTAACGTTTGCCGTATAGTTCCCAAGCTTTAGTGCACAGAAGAAAGGAGTGGGAGAGGTATTTATAAAAATTCAGGTCTCAGAACTCCACCACGGAGATGCTGGGGATGAAAAGAAAAAATGGATCCGGAGATGAAGGTAGGGGGAGGTGGCCGGTCTGAAATCTGTCTTCTTATTTATTTATTTATTTATTTATTTATTTATTTAATTTATTTAATCAATCTCAGGCCATCTGACGCAGGTGGCCCCTTGGCCACAGTTCGAGAAGCCCTGGAAAGAGCCCCAACCCCTTCTGATTGCTGGACAATGATATTTTATCCGCAGAGGCGTCCCAGTGCCATGTGCAGCTTGAGTGCCGTTTTTCCCACACCGAATGACAACCCGAGACCATCAAACCTGTTAGCAACAGGCTCCTAAAAGGCAGTCCAGCCAATGTCTCGCCGGGTTCGGGAAAGTTTTTACCCAGTTTCCCTCCACAGCGCACACATTCTAGAAAAAGCGGCCAGCTAGGACCCGTCGGACGGGTCCCTCCAACCCGAAGCCACTTACGTGCCCACCACCAGGCTGGCG
>NW_006286243.1:2785904-2794160 GCF_000327345.1 Myotis davidii | reverse complement strand
GTGGAGCAGGGGCGGGCGCTCGCAGCCCTTCCAAACCCAGGACTAATGCGCGCTTCCCTCACTCCCCCAAACCTTGGCGATGGCAATAATAGTACCAATGATCAGAATGTTGATTAATTGTCAATGGTATAGCCCTGGCTGGTTTGGTTCAGTGGATAGAGGCTCGGTCTGCGGACTGAAGGATCCCAGGTTCGATTCCGGTCAAGGGCACATGTCCAGGTTGCGGGCTGGATCCCCAGTAGGGGGCGTGCAGGAGGCAGCCGGGAATGATTCTCATTATTGATGTTTCTCTCTCCCTTTCCCTTCCCCTCTAAAATCATAAAAAATATATATTTTAAAAAATAATCAACGTTATAATGAACCTCCTCTTTTTTTGGTCGCCTTGCCACGTTCGGGTAAATGTGGTACAGATTATTTCCCCTACTTAACCGACAAAGAAACCGAAGTTCGGTCGCCGGGAGAGAGAGAGGTGGGCTGCGACGACAATCGCGTGGCCAGGTGGAAGGGGGTCGCCGTGGGCGCGGGCACCGGAGTGGGTAAAGTGGGGAGAAACCTGGTGGAGGCAGGTGCGGGAACCTGGGACGGGGCCCCAGGAGGGGACGGGATGCGGGGAACCGCTGCCCAGGGGGCTGGGGGCTGTCCGGCCCGCGGAGAGCCGCCCGCAGAGGAACCTGGGGGCGGAGAGGAGGAGGTGCAGTGGGGGGTCGCTCCTGGGTCCGCGCGGCCGCGAAGCGTGAAGCGGGGTGGCGGGTGCCAGGCACTTTTCGGTTGGCCAGCTCCAGTCCGGGATCCCTCCAGACGGTCCCCAGATGAAGGGGGACCAGGATGAGGGAGGACAGAGCGGAGACTAGAGAATCGATTGGCACCTCCGCCCACCTTCCTCCCCGCCCGCGCCCCCCAGAAATCTTTTCTAGAAGGATTGGTTGAACAGGCTCCTGGATCCAAACTCCTTGAGGTGAGACGGGTTTCAGCTCTGTGTCCCCCGCACTCCTAACTGTATCTGGTCGAACCCCTCGATTTGCATCCAAGGTTGGAGACAGAATCAAGCTTGTTTAAGGAGGGTGGTCTGTAATTCTCATCTACGTCTCAGACTTCCCGCCTGTCAGTTGCTGTGAAAACAGTCGGGCGGGGTTTTTAAAGGTTTGGAGTTTCTTAATTACTTTACTGATGCATATTCTTTTAGTAGAAGCTTGTCTTAGGCCTGCAATGGCACTTTCCCTGCCCAGCACAAACCACAACCAAAAGGAAGACACTTTAGGGATACACTAACATACCCTGAAAGCAGGCAGAGAACTGTAAAACAAACTATAAAAGTCACTTTAGTGTCACTTTAAGGCACAAAGTACATAAAGGAAAAATTCCTTTAGATGAATGCAATAAATAAGATTATACTCTAGCTTCATATTGTTTTTATAAAAGAGAGAGACCACTCCGGTAGAAAAGAGAGAATAAAGCAAGAAAAAAAAAAAGGCGGGGAAGGAATAACTCAGTAGACAATGTGGGTAAAAGAGACTCAAAAGGGAAAAAAAATCCATAGGTCATTAATAATAGCTCAGACACAAACAGATATGTGTGTCTATACACATTTTAAAAAGAAAGGTAGAATATATAGAGAGGGGCGTAGAGAAAAGTAGAAATAGTGGAAAATAGAAACACAGAGACACTAATTCATAGAAAAATATTAAAATTTTATATTATAAAATTTCTGCTAAAGACTCAAATGTAACGTTTTGCAATTATAAATAATATTTGCAGATTTATGGATGGAATGAAATCATAGAAGAATAGAAGACTTTGGGGTTCAATAAACTTGTCTTAATCCCATTTCTGTTTCTTATGTGCTATTTGACTTTGGAAAATTAATTTCCCTGAGCCTCAGTTTGCTCATCCATATCATGGGGATCATTGTTTCTACTTCATGGACTTGTTTGAGCTTTAAATACGATGGAATGTAAGTCACTTAGCCCAGTGCCTCTCTCTAAATAAGTCATAGCTATTATTATTATTACTATTAGTTTATTTTAATCCTGCCCTTTGTCTTCTGGTAAATTAAGTTAAAGATTAGATTTCAATAGTAGTAGGTTCTCCCCTGACTTCACAGAACGCACCAGGTACTTAAAGCTTACAAATTCTTGGCAAGTCTAAAATAAACTGTACTTTTTTTTTTTTAAGGGGATTTATATCTTTGGGTGAACTGCAGGCACCCAATTACAGTCAAGATAAACAGTATGGCCTGAAAAGCCCTTGCAAATAAGAGATCTGCAGAAGCAAAAAGGAAGAGAGTGCACTGTCGTTCTCCCTGGTCGCTGTTAATTATAGAGGTAAGATCAGGTTCCTCCTTAGTAATAATCAACATCCGTATAGCACCTGTTGGTTTACAGCGTCCTTTTCACATCATCTGACTCACATGGGCTGATTTCTTTTCCCCCATCTTCCTTCCACTTGACCTCCAGTCATTTTTTTTTTCAGTTTGCAAAAGGGGCAGTCAGAAATGTCAATAGAAAAGTCCACGTTAAATAGCTAGCGTGACGCCAGCAGGGCCTTAAAGGTCAAGCTGAAGGTAATTGCCTCATCACTGTGACCTGCTTCTGACCTGATCACACAGGACGGTCATCGGGCAGGCCAAGGACCTGTGGCTCCGAACTCTCGGGTAAACAAAAAAGTGCTAGGTCTGGCCTAGAGAGAGGACACAGTTCACAGCCCTTTCTGTTAGTATTTGTCCAAGTGGGTGGGAAGGAGGTGGAATAAAATTGAAATATCTGAGAGAATCTGTCTAAATTTTCATTTGCATCTGGGAGATAAAATTCTTTACCTCATATTGAGGGAATCTGAAAATGCATTTTTTTTGAGTTTGTAAGAGTTGTTGAGAAATTCAAACCCAAACTTCATCGAATAATATCTGGCCAATATTGTTATCATTCCATTTATGTAGCGCTGGAGGACATTATGAAACTCCACTCATCTTTCTCTGCTTCCCAGAAGCTTGGAATGATAAGGATCTGCACTAAGTTGTATCAGATTCCCCAAATTGCATTGACATTGCAATGACCCTGGTTTCAAGAACTTTAATGCAGAGTTTCTCACAAAAGCTAGTTGTCAGTTATCCCTCCTATTCTTTTCAAATGCTGGTAGTTATTCACAAGACAAGAAAGAGGACACACCCAGATATCTACCTTGAAGATCATATGAGCAATTATATTTCCCTATCAGCCTGCTGTGACTAAGTACTTTGCATACGTTATCTGTGTTTGAAATTTGCAACAAGCCTGTAGGAAAGGTGATAGAATCCATACTTGACAAAAGAACCTAAGGTGCGCTGAGTTCACTGGAGAGGCTTAAAGAAACAAAGAGCTGATAAGAATCACAGGCAGGATTCAAAGCTGACCCCAAAGGCCAGGTTCTTTCCACAGATGCTTCTCCTATTATGATACCTATCAAAGGACCTCACTCAGTGACCACATGTAATTGCATAATGTTAGAGGAATACAAAAATTTTAAAAAAATCAACCTGCATGGTACTTGCAGGAAAGAACAGTGTACTTTACATTTAGGTTCCTGAGATGTCTAATAAATATCTCAGATTTAGCAAGTCCCAAACTGAAGCTTTGATCCTGCCAACTGTTCCTTTCCCCACAGCCTTCTCTGTCTCTACTGGTGGCAACTCCATCCTTTCTTTCCTGGGCTCTTTATCTCATACCTCACATCCAAACCATCAGCCAATTCTGTAGGTCTAATTTCCAGATTTATCTAGAATCTGACCACCTCTCACCACTTCCACTACTATCCTGAGACCCCATTATCTCTTGCTTTCCCTGCTGGACTCCCATCTCCTTCTATAGTCTTTTCTCAGCTCAGCAGTCAGAGTGATTCATTTTACGATTCTCATTTCCCTGAATCAGGGGTCCTCAAACTTTTTAAACAGGGGGCCAGTTCACTGTCCCTCAGACCGTTGGAGGGCCGGATTATAGTTTTAAAAAAAAACTATGAACAAATTCCTATGCACACTGCACATATCTTATTTTGAAGTAAAAAAAAACAAAATGGGAACAAATACAATATTTGTATTTGTATGTGGTTTGCAACCACACAGCAGCAGTTTAAATCCCTGATTGTTCTAAGCTCTTTATCTTCTTCAGCTGACGGAAGGTGGACTTGAATATGTATTTTAGATGTGAATTTTCAGTCATGTGCTATGGAGTTCAACATTTTCCCTCTCCTTTGATACTGAGCCATTGTGTAGTCACCATGCTATTTTTATTTTGCACAACAAAGACGCCAGCTTTGTTTTTTTTTTTTTTTTTTTTTTTTTTACTGGTTGGTGCATCATATTGGTTTAGTTCAGAGCACTTTATAATCCCTTCCTAGGAATAGCTGATCTCTTCTTCTCTCATATATTCTTCGCCAATCAGTTCATTAATCAGTAGGGGGGTTAACATATATAGAAGTACAGAAATATAACAATTTTTAGAGACTATTCATCCTATTTACATGTTCTATGAATTACTGGAGAGGTGGCATTAGAACAGATACCTGCGATTAACAGTTGGCGAAGAGGAACGGGAACATTCACTTTTTCTATGAGTGAAAAAGTGTCAGAACCCATGATAAGGTGCTTATTGCAGATAGACTTAATGAATAAATGGAACAGGAGTGAGGATGGGGAGGAGAGTGAATTCAGATGGACGGAAGGATTGAAGGAGCAAAAGTAGGATAAGAAAGAGGTGAGCAGAATCTTAGGAGTGGAGATAGGTGCAAAGTGGAAATTTAAGAAAATCTCCTACGAGACTCAACCCAACAGATTGTCAATCAATTTTTCTCACCAGCCCTTTTTACTCACATCGATATTTCCCTCTCTCTTCCACTCTCTCTAAAAATCAGTGAAAAAATATCCTTGGGTGAGGGTTAAAAAGAATAAATAAATAGCATTGCAATAAACATTATTGTACATACTTTTTGCCCACTGATCTGATTATTTTCTTGCGATAAGTTCCTAGAAGTAGAATTGCTGGGTCAAAGACTTTGTGTATGCACTGCTTTTAAAAGCAATAAAGCCTACGCCCTGGCCAATGTTGCTAAGTGGTTAGAGCATTGGCCCACACACTGAAGGGTCTCAAGTTTGATTTCTGGTCAAGGGCACATACCTGGGTTGTAGGTTCGGTGTTTGTGTAGGAGGCAACCAATCCATGTGTCTCTCTCACATTGATGTTTCTCTCCCTCCCTCTCTTCCACTCTCTGAAAATCAATGGAAAAAATATCCTCGGGGGAGGATTAAGTAGAAAATAAATAATAAGATAAAGCCTATTTGGGAGTTACTGGCAGTTGAATTTAGTGACTTTATGCAAAGTTTATAGAATTTTTAAATGTATTTTCTTTTCTTGGACAGGACCAGGAGACAAAATGTCATCATACCTTTGGCCGATATCACTGATTTCTGAAGGTGAGGAAAAAATCAGTCCATGGGTTCTTGCTTTGTGCCTAGTACGGTTAGTCTCCATAGCGGGCTGGGAGAGTAAGAAAAGGAGCGTGCTACCCAGTAATCGTCAGACATGGTCTCTACGCAAAGAACTTATAAACTACCTGCTAAGAAAGTTCTCTTCTACTTCTCAATTCGCAAACCACATTAAACTGCTGCATTTAGCAAGATCGCCAGTCTTTCATGACATAAAACCATTAATTTAATTATTTGTTACTAGAGGCCCGGTGTACGAATTCAGGGTGGCCTGTGGGGAGCGGGCCCCAGCTCGTGCCCCTAGCCTCACAGCCCCGCAGCCCCATATCCCTGCCTGGCACCCCACCTTGGCCTGGCACAGCCCATTCACTTGCCCCACCATCCCACCCTCGTCCGGGCCCATTGGGGCTGGCAGTGCCTCCACTGCCACTCGCAGCCAGTGCCGCATCACCAGTGCCAGCCATGTTACGCACCACCCCCTGTTGGTCAGCGCATGTCATAGCGAGGGGTCAAACTCCTGGTCAAACAACCACCTGAGGGGACAATTTGCATTATTAGGCTTTTATTATATAGGATGATAAATGAAATGCATAGCTATGCTTTATGAAAATCTGTCCTCTTCTTTCCTTCCCCAACCTTTCCCTTCTTACCCTTCCACTTCTTTATAAGTATTCAAGGAATTAGTATTTATCAGTATATAATAAAAACTTTTTTTCACTTATAAATTTGTCAAAGATTTTTAAATTGGGTAACACCAAGTTTGTTATGGGTAACAGGCCCCCTATAGGAATTCTCTTTGAAGGAAATTTGGCCTGATCTGTATTTAGAATGCAAAGATTTGGCTGCAAATGATAGAAAATATGAGAAACAACAGGGTTTAAACATGATGGAAGTTTATTTCTCTCTTAGGTAGCAAAGTCTGGACCTAAGCATCCCAGGGTCCATATTGCTTTCATCAGGGCTGGGCATCTTCAAGCTGTCGCTGGCCTGTATCCTTGATCCTGGGTGGCTGCTTCTGTGCCAGCGGTCACACCCACCCATATTCCCGCCAGCTAGGAGGAGAAAAGGGGAGGGGAGAAGCATGTCCCTCCCTTTTAGGACACTTCCTAGAAGTTGCACTCACTACTTCTCCTGACATCCCCTTGCCCAGAACTTGGTCTGATATGGCTATATCCAGCCCCAAGGGAGATTGAAAAATATAGTCTCTACTCTGGGTGCCCATGTGCCAAGTTAGAATTACAGGCTCTATTCCTATAGAATAGACCACCAAATTGTTATTTTTTAAATATACTTTTTATTGATTTCAGAGAAGAAGGCAGAGGAAGAGAGAGATAGAAACATCAATGATGAGAGAGAATCATTGATTGGCTTCCTCCTGTATGTCTCCTACTGGGGATGGAGCCCACAACCTGGGCATGTGCCCTGACTGGGAATTGAACCGTAACTTTCTGGTTCATAGGTCAATGCTCAACCACTGGTCAGGCCCATCAAATTATTTGAAAAGAATTTCAATAGAGTGTTGGAAAATTTCCTAAGGTATATTGGAACCGATCTCCCAAGGAGGACAGGCTAAGATTAAAAATAGAGGCTGACGCCCTAACTAGTTTGGCTCAGCATTGGCCTGCAGAGGGTCCCGGGTTTGATTCCAGTCAAGGGCAGGTACCTTGGTTGCGGGCACATCCCCAGTAGGGGGCGTGCAGGAGGCAGCTGATAGATGTTTCTCTCATCGATGTTTTTAACTATCCCTCTCCCTTCCTCTCTTAAAAAAAAATCAATAAAAATTTTTTTTTAAAAAATAGAGGCTGACAACTCCAGAATTAAACAGTTTATTAAAGGAACTTATGGACAGAAAAGAGTCTTGGGCATCAGCAAAAAAATGGATCTCTGCACCCAGAAGGGGATGGGGGCTTGATGTATGCAGCCTCCAGGAACCCAGGTGGTTTGTAGGTCAGTGACTTGTGCTTGTTATAAGGTGTATTTTCCAAAGCATTAAACAACTTAAGGGACCTACTTAGTGGACCTTCCAGATGATGAAGGCGAACCCCCTCCAGGGTGAACTGTTGTTTTCTGAGAGCAACTTGCTTCTTAAGATGGCCTTGGGCATGGCAAGCACCAGAAACCACTTTGCCTAACATAGGGCCATGTCGGCAATTTAGTCGGCAGATGTGTTTGCATAACTACTTAAAGGTGTTAACAAGAATAGTCATCTCAGCATTGTTTATAATAGCAAAAGGCCGGGATCAACCATATTGATATGGGATTAGTTATGTAAAGTATGATGCATCCAAGAAGTGGGGTACTAGATAGCTATTCCTTTTTTAAAAATATATTTTTTTTATTGATTTCAGAAAGAAAGAGAGAGGGAGAGAGAGATAGAAACATCAATGATGAGAGAGAAATTATTGATCAGCTGCCTCTTGCATACCCCACACTGGGGATCAAGCCCGCAACTTGGACATGTGCCCTTGACAGGAATCAAACCTGGGACCATTCAGTCTGCAGGCCAATGCTCTATCACAGTGAGCCAAACTGACCAGGGCACTATTCCTTTTTAATGAGAAAAATATATAAATGCTGATGTAAAAAGAACTCCTAAATATATTCCTAACTAAAACAAACACAAGGGACTTTTGGATCCAAGATGGCAGCATAGGTTAACACCGGAGATTGCTGCCTCGAACAACCAATTCAAATTACACCTAAAAGACGGAACAGACATCATCCAGAACCACAGGAAGGCTGGCTGAGTGGAAATTCTACAACTAGGAGGAAAGAGAATATCATACCCAGACTCAGAGGAGGCGCAG
>NW_006286243.1:2778168-2784914 GCF_000327345.1 Myotis davidii | reverse complement strand
AACCAGTATTCGATGAAATGCTGAAAGGTATCCTGTCAGAAGAGGAAGAAGAAAAGGTAAAGATACAAATTATGAACAACAAACATGCATCTATCAACAATTGTATCTAAGAATCAAGTGAATAAATAATCTGGTGATCATAATAGAATCAGGGACATAGAAAGGGATTGGACTGACTATTCTTTGGGGGGAAAGGGGTGTGGGAGATGCGGAAAGAGACTGGACAAAAATCGTGCACCTATGGATGAGGACAGAGGGTGGGGAGTGAGGGCGGAGGGTGGGGCGGGAACTAGGGGAGTTATGGGGGGGAAAAACAGGAACAAATGTAATAATCTGAACAATAAAGATTTAATAAAAAAAATTTAGAAAAAAATAAAACAAACACAAGTTTCAGAACAGTAGAATAGCATGTATTGAACAATCTCTGTTTTCCTAAAGAATTTATATTTCTTTGCCAAGAATTGTGAATGATTTAGCAAAGTTAACTGTTGTAAACCTTCAAGTACACATTTTTGGGTGGACAAATGTTTTGACTTCTCTTGGGTATATACTATTAGCTAGGAGAGGAATGGTTAGAGCATATGGCAGCTCTGTGTTCAACTTTTTGGGGAACTGCCAGACTCTTTTCCAAAGTGGCTGCACAATTTTGCACTCCCACCAGCAGTGTATGAGGGTCCAAGTCCTCCACATCCTCACCAGCACTCATTATCTTTGACTTTTTTTAGGACTCTGGTCTAGCCTGAGGATCTCTATAAGGGTTCTGGATATGTCTATTGTGGCAGAAATAGTGGTGCAAGGGTAATGGTGGGTGTATTTGTAGGGATGGGAAGAATCAACATGATAATATCTCAAAATATGATCCCACCATCCTGTAACAGGCCCCCTATCTACTTACACCACAAATATAGTCTCATGCCCTATGAATGGCTAAGCACTGTGCTCACTGCCATGGGAAACAGACAGATGGGCTATGGCTCCTGCTCCCCAGATCCAGGCCCCACATCCAGTTGAGAGGCGACTGGCTGATTGGACCTTCCTCCCATGGATCCCACTCTCTCCCCTGGTTGGTGGGAGCCAGATGGTTAGCAGAGGAGAAATGACAGAAGTTTTTCCTTCTTTCTTCTTTTTTTTCTTAATAGATAGAGGAACCGATCAGTCAATCAGAAAGGGAAGGCCATATAAGATCTTTTTCAAAGATCTCTTTCTTTTCAAAGAAAATGAAATAGAAGCAAGGAGGAAGGTAAGGATTTATTAAAATCTCAACTAGGATTTTAAAAGGTAATTTTAGAAACATATCCTCTTATCCATCCCTTTTATGAACTTTGCTGGGTCAGATGTTGACACGTGCACCACACAGTGCTGGGGGTACACACACACACACACACACATACACACACACACACACACACACACACACACACATACCTGACAGAACAGCATCCAGCCCATGGTGGGGACCTAATGATCACTCCCTAAGGTGGAAGACAGACACACCACTACAATCCACTGTGACAGGTATGGCTATACTCTACTTCCTTGATTTTTAAATTTATTTTTTTTATAGAAAATCATTGATCTGCCAATAATAACAGTTTGGTGTAATCCTTTTCCTTTCATTTTATTTTATTTTATTTTATTTTTTTAAATCCTCACCTGAAGATACTTTTTCATTGTTTTAGAGAGAGTGAAAGAGAGAGGAAAAGACAGAGAGAAATATCGATGCGAGAGAAACACATTGATTAATTGCCACCAGGTGATGTTAGGTCTTTTCACTGTAGTAATGGTCTGAACACTAGATTTATGCCAAAGGCATAGTCCACAATTAAGCATACTTTCAACTTTTTTTTTAATCTTCACCAAGGATATTTTTAGAGAGAATGGAAGAGAGAGGGAAAGACAGACAGAAATATCAATGTGAGAGAAAGACATTGATTGGTTACCTCCTGCACATGCCCTGACCAGGCCCTGGGCCAGGAAGGAGCCTCCAATGGAGTTATGTGCCCTTGACCAGAATCAAACTCAGGGCCCTTGGTCTGTAGGCCAATGTTCTATTCACTGAGCCAACCTGGCTAGGGCATTTCCTTGATTTTAATGGCCACATTTTTTCATATTTTCTCATTCCTGAAATTGGGCTCCAGCTTACGTAGATGGGATGTCATGCATAATTGGCAGTGCATAAAAGAATAGTGCATCTTACAATAAGTGGCATCTTAGAGTTGATAAAATACAGTAATAGAGGCATACAAAGGAAATCTAAAGAAATGGTTGTTGGAAAGAAGAGGGAGAGGTGGTGATGGTGGTGTATGGTGGTGATGGTGGTGGTGGTGATGATAGTGTGTGGTGGTGATTGTGTATAATGGTGGTGATAGAAATGAGGTAGGCAAAGGAAGATTGGTAATGAATATATGCATGGTGGTTCATGGTGATGATGGTGGTGGTGATGGTGGTGGTGGTGGTGGTGTGTGTGCAAAGATTCCACTGAGGAGATAAACAGAAGCAGCATTGTTAAGAATAAGTCAAAATCTGCCAGGCAGATACAGATAAGAGCCTGTATATGTATGCATTGGGGAGCAGGGAAGAAAGACAAAATAAGAGTGGAGAAGAGGGTGTCACTTTGGAATTATTTGGTATGAAGCTACATCACAATGAGGCTCACTTTGCAGTGTGCCTTGCAGTTACTATCACTACTTACATCGTATGGTTCAGATTTCACAAGGTTTGCTTTGCTTATTCTTAGGAATAAAGGATGAGAAAAGTATCCAGGAATACTCAATAATCAATCATCTGTAGGGTGATGGTTTTGTGTAGGTGTTCTATAGTTTGATTAAAAATATCCAAAATAAAAATAAAAAAACAAATAAAATAAAAATAACATAAAAAAACAAACATTCATGAAATCAGGAGTCTATTTTTTTAAAGATTTTTAAAAAATATATTTTATTGATTTTTTACAGAGAAGAAGGGAGAGGGATAGTTAGAAACATCGATGAGAGAGAAACATTGATCAACTGCCTCCTGCACACTCCCCATGGGTATGTGCCCGCAACCAAGGTACATGCCCTTGACCGGAATCTAACCCGGGACCCTTGAATCCACAGGCCGATGCTCTATCCACTGTGCCAAACCGGCCAGGGCAGGAGGCTATTTTTTTTAATGTCTAACGACATTAAAAAATAGCATGTTCAATTCCACAGAATCATTCCTTTCAAATCAGTGGAATTTTTAAGTCCCTACATTTGGGGCAACATGAGATTGTCACAAAAAGCCAGAGCAACATTTTCCAGTTTCTTATTTGTCATGCACACGTTTATATTATAGTAAAGGTTGAATGTTTTTACACTTGTGCTCTGCTTCATGCAAGAAGGAACTGAAAACTAAACACAGTTCTTCAGAGGTAAGAACTTGAGATTGCTTGTTCAATGTACCAGTAGTGAGAAAGGGAAAATTTCTGAATATTTCATTGTTCTGAATATTTCCCTCTCGTATCAGGTTTGTTGCAAATGATATTTTTATATATGATCACTAATTTAAGACAATGTTATTTTCGTATGTTAGAAACCTTTTTAAATTTTCCCACTTGGGCAGGAAAAAGACCTGAACCGCAGCAGGAAATTGCACCAAAAGTCGACGTTTTCATCTCGAATGAAGAGTCGTTCACACCTGAGTGAAATAGCATTCGCTGATGCAGCTGCTTCCTCGTTTGAAAAGTTTGGGCTGGACCCCACTCTTGTTGTCAGAATAACAGAAGGTAAGTCTAAATGATTGTTGGTTTAAAAACATTGTTCTGAATATTTCCCATTCATATCAGGTTTGGTGGCTTTTCTGGAGGTGAGAAACACAAAGGGTGCCGTCTCCTAATACGGTGGTGGGGGTTGTACATGAGGGTTGAGTCCGGAGAAAAAAATCTATTTTAAATGAGAAAGCATACTTTCCCAAGACATAGACCGTTACTCATTTTCATGGCTCTAAGGAAGGAAGTCACTGCCCAAATCACATAGTGTTAAATAGCTCTGACTATTTAAAATCAGGTCTACATCTACATCTAGAACCAAATTTAAGAGAAGTCTTTCTAAAGAGAAGTTTTGATGGTCTGGGCCATACAACTCACATATCCAGAATCAGTAAGCTAATAGAATTAAATAGCTTGCCTCTTGTTGCAAAGACATAACCTGTTTTAATGACCTATGGAGGCAACATGCTAAAATACTACAAGATATTAATTATTGTCTGTGAAAAAGAGCAGTCTGGGGATCAAAACATCATGGCCATTTCCTACCTATGAGATCAAGAAGGGCCCACGAATGAGACAAAGCAGTTTGAAGTTTTACAAGCCTAAAGTGACTAATACCAGGTGATGGACTGGTAAAATCTTCCTCCAAAATAAATCTTACTCAATATTTTAAATTTAAAAAGGCAGAAAGGAAGAGAAGGAGGGAGGAAGGAAGAAGGAAGGAAGGAAGGAAGGAAGGAAGGAAGGAAGGAAGGAAGGAAGGAAGGGAGGAAGGAAGGAAGGGAAATCAGTATTCAGGATTTGCTCTAATAACTTAAACCTATCTCTAGCTCACAAAGTCCAGGCACTTTCTCAAATTGGGAAGAAAAAATTTTTTTCAGAGAACAAGAAAACCATTTAAGAAGGAACTTCGGATTCAATAATTAGTGTAAGAAAGGGAAGCATGTTAACTTATTTAGAGGCTCTCAGAGGTGCAGGTTCTGCACTATTGTATGAAAAAGCAGCAAACGATAGGTGACAGGGTGAGTTCAGTGACTGGACCGCTGATAGGGCAGGTGTGTAGGTTCAGTCTGTGTCTCATGTCTTCAGTTCCCCTCAGTCTCATGGTGAACCCTGAGTCATCAAGAGCATTTTAAATGACACATGACATGTTTTAGAAAGAGTTCTGCACAAAATGGCTCACTTCAAAAATCCCCGCCACGCTCACAGCTCTGAGATAGCAGCTAGGAGGTGTGATGTTGCAGATGGCTCACAGAGCGACTGGTCACTTAAGGTCAAGGGAGTAGGGTAGGCTTTAGAAAGGAAATAGTAAAATTGTTTGGTATTATCCAAGGCAATCTGGGCTCTGTCGGCAATGGAAATCAGGTTGTCAGTTTCTGCTGACTTTACAGATGAGGTATTTGGGCATTTTCATTTAAAAGATAGTCCTCCTCAACTGTGTAATCTTGGACAAGCATCTTTACATCTCTGAGCTGCAAGACCTCCCATACAGGATGCGGATAGGACCTTATTGGGGTTATTGTTAGGATTAAATAAAACGATGACTTAAAGTGTCTAAGAAAACCCCTGGAATAATATGGACCCAAAATAAATGGTAGTTACTCTTATTAAATTTGTTTTTGTAAGTCCAGATACATAATGCATGCAATAATTTAATTGCATAGCTTTTATTTGATACAGCTTTGAGGGATAATGAACTAAACCTAAGTCAATTTCAATTTTCTTTAAAGGTGCAGACGCAAGAAGGTCTCTCCATGAATTTATTAATGACCAGAGAGACAGGTTTCTGCTCCAGGTAGTACAAGTAATTTTTCTCCCCGTAGTCAAATAGAAGACTTGTTGCATAACATTGCCAAATGTTCACCTCGACCTTTTATTTTTCCATCACATGCCCAGAACTATTGCCCTTCCTAACCTCTCCTAAGCCCACTTCACCTAGGCTTTGGCCGTCATCATTCCACCAAAACCACTTTCATCGTTGCCAATGACCGTTCTACGGCCCAATTTGAATTGTGGCCCATTGGATCACTAACCACTTTCTTCAGGTGGGGTCTCTTGGTTCTTCCAGGTCATTGGCTGCTCACTCCTTCACAGGATTCTTTCCTTGTTCCTCTCCATCTTGATCTCTAAATGTTGGGAAGGTCCAGTGCTCACTTCTCACCGTATGCGCCATCTGCCCTCCTCCAGGCCCAAGTTTAAATTCCACTTCCATATTAGCAATTTCCAGTGTATTTCTCCAGCCTGACCCTCTTCCCTGAATTTCAGACTCACACATGCAACTTGTGAGTAGTTCTTAATATCTCCACTTACAAGTAGATGCTCACCAGGCAGCTCAGACGCCACGTTTCTAAACTGTGGCCCCTGCTATACCCTTCGCTGTCCTTGAAAATCTGCATCTCATGTGGTGCCCCCTGTCTCCGTAAACAGCAATTCCACCGCTGCAGCTGCTTGGGCCCAATATAGTGGCATTATCCTCAACGCCACCTCCTTACAGCCCATACCCAAATATACTTTTACATATTTGCTTCTGAATATATCCATGATCACACACCACTGCTGCCACTGTCGTCCATAGCACCAATATCTCTTGCATGAATTCTTATAATTTCAAAACACTGGTCTCCTGCTTCCACTTTTTGCCCCCTATGGTCAGTCTGTTCTCCACACAGGATTAGAAGTCTATTCTCACCCACACCCCTCCTCTGCTGAAGACCATGAACAACTTATCTGGTGTGCAGCTCGCTCGCTCTCTCCCATCTCATTTCTGATTTCTCTTTTGCTCCCTCTGCTCCAAACACATGGGCCTCCTTGCTGTTCCTGGGACGCATCAACCATGTTGCGGCCTCAGGGCCTTACCACAGAGGCTCTTCCCTCCGGGAGAACATTCCTTCCTCCAATGTCTGCATGATTTGTTCTACTTCCTTCCAGTCTCTGTTTAATTTTCACCATATCAGGGAGGCTTTCTTTGACTATACTAGTACATAATGGCAACCCCTGCCCTTACCCGCTGGACTCC
>NW_006286243.1:2777128-2778126 GCF_000327345.1 Myotis davidii | reverse complement strand
CCCCCCCCCCCCCCCGCATCTACTGGAATGTATGCCCCGCAAAAGCAATTTTATCTATTTTGTTCATTGCTCTAGTAACACCACTGAAAACAGTCCTGGCATGCAGTAGTCACTCAATACTTGGTGAAAAAAGTAATAAATGAAATATGTTTTTTTATAAAGATGGAGTATCTAATTATTGGTTATGTTTCTTTAAAATTATTTCATTTGCATAGTTTTAGTTAATTTATATTATAATGTATGTGGCTTTGTTTATTTATAGTTTTTTTTTTCCATGCATGGCATTAAAAGCCCAACTGGATCCTTCTATCTGTACTTAAAAAAATAGAAGCATCGCCCTAACCAACTTGGCTCAGTGGATAGAGCGTCAGCCTGTGGACTGAAGAGTCCCAGGTTCGATTCCGGTCAAGGGCGTGTACCTTGGTTGCAAGCACATCCCCAGTAGGGGGTGTGCAGGAGGCAACTGATCAATGTTTCTCTCTCATCGATGTTTCTTTTTTTTTTAATTAAATCTTTATTGTTCAGATTATTACATTTGTTCCTCTTTTTCCCCCCAAAAAATTCCCCTCCTCCCAGTTCCCACCCCACCCCTGCCCTCACTCCCCACCCACTGTCCTCATCCATAGGTGCACGATTTTTGTCCAGTATCTTCCCGCATCTCCCACACCCCTTTCCCCCACAAGAATAGTCAGTCCATTCCCTTTCTATGTCCCTGATTCTATTATAATCACCAGTACATTCTGTTCATCAGATTATTTATTCACTTGATTCTTAGATTCACTTGTTGATAGATGCGTATTTGTTGTTCATAATTTGTATCTTTACCTTTTTCTTCCTCTTCCTCTTCTTATAGGATACCTTTCAGCATTTCATATAATCCTGGTTTGGTGGTGATGAACTCCTTTAGCTTTTCCTTATCTGTGAAGCTCTTTATCTGACCTTCACTTCTGAATGATAGCTTTGCTGGATAAAGTAATCTTGGTTGTAGGTTCTTGGCA
>NW_006286243.1:2767141-2776749 GCF_000327345.1 Myotis davidii | reverse complement strand
GTGACTCAAGTTCAAGACTCTTCAAAACATTTTCTCTTAGTAGATTTTTCTGCTGTAACCACCTAAAGCATTAAAAGTTCTTTGCTAGCATTTCTTAATACTTTCCATTCTTAGTCATTAAGAATAGCAAAACAGCCAAACCAGTTTGGCTCAGTGGATAGAGCGTCGGCCTGCGGACTGAAGGGGCCCCGGTTCGATTCCGGTCAAGGGCATGTACCTTGGTTTCGGGCACATCCCCCGTGCAGGAGGCAGCTGATCGATTTCTCTCAGTGATTTTTCTAACTCTCTATCCCTCTCCCTTCCTCTCTGTAAAAAATCAATAAAATATATTTTAAAAAAAATAGAAGCGTGATGTCAAAGTTAGATCCGGGGATCTGAATGGGGCTCTTTGAGGCAGCGCCGCCATCTTGGTTTCCATTTTGGTGTCTTCTCTCATCGATGTTTCTAACTCTCTATCCCTCTCCCTTCCTCTCTGTAAAAAATCAATAAAATATATTTTAAAAAAAATAGAAGCGTGATGTCAAAGTTATCCGGGGATTCTGGCGTTAACCTATGCCGTCATCTTGGTTTCCATTTTGGTGTCTTCTCTCATCGATGTTTCTAACTCTCTATCCCTCTCCCTTCCTCTCTGTAAAAAATCAATAAAATATATTTTAAAAAAAATAGAAGCGTGATGTCAAAGTTAGATCCGGGGATCTGAATAGGGCTCTTTGAGGCTGAGCGCCGCCACTCTTGCTCAGAGGGACCTGATTCTCCCTTGGTACTTCCTGTGGGAGGAGCCTTGAGGCTGCAGACAGCCCGGTTTCCAACGCTCAGAGAGAATAGGAAGGACACTGTGGGTAACACCAGGTGGGCCTGCTCTTTGGGCAATATGTAGCTATTTTTTGATTCATGGGGCCCAGCCATTTTGGAGCAATATTGAGCCTCTTCATAAAAGTGAGAAAGGAATTAGTTTCCTTTCTATGATCTCCCAAATAAAGGCCATCTCCCCACCATGTGGGCATCCCATTCTTTCTAACCCAAATGCCCACTTAGAATGCAGGTTATTTCCCCCTCTCTTATGAGACTGTTGGCATGTGCCAGAAATGTGACTACTGTTCCCGACGCACTTCTGTTTCCACTATTCCCAGTATGCTGTGTCAAACAAAAGGAATACAATCACCAGGTATGATAAGCACATAATGACGAAGGAACGGCAAATCAACAAGGCAGAAATAAAGCTCCAAGAAGACGCCATTGCCTTTGAAGAGTTCCTTCGAGAAAACGACCAGAGATCCGTAGACGCCCTTAAAATGTTCGTGTTTTCACTCTAGCCACCTCGCTTTCTGCCTCCCTCTTTCTTCTTTTCCATTTCTCAGAACACAACACAAAACAAACTAACAAATGTGTTCCTTTTCAGTGCAGCACATGAAACTATAAACAAACTCCAAATGACGGCGGAGCTCAAGAAAGCGACTATGGAGGTGCAGGCGGTGAAAAGGTGAGGCCGCACACCAGCTTTTTCCTATCCAGTGTGCACAGCCTATTCAGTCCTGTTTGTGCCTAGCAAGACCTGAGTGGGAATAACTCTTCTCAGTGATGATTTCATACACTTGACCACATTTTTAAAATGAGTAATCTGTTGATTGCGGATCGTCTCTGATTGTGTATCAGGAGAGTACAGTGATCTCTGGCGGAAACCTTTCTCTAACTTGTCAATACAGAAGCCAAGAAATTTTTTGAAAAGAAGAAAACCAATGTTAGGAGTAAACAAATTATTGTCTAAGTGTCCTTTCTCTTTCACTCTAAGATGCATTTCTTCACACATTTTAACATTTCCGCCATGGGGATTCATTTTACAATATGTTACAATGACAATTGGCAGTATTTTGTATATTTATCCTCACACTTAGATGAACCTAGCATTGATATTAAAAACCAAGATCATAATGACAAAAAAAAAAAGAAAAAACCCACCAAGGAATTGAGATAAAATTATGATACCACCTGCCACACTCTCCGTATTTAGTTTTTTCAAACCTGGATGCTTTCTTCCATGGTCTCATAGATCTCATTTTAAATATCTTAAAGAAGCTTCCTTCTGTCATCATCCTTAGGCAATAATTTCAATGATTCAAGAGACTCTGCAGTCTTGAAATCAAAGCAAGTTAGAACTTTTTTTCTTTTTGAGAATGCTTAGCGCTGCTCTACAACCAGGTCCTGGACTTAAACTTATGTCCCAGCTTTTTGGGGAGAAGGACAACACCTTGTCTAAAATGCAGCAAATGGTCTGGAGGGCAGCTTCTTTGAAACCAGTTGTTTCTAACAAAAATGTATGTTTCAAACACATTCTGGCCACAGTAGCCTCATCTATGTTAGGAGCTAGTTGATGGCGCTCCCAAGGGGGAGAATTCCCTTCTCTCCTTCGCTCTGTCTATTTATAGAACTAGAGTAGCAGCCTGTGGTTGAATAAAGTACTGTATTTATGCACAGTGGCCCTTCTGAAGCGAACTGTCTGATTGTTTTCGAGTCTCATTATCTCAGCAAGGTGCAGAAGGTAACGCAAAACTAGCTGGTAACAGAGCCAGGGATGCAAGTGCCTGCTATCTATTTCCTTCTCTATAGCACACAGAGGCCCTCCTCTGCAGGGAGAGCTGGAATTCTGTTTACAAAGGGAAAGGGGGCTGGCCCTGAAGCTTTTGCTTGGAAGCTGGGCAATACTAGCCAAAATTAGCTCTGTTCTTTAATATATATATATATGATGTATTTTTATCGATTTCAGAGAGGAAGGGAGAAGGGAGAGAGAGGAAGAGAGAGGGAGAGAAAATTAGAAACATGGCTGTCACCTGCACACCTCCTATTGGGGATTGAGCCCGCAACCCAGGCATGTGCCCCAACCAGGGAATCGAACCTTGACCTCCTGGTGATAGGTAGATGCTCAACCACTGAGCCACGCTGCTGGGCGAGCTCTATTCTTTGTCACACACCTGGGAGGCTAAGTGGTGGTATAATAAGGGACTCCCATCGTTTTGTGACTGGTGATCCATGAGCTTCGTTAGATATTTAACATAAATCAGGTAAGATACACTTGACTACAGAAGAAAACATCCAGGGCTTTTTTTTGTTTGTTTTTAAAATTTTTTTAGAGAGAGAAGAAGGGAGAGGGAGAGAGAGAAACATCTATGTGAAAGCAAATCATCGATTGGCTGCCTCCTGCACACCTCCTACTGGAACTGAGCCTGCAACCCAAGTTATGTGCCCTGACTGGGAATTGAACCAGCAACTTATCGGTGCACGGGTAGATGCCCAACTAACTGAGCTACAGTGGCCTGGGCGAAAACATCTAGGTTTGACTCTTGAATATCCCTCACACACCAGGGCTTTAGGATGCTTCTGTCCCAAAGAAGTACTGAAGCTGAAGATACTGATATAGGAGTAATATCGATAAGGGTATTGAAGAGTGTGTGTGTGTGTGTGTGTGTGTGTGTGTGTGTGTGTGTGTGAATAAGGAAGGCTTAGAAGGATAAGGGTGGAGGCCCGGTGCACAAAATTCATGTACTCTTGCAGTCCAGGACCCCTCGAGGGATGTCTGCCTGCTGGCTTAGGCCCCATCCCCAGGGGCTGGGGCCTAAGTCAGCAGGCAGACATCCCTCTTGCAGTCTGGGCTCTCTCAGTCCAGGACCCCTCACTCCTTACTGCCCGCCTAAAGCAGAGGTGGGAGAGGCTCCCGCCACCGCCACTGTGCTCGCCAGCCATGAGCTCCTCCATTGAGCATCTGCCCCCTGATGGTCAGTGCACGTCATAGCAACCAGTTGTTCCACTGTTTGGTCAATTTGCATATTAGGGTTTTATTATATAGGATTCCTTTTGTGGCTGTACTGAGGATGAAATTGTATCTGTAGCATGTCCTGAGTATTGCCCAGTACATAGTAGGTGCTCATTGAGTGTTAGTGTCCTTTGTTCTCCTCACACAAGTACCATCTTTTGCTACCTTCTAATTTCTCCCTATGTCTAACATGTAATACAACATTTCCCTTGGAAAAAATAAGTAGAGTAAAGCTATCATCAGTCTACCCTACCTGTGTATATCCTGGGTCATGTGTTATTCAAATAAATTTCCTACTGGTTATTTCTTCTTATTTCATATTTTATTGATGCTCCTATTTTTATGGCCATACTTAGAATTTTTGTTAAGTCAATACATAATCAAGACAATGAACTTTGTAAAATCTTTTTATAAACAGTGAACATGCTTTCACACAAATCTATCTAATTATATTTTTGTTTCCTTTGAGTAGTGAAATATCAAAAACAGAATTCCTCCTTAGAGAGTACATTAAATATGGACTTTTTCTGCTGAAATTGTCTCCAAAACATTGGCAAATCAGGCAAGCGCTGAGAAGGGTGAAGCTGTCAAAAAGCAGAGAACATATAGAGGAAAATCTTTCCAAAATATTAACAAGTGAGTTACATTCTTCATTTCAATTTAAGTACGTGTCTGTAATTCTAAAATGTTCAGTTTCAATGTTTATTTGCTGATTACTAATAGTCAGAATTTCTATTTCAAGCACAACCTGAACAAGGAGTCTCACTCTCTCTGTTATTATATATTGTTAATTTGGAAACGCAGGTTAATTTCAGATATAAAGCCGTAAAAATATATACCTGGAGCCATAGAAAATATATTATTTGCAGATGATAAGATAGCATACCTAGAACCTCCCATCCATAAAAACCTAAAAAAAACCATTTGAGAAAATGGACACAAAGGCAATTACATTTATTAACCTAACATATCAACCTACATAAGCTAACTTCATTAATTAGAAAACATGCAAGGAAATGAAATCCAAGAAAGCAAATAACCTTAATTGTGTGACCTGGAGATTTGACAAATAGAGAAATATGTCATGTTTCTAGAGAGAAAGATTTACATTGTAAAGCTGCCAAATTTTCTGCAACGAATGTATACGTTTTATGGAATTATAATAAAACTGTGACCAAAAATTTGTCAGGAACTTGAGTGTTGGGTTGGGGAGAACTTTATACAGTGATTCTGAGGTTCATCTCGAGAAATAAATACTTTTGAAGGACAGAGGTAATTATATATCTTATTAATCCTTTAAGATATATAATATATTATGACAGTGTCTTAGGAATTAACACAGTATGGTACTAATGTTTGGGAGTCAGCTTAATGGACCAGAAATAGGTACTATTATATATAAGATTTTTTAAAAAAAATATATGTTTTTATTGACTTTAGAGAGAGAGGAAGGCAAAGGGAGAGAGAGAGACATCGATTGGCTGCTTCCTGCATACCCCTGACAGAGGATTGAGCCTGAAACCTGAGCATGTGCCCTGACTGGAAATTGAACTGGCAACTTTTTGGTGCATGGGATGATGCTCAACCAAACTGAGCCACACCAGCCAGGGCTATAGATAATAATTTAATAAGTGATCAAAGTGGGGTCACAAGGAAAGACTTCTATTTCTAGTAACTTTGAGGTAACAAGAACCAGACACCCTCCTGCCTGAAAAGTCTGAAAAACATATGAAGCAACAGTTTTCAGTCATTGGACATCAGGAAAGATGCAAAGGAACCCCTCAGAAAAAGGCAACAAATGAGATGGGCCCCGTGATGGCCTCCGGGTACTGCTGGGGACAGAATGCAGCTCTGGAAGGGGGAGCCCAGGTGGGCCCAGCAGTCCCCATGAGATGAAAAGACAGAGCTGGGGTCCAGGGAGGGCGCAGAGCAGAGCACTGGAGAGGAAGGGGCTACTCAGAGAGCCGATTCTGAGACTCTGGGGTGAGAACATTGACATCACAGAAATCGGTCAACAACAAATCAGGGAGGATTTTTTCCCAGAGAGCTGGTTGTTAAGCATTTACCAGTACATCACAGATGGCCTTCCTGCTCAGTTCCCCTGTGTCTTTCACTACTAAGTTTAAATTAGACACATGTGTATGAAATATTGAGTGAGCACAGTGATGACACTTGGTTAAACTCAATACATGATGTTTGACAAGAGGAAAAACAAATGGAAAGAAAAAGTGAGAAGCATTTGCATCTCACAGCTTAAGATTCAGTGCTCCCAGACCTGCCATCTAACAAGAGAATGCTCAGACAGCAATGAGTCCAGAGCAGTGAATGGCTCACATTGCGATTTTAGAGGTTATGACTGACTGATGCAGGAGATAGAGACCGCCTCATGCCCTGGAGGAGGTCTGCCTGCTCCAGAGACCGGCCCTTGCTGTCTACATCATATTGGTTATGATGTCCCCATCTTATATTTCTGTCCCTGGAAGCTTTTACAATAATGCTACTTTCACTCGAAGACAAAGTTCTCATTTTCAGAAGTGGGTCCTCCCTCTTTCTTTTCCATTTCTAGAATTCAGGAAAATAAACCACAGTGAGAAATGGACGACATCAGATTTAGAAGGAAATTCCCGGCGGAAAAGGAACTCAGGTAACAAAAGAGATGTGAGACTTCATTCACAAAAGTAAAACCAGAGAAGGTGCCATCTCTAAGTGGAGATCAAGGACCTATTAACCTGGAAAAGAGGGCGGGAGAGTGAGGACTGCTGTGGTTTCAAGTCAGAATAGGAGAAGAGTGACTGAAAGTCCTAAGAGTGCTGGTGTATGGAAAGATGATCTGGGGGGACCTGGGAGACACTGGATGAAAAGACCTGAGACCACTTTTGCCACTGCTCAGTTCCAAATCAGGATCAGGTGTGGACATAATATGTGGGGAACAAGTGCATGTAGACATGGAGAGGAACACATGCATGTAGACATGGGAGGAACAAGTGCATTTAGACATGGGGAGACCAAGTGCATGTAGACGTGGGGGGAACACATGCATGTAGACATGGGGGGAATGCACGCATGTAGACATGGGGGGAACACATGTATGTAGACATGGGGGGAACACGTGCATGTAGACATGGGGGGAACAAGTGCATGTAGATGTGGGGGAAACAAGTGTATGTAGACGTGGGGAAACACGTGCATGTAGACGTGGTAGGAACAAGTGCATGCAGATGTGGGGGAAACAAATGCATGTAGACATGGGGGAACACGTGCATGTAGACATGGGGGAACATGTGCATGTAGACGTGGGGGGAACACGTGCATGAAGATGTGGGGGAAACAAGTGCATGTAGAGGTTGGGGAACAAATGCATGTAGATGTGGGGGAAACAAATGCATGTAGACGTGGAGGGAACAACTGCATGTAGACATGGGGAAACACGTGCATGTAGACATGGGGAAACAAGTGCATGCAGATGTGGGGGGAACACGTGCATGTAGACATGGGGGGAACAAGTGCATCAAGACGTGTGGGGAACAAATGCATGTAGATGTGGGGGAAACAAGTGCATGAAGACGTGGGGGGAACAAATGCATGTACATGTGGGGGGGGAAATGCATGTAGATATGGGGGGAACACGTGCACGTAGACATGGGGGAACAAGTGCATGTAAATGTGGGGAACAAGTGCACGGGTGACTTGTATGTGTCAATGGTAGGTTTCTCCACCAATGTAACAATTGAAGTGTCCAACATTTTTTTCCCTTCAATTAAAAAACCCCAGTGATTAGAAACATATATGATTAGGTCAAAATAGAACCATGACTCTTAATTCACAATTTATGTTCCTGATTTGTGACATGTATTGTTTTGGGCAAATGCCCCTCGCCCGCCCCCCCCGACCAGTTTGCCTTTGATTTCATTCTTATGCTTGAAATCCAATTTCAGTAGAATAAAAGAGCTTCTATTTCTGTTATTATAATTCTAATTTTTTTAAGTAATGGGCATATCAATGCAGAACAATGAGTATCTTGAACCAAATAATAAGAATTAATTTCTAATTATATGTTATTTCTTTTCACCTCCACCATCACCAATGACATGGACTTCACCTGGACATTTTGAGCAGGAAAACAACGCAGGAAGCCCCCTTCCAGTGTAGAGAATGGCGAATCGCCCTTATCAGAGTACAGTACTTACTTGATGAACTCTCTTGGAAACAATGTTTTTCACCAAATATCTCCCTTATCCTTTCTTTAACATATACTACCACGTAGTCACACCCATCATAACAGATATTGGAGTTCGTGGTTGCCATTTCTGTGTGCTCCCGAGGTGACTGAGCTCTTACAGGCCTCCCTGTGTTCTCTGAGAAGTGCCTGCAGCTGCTGTTTGCAGAAAATGCCTGTCACCTGCATCTTGGGTCTTTGTCTCTCAGAGTCTACTACCCAACTGTTTATATGTTACTCTGCTGGCCTATGTGTTTGCAATTCACCACATCATTCAAAACTGAGGCAGTAGAACCCTACAGCATTGTTGTTTGTTTCAACCCTGGCTACCACAAGGGAGCTTTAAGAAAATGCATTGATGGCCAGGTTGGGTAACCCCAGCCCCAAGGAAAGGATCTGAGCCAGTACCACAGAATCCACAACAGTCATACATGACAAAAGTCAACACAGGCACTGTGCTCTGAATTCCAGGGGCACTATGGCATTTAGCAGTCACTTTTATTTTGAGGTAATTGTAGATTTACATGTGGTTATAATAAATAATATAGAAACACGCTATGTCCCCTTTACCCAGATTCCCTCAATGGTGACATCTTGCAATTGTAATACAATATCACAACCAGGATATTGCCATTAATAAAGTCGAGAGACAATCAAATACAGAACATACCCAAAAGGATTCTTCATGTTGCCTCTTTATAGTCACATTCACTTCCCTCTCTCCACCTCCCCTAACCCCTGGCAACCACTGAAGTGTTCTCTATTTCTATGATTTTTATAATTTTAAGAATGTTATATAAATGGAATCACACAGTATGTAACCTTTTGGGATTGGATGTTTTACTAAGTATAATTCTCTGAGGATTGATCCAAGCTGTTGGGTATATCAATAATTGGTTCCATTTTTTTTTTATTTTTTTTTTTTGCTGAGTAGTATGGACACACTACAATTTTATTATTCACTCACTGAGAGAGCAGAGTTGCACAGCGGAAGCGTGCTGGGCCCATAATTATTCACTCACTGGAGAACATCTAGATTGGTTCCAATTTGGGACTATAATGAATAAAATTACTGTAAATATATTTATACAACTTTTTGTATAACATAGTTCATTTCTCTAGGATAAATGCCTAGAATACAATTGCTGAGATGATAGTAAATGCAAGTTTAGTTTTTAAAGAAACTGCCAAATTATTCCCCAGAGTGGCTGTACCATTTTACATTCCCACCAGCAATATATGAGGGATCCAGTTTCTTTACCTCTTCACCAGTACTTGGTATTTTCACTGTTTTCATACTTTAACTATTTTGATAGATGTGTATAACTTACTGTGCTTTTTATTTGCATTTCCCTAGTAGCTAATGGTGTTGAACATCTTTTCATGAGCTTGTTTGCATCTTTATATCCTCTTAGGTGATATGTCTGTTCATGTCTTTTGCTCATTTTCCAACTGGATTAACTGTTGGGTTTTGAGAATTCTTTTTTTTTTTAATAGAAATCATTTTATTTTATTTTTTAATTAAATCTTTATTGTTCAGATTATTACAGTTGTTCCTCTTTTTTCCCCCACATAGCTCTCCTCCAC
>NW_006286243.1:2741193-2765342 GCF_000327345.1 Myotis davidii | reverse complement strand
CCCCTTTCCACGCACACTCGAGCCTATGTACCTCTGCACTTTACTTCCGAACTCCTCTGAGTCTCAGTGTGCTTTTCTCTTTCCTTCTAGTTGTAGAATTTCCACTCAGCCAGCCTTCCTGTAGTTCTGGATGATGTCCGTTTTGTCTTTTCATTGTATTTTTGAAGTTGTTGTGGGAGGCAGCAATTTCCCGTGTTTACCTATGCCACCATCTTGGTTTTTCAAGAATTCTTTACATATTTAGGTACTAGTACTTTGTGACTTTGCGGTTTGCAAATATTTCCTCTCAGTCTGTAGACTGTCCTCTCATCCTTTCTAATCTTGGTTTTCATGATTTCATTCTTTCATGTATCTCTAACTGTCCTCCCTCCTCCAACCCATTTACTCACTTTCCCCATCATCACTGACCTCTACTTGAAAGTTCCTACTTCTTTAATATTGCAATCATTTTCAATATATCCTTCTTAAAGAGTTTTCCCAGAGCCACATAATTATTCTTTAATGATGTAAATTATCACTCTGGGGCCCACATTTTCTCATTGGAAGATATTTTTAAAAATAAAACCTGCTCTTTAAAAAGCAAATATGGTATCATTCAGGGGTACAAGCTTGGTTTTGAGCAATAAGGCACATTCAGTTTTTCAAGAAGACTGAGTTAAAGTGAACAAAATGGATGTGAAATGTAGGTTGTCATGTGTTTTCTAAGAAAATTACCTGACTCTATAGATGCACCCCAAATAATTGGTACTGTCTGGGATGGCTCTTCCTGGTGGTCTCATTGTTTGCATATGTCACCCTTGTCTGGGTGAATCTAGTTTTCTTTGACACACTCATGGAATCCATTGCTTCCTGAAATAAACAGTCCCCTAAAAGGCTAAGCAGGCTATTGAACAAAAATTAGGTTTGAGGTTCCAAAGAAAATTTATAAGTGAAAGCAAACATGTTGACAGAAAATGACTCAGAAATCAGGCATCTTTTTCTTTTTTCTTTTACAGCCAATCTGAAAGTTCAGAAGACAGTTTGGAATGCTTGATAGATGATGAAATGGACTTTGAAATGGTAACCAGGTTTTATCTCTTGATTTAAATATTGTGTTGAGTAAAATATTCATTTCTTCTTTTGAAATTAAAATTTTCTATTCCAAATATTCCATAACTTTCCAGAAGAAAAATATGATTTTGATACTGCTCCTCAGTTGTATATATAGTTCATCTTTGTCATGAGACATTTTATGAAAAAAAATGCTAAAGTAGGTAATAATTTGGGAGACATATTACCTACAGTTTTCCTGTAAAAAATAACCACTTCCTGGCTGCTTATCATTTCATTGGGGCTTGAGATATATTGAGGAGCTGAACTGTAAGATAAATGGACCTTCAACAAAATAACCCTTCATGGCTATAAGATTGACTCTGAGCTAACCCCCACCCTAAATATGACTACAGAAACTCAAAAGGAACACAAAACACTTTATTTTTTTAAATATATTTTTATTGATTTCAGAGAAGAAGGGAGAGGGAGAAAGAAACATTGATGAGAGAGAATCACTGATCAGCTGCCTCCTGTGCACCCACTACTGGAGATCAAGCCCGCAACCCAGCCATTTGTCCTTGACTGGAATCAAACCCGGGACCCTTCAGTTCACAGGCCGACACTCTATCCACTGAGCCAAACCAGCTAGGGCCAAAAAAACACTTTAAAACACCATCTATTATTATATAAAACACACGTTACCCAAGGCATTTTTTTTTCGTGGCAGTAAAAAACACACACAAAATTTACCATCGTAACTATTTTTAAGTGTATGGTAGTGTTAACTACATGCACACGATTGTGCAATAGATCCCTATAACTTTTCATATTGCAAAACTGAAACTCCATACTCATTGAACAACTGTCTAACCCTCTCCCTCTAGCTCCTGGCTACCACTGTTGTAAGAGTTTTATTACTTTAGACTAGAGGCCCGGTGCACAAAAATTTGTGCACTTGGGGAAGAAGGGGGCAGGGGGGTTCCTCAGCCCAGCCAGTGCCCTCTCGCAGTCTGGGACCCCTCAGGAGATAATGACCTGCTGGCTTAGGCCTGCTCCCAGGTGGAAGAGGTCGGGCCAATCTCTAGGTGCAGCCCCTGATCGGGCTCAGAGCAGGGCTGATTGGGGAGTTGGGGCACCACCCCCTGTCATGCACAGAGCAGGGCGGATCGGGAGGTTGCGATGCCACCCTCAGTCATGCTCAGGGTAGGGCTGACTGAGGGGTTGGGGCACCGCCCCCGTCACACTCAAGGCAGGGTCAATGGGGAGGTTGCAGCACCATCCTCTGTCACACACAGAGCAGGGCCCATGGGGGGCGGTTGGGGCGCCAGCCTCTATCACCCACAGAGCAGGGCCGATCAGGGGGTTGGGGAGCCACCACTGTCACACTCAGGGCAGGGCCGATGGGGAGGTTATGGCTCTACCCCTTCACACACAGAGCAGGGCCCGTGGGGGTGGGGGGGGGGATTGGGGTGCCACACACTGTCACACACAGAGCTGCAGGGCGATCAGGGGGTTTGGGCGCTGCCCCCTGTCACGCTGATCCTGGTGCCGGGAGGCCTCATGGCTCTGCTGATCCTGGTGCTGGGAGGCATATTACCCTTTTACTATATAGGATAGAGGCCTAGTGCACGGGTGAGGGCCGGCTGGTTTGCCCTGAAGGGTGTCCTGGATCAGGGTGGGGGTCCCCACTGGGGTGCCTGGCCAGTCTGGGTGAGGGGATGAGGGTTGTTTTCAGGCTGGCGGGTGACTGAAGCTCCCAACCGCTCCTTTTTTTCTTTTTTTCTTTTTTTATTCTGGGCCAGCTTTAGCTCTGAGGCTTGGCTCCAGCTCTTAGGCCTCTGCTGCTGAAAGCAGGTATCTGGTTTGTTTGGGTTCTATAATCGAAACACTGTTTCAACTCCAGCTCTGAGATCCCCGCTGGCTGAAAGCAGGTTTCTGGGGTTTTGTTTAGCTTCTATATTTGTAACAATGTTTCAAACTGCAAGCTCAGAGGCCGGCAGCAGCAGGTGGGGAACGTTGGAGTCTTCTGTTACTGAAGCAAGCAAGCCTCATATTCGCTTCAAGCTGCCTGGCTGTTGGCCACCATCTTGGCTGGCAGTTAATTTGCATATCGCCCTGATTAGCCAATGGGAAGGGTAGCGGATGTACGGCTAATTACCATGTTTCTCTTTTATTAGATAGGATAACTCATAAAAGTGGAATCATGCAGTATTTGTCCTTTTGTGACTGGTTTCACTTAGCATATCTTCCATGTTCATCCATGTTGTAGCATGCGACAGGATTTCCTTCTTTTTATGGTTAACATTCCATTGTATGGATATACCACATTTTCTTTATCCATTCATTCATTGATAGCCATTTAGGTGGTTTTCACCCTCTGGCTATAGAAAAATATGATTAATACGGGTGTATAAAAATTAGATTTACTTAAAATAATGCATACTTACACATAAAATTTTGGAAAATGTAAAATAATTAAAATTAGGGGAGAAAATGGCCTTCATGTAGCCCCCTATCTTTATATTCCTTCTGTTTCTTCTCCCTTGCCTTTCCCTAGACCCCTTTCCCTTTTTCCTGCCCTCCCTCTTCTGCTTCGTCCTTGCTTCTTTTTCCTCACCCTCTGCTTCCACTTTCCCAACGCCTTTCATCTCCCCTACCACCTCCAAAGCCCCTTCCTGAGGCCAGCTTTCCTGTGGAAAGGCTCCTCTGCCATCTCCACCCATGTCTCCCTCACAGTCAGCCTGCTATTCCAGAATGCGTTTTTCTAGGAAGTCACGTGTACCTAGGCAGCATGGTGTTAAGTGAATTATATTCTTCATTATTGATTCACTAGGAGCCAGAGCTGTATTTCAAAGAACCAGAAGAGCTACTTCAGGTCCTCACGGAGCTGGAGGAGCAGAATCTGACCTTGGTACAGTATTCCCAAGATGTAGATGAAAACCTTGAAGAAGTGAATAAACGAGAAAAATTTTTACAGGATAAAATGTAAGTCATTGAACACAAGTAGATTTATCCTATTACGCGAATTCTAACCAGAGACAGAGTCCAACTTATTCACGAGTGGTCCTTCCTGGTGGTCTCTCTGGATTTAAGGTGAAACGTTTACGAACGATATTTACATTGTCTTGCATGAAGAGCTAAAGTTATATGTACACAGAACAGACTGGCTTTAGTTTCATTTTAGTCCCTACTTCCTTTCACATGTCAAAATATTTTCCTAACTAGCAATAGTAAAAGATTCAAAAGAACGGAAGGGTCACTTACCGCCTTAGTTTTTGTTCACACCCATTTTTGCCCTATCATCTGGCTAATCAAACCATCCTTTGGAATTAGTGCTAACAAATGCATTTTCCTTGGCTGTGACTCCCCTCAGCAAAACAGCTTTTCTTGGTGACTCAAATATTGTGTCATTTTGTAATGTGATATCGACATATCAGGGCTGTGATAAAAGGGACTTCTGCCAGGGGAAGGAGGCCAATTTTATATCATTACCATTTTGGTAAACAGCTCCGAGTCGCAGAGAACAGATGTTTGTATCTACCTCTTCTGAAACTGTGTAGAAGCTTTTTCAGAACAGTCACCTGGGCCAGAAGGTGGCAATCTTCTTAAACATTCAACTTCATTGAGCGTTGGGACAGATGAACTTGTTCAGAAGTTATGAACCTAAAAATCATACTCTCACAGCCACCTGTTACCACTTATGTATCCTTTTAATCCGTGTCTCCTCTCTCCCAGTCCTTACAGCTCTGGTGCCCCTATGATTTTGAGGGACGGGTGGGTGTGGTTGGGCAGGAAAAGGGGACCCATGTCCGAACCCATCTCCAGATCTCTGTCAGAATGTCTAGGTGAGGGAGTCAGGGGTCTCTATTTTGAACCCTAGTTTGGGAACACAGACAACAAGATCTCACCACAACTTGAGTTCTCCACACCTCGGCTTTGCTGCTCTCTACTGGAGCAGTCAGGGAAGTAGGAGAGGGGAAGAAAATGCTTCCAGGCAGTGGTTCAAAACAGCCCCTGTGCATTCTTCTCATTTCAACCTGAGAAGTTGCGTGTGTGTTGGCAATGTCTTCACATATAATCTCGGGTTTGGCTTGCTGGACATAGGCTGCTAACACATGATCTGGAAGAGTGTCGATGCTCCTGAGTGATGGTTCATTGCATCAAACCACACACATTACAGACAAGCCTCTTTCTTTTGTCATAGAAATTCAAACATCGAGTTCCTTTTGGAGCAGAAGGAAGTGCTTAGAGATAACTGCGTGAGAGAAGAGGAAAAAGCAGCAGAGCTGGAGTTAAGGTCCAGGCTATTTAGTTTTGGAGAATTTAATTCAGATGCCCAGGTAAGCATTCTTTGCCTATAGCAATCTTATTTTGGCTCATGACAAGAATTTGCATTTACCTCAGTCCTAAGCACTGGAATGGGAGGATGAACAGTAAACCACAAGCCTCGGGTTGATGACACAGGCAGAAAACCAGTTTGGAATAATCTTGCCAGTACGTAACAGTCCACTTACATAGTAAGACACAAAGCATTCAAATTGGCATTGGGGTTCTCTTAAAATGTTGCTCTAATTATGACCAAGTATGATGTTGAGATTTTTCCCCCATAAAAACATTTCTTTTGGGCAGAGTGTATACTAGTACACTCATATTGTACATATGAAGTAGCTCACTGCCTGTGATCATTTTGGTAGAAATTTAAGGAGTATATAATTGACAGGGGAAGGACTGAATCAACACAATGGAATATCTGACCAACACTGAGCTTATGATAAATGTTGGCCCCCTGGGGCTTGTGTGGTCAGTCATTATGGGAGGACCGGTAACACGCGCTAATGTACTCACTTATTTACATGTTAGTCTCTCCCAGCTGGATGCAAACCCCTCGAGGGCAGGGATTTCTTACCCTTCTTGGCTAAGTTTAGTGTCCCTACAGGAGGTGCTCAATAAATGTTTGTTGAATGAATGATTAGGTTAGTTTCTAGAGCCACAACTCCAACTAACATTGGTTTTCTTGTAAAAATCATGATAAAAATTCATGCTGATATGTGAGGTTAATATCACATTTATGGTTATAAACTTGATTTTCAAGCAGAAGTAGATTTGGGGGAACTGTACCAGTCGATGATTGTCCTTCCCTACCCATTGGTAGTCAGGGTTACCAAAAGCACCCTTCCCCCGCCACACACACACTTCCTAGGGTGGTACAGCACCCTGAGTGAGGAGGGGATATGGTTGGGTCGCACACTGTTAGAACAAGAAGTGTGATGCTGGCTACTTTTTAGTTCTTCAATGCTGGTTTTTAAACCATTTTTAAAAATTGTAATAAAATATACATAACATAAAATTTACCATTTATCCATTTTAAGTATTACAATTCAATGGCATTAAATATATTCACAATATTGTGTAACCTTCACCACTATTTATAGAATTTTCCATCATCCCGAATAGAAACTCTGTATCCACTAAACAATGATAGTATTTCCCCATTCCTCTATCTTCCCAGCCTACTTTCTTCCTCTATAAATCCACCTACTTTAGGTACCGCATATAAATAAAATCACACGATAGCTGTCCTTTTATGCCTGGCTTATTTCACTTAGCATGTTCTCAAGGTTCATCCATGTTGTAGTGTGTATCAGAATTCCTTTGATGACTGAAAAATATTCTATTGTATTTATTTACCACGTTATTTATCCATTCATCTGTTGATGGATACTTGGGTTGTTTCCACCCTTCAATTTTGCTTAAATAATTCTGAAGCTGATTGACATGAAAAATGTCAGATAATGTGATAGCGCCCCTCCTTCCCACCAAGCCCCTTTCATCCAAGTGTAGGGCAGCTATAAAAAATGTAGCATTTTCAGTACTCTTAAACTTTGAGGCAACCTTGTACAATTTATCTGAAAATTACTTTTAAAAGACTGAGATTGCGGTCACAGGTGTAATATTGGCATTCATGTATTACCCTCTCTGGGAAAAAGCACTCTCTCTTAGGGATGTAAAATGCTGGGGTGGGAAGAGAGCAAATAAATTGTCAGGGAAAAGTATTATTTTCTTAGAATTTTCTTGCTTTCCCATTCCCATTCTTTCAGATCTCAACACTTGCAAAACATAATTTTTTATGAGTAAATAAACAGTTGCACCTAATTTTGAAATTCACAAAATTATCAGTTACTTTGGCACTATAGTCAATTATGATCTATGAAATCATTTTTATTCTTTGAAAACTTCCACACGCCTAACTGTACTTAATCCCCTAAAAAAACACTTTTCATTAATTCAATATATTACTTTGAGAATAAAATTTTAAATTCAGGCATAGATTTAATGTAATGTTCAAATGTGCACAAATCATATGTACCTCTCAAAGAATTTTCTCAAAGTAAGCACAGCCCCGTACCTCTCCCTAGATCAGGGAAGACACATGATCAGCACTCCCAGAAACCTCTTGCCATCCCTTGAAGGTGACCACTATCCTCACTTCTCCCTCACTTCCATGCTTTTGAAGGTGACCACTATCTTCACTTCTCCCTCACTTCCATGCTTTTGAAGGTGACCACTGAGCTTGAGATGGATGGAACCGTGTAACATGCCTGGCTTGCCTGGCTTCTTTCTCTCAACATTATGTTTGAGATTCATCCATTTTGTGTAGCAGCTGTTTGCTCACTTTCATTGGACATGAAATGGAGTGTAAGCTATTCCATCGTTTAATCTGCAGAATGTAGTCACCTCTGGTTTAATTTTCCTTTCAACAGGGCACTGATGCAGTTCAATTGGGAGTTGTTTACATTAAGCACGCAGTAGAATGTGACATGGATAAGGCTTACAGAGTCCTTGAGTTGGAAAGGGACTTTAAATGACATCTAGACATCTCCCCATTCCTATCCAATTTTGATAGCAATGATTCCTTCTATCTACTGCTCTGGTCGGATCACTTCCCATTCTGTTGGAAGGCATCCAATGTTCTTATCCTCGTAGTCTTCCACCATCCTGCCCCACTGAACCTCAGGGAGCAGGCACACCTCCCCCTGCAGCCCCTCCTCCTCCGAGCTCTGGGCTGGGCCTGCCCCCTTGTGGCAGCTCCAGGGATTGGACTGACATTTGGTTTCTCTGTCAAGAGTAGGCCTGCATCTGGAGCTTCCCTTTTCTCTGCCCTCGTGCTCGTTAGAGCCAGGCCCTCAACCTCTTTTTCATGAGTATTTTCTTTAACCTCGCCCCCTGCTTCTATTTCTCATGCCGTTCTTACCTTAAGAAAACATCTTTCCTTGTCTTTTCCTCTCGTTTGACAGGAGGAACTTAAAAAAACAAACAAAAAAGGCTACTGCCCATCCATCTCTAAAAGGCTTAAGTGTTCAAGAAGTCTCCTTCAGAAATTTCCGTCAGTTAACCATTCTCATATGAAAGTTGCTTTTTCTGGGAACTAGTGTTCAATGTATTTTTGAAATGACTCACATAGCAGCAATATTGTTTTTTCACATCCAATGTATACTTCCGTCCTTTGATGGGTTACTTTACCTTTCATTTTTCTGTGTTTCTGAAGTTTTCTAAAGAAATGTGCTGTTAATATAAATGGGAAATACAATAGGTGTTATTTAGAAAGGGAGAGGAAAAAAAATAAGCTGAATGGCAGATAGGACTTTTGCTTTGTTCTTTTACTTGTTCCTTTTATATTATTTCAGACTTCCCTAAGTTTTCTTTAAAAAGCATATTTTAATATAAATAGGAAATAGAAAAAAAAATTTGAAAAACGGGGGCTTTCTGGTAAATAGAACCATTGGAAAGGTGGTTAAAGTAGGAGGTGGGAGAAACAAGCTGTTGGAAGTCACCTCCTGGTAATAGATCGTGACCTGTAATTGTTGGTGGCTCCGTAAGGAGTCCCACGACTCCAGGAGCCACATCTGTCTTGAGTTTTATTTTTCCTCCTTGGCTTCATGGTGATTCTCATCTTCTTGAGCAGAAGCAGGCATTCGGGCAGAATGCTCTCTGGAGACACCTTAACCTTGCCCAGCAGTTTATTGAGACCCTCTTAACTGCGAATGCTGAGCCCCCAGAAGAGAATGAGGATGAGAGTTATCTTTCGGTCCCGAAACACATCCCGAAACAAGTTACCTACAAGCTCGAGCATATCAACTACGTGTTAAAACGAAGGAGTAGCCAGGTACAGGGATCAGCAAGGTTTGGCCTAAGCCTCTGTGTAGACTAGAATACTGCCATGACTTCCCAATGGAGAGAGTGAAATTTAAACTTCCCCAAAGGCTTTTGTAGGCCAGCCAGGGCATCTGTTTTCTTGTAACTGTTCTTTTCCTCTGAGAGAATGCATTCATTTATTCAGCAAACATTTAGTAAGTGCATAGTTATGTGCAAGGTGCTGTTTTAGGTGTAAGTGTTAACCTCAGAAATAGCTCCTGCCCTCCAGGTGCTTACAGTCTAGACAGGGAGAGAAGGCATGCATGCAAATAACTATTAGAGAGGATGATTACAGTTTTAGCAATTAGACTAAGAAGTGCAAAAAAAAAAAAAAAAGGCTTACCTGCAGTGCTGCAAGGAAAGACATTGCAGTGGCAAAACAGGATTTAAATGTGTATGTCACCTCTACGTGAATGCCCAGGGAATCAGATACACAAAAACATTTTTTTAAAAATCACAATTACTTTTATACCTAGAATAAAATATTTTTAAAGAAAATAATCCAAGGTGTTACTGTAGCAATGATCTGTCTATAAATTGTTATAAATATCATTGCTGCATTTTCTCACTCTTCTAAGTCACACTGAAGTTTTTCTTTTAAAGGAAACATTTAGTATTATATAAAAGCCTTTTCATTATACTATAGTAAAACAGAACTTTACATTTATTGAACAAGCAAATAGTGATGTGATGTTGTTTTCTGCTTTCCTTTTTTTCTCACTCTCAGGAAAAACTGATAGACTCTCTTAGTAAAAAAATTAACCAAGTCTACAGATTCTGCATCGGAGATGGTGAGGTTGGCAGCCTCAACCCACTCCAAAAGCTGGTAAAAGTAGAGTCTCGCCTGGTGGAACTGAGTGATCTCATTGATGCCATTCCCAAAGAAAATGTGGAGGCAATTGAGAGGATAAAACAAAAAGAACGACGGCAAAAGTATGTCTTATATAAATGTAGTGGATGACTTAATGAGTAGTTGTATTTGTTTGGATTCCACATTTAGTAAGTCTCTATTATATGGCAAAGATAACCACATAGAGACACAGTGGGAGGAACCCACTGCCCTGCCCTCCTCATAGAACTATTTTTTAGTGGGAAAACACATTCACCAAATACAATCTATACTAATAAAAGGGTAATATGCTAATTAGACCAGGTTGACTGGACATCTTCCGGACGTCCGACTTCTTTCCAGACAAAGCCATGATGGCAGGGGCCGAGGCAGAGGCAGTTAGGGGTGATCAGGCGGGCAGGGGAGCAAGCAGTTAGGGGCCATCAGGCCTGCAGGGGAGATCAAGCAGTTAGGGGTGATCAGGCCAGCAGGGGAGCAGTTAGGAGTGAGATCAGGCCAGTGCAGGGGAGCAAGCATTTAGGGGTTATCAGGCCAGCAGGGGAAGGCAGTTGGGGGTCATCAGGCCAGCAGGGGAGGCCAGTTGGAGGCGATCAGGACAGCAGGCTGAGGTGCTTAAGGGCCATCAGGCAGGCAGGCAGGCAGATGAACCAGAAGCCAGGCTCACAGCTGGCGAGTGCAGCGGCAGTGGTGGGAGCCTCTCCTGCTTCTGCGGGCCTAAGCCATCAGTCAGACATCATCCAAGGGCTCCCAGATTGCTAAAGGGTACAGGCCGGGCTGAGGGGATCTCCCCCCGCCCCCCCAGCCCGGCCCGCCCCCCCGCAGTGCATGAATGTTGTGCACTGGGTCTCTAGTTATGAAATAAATGTGCCATTACCAATGGAACATGAGCACTGAGGAGGAAAGGAACCAGAAGATCAGAAAGTTCACCAGATGCAACTTCCAGTTTATCTGTAAAATAGCAGTAATGACTTATAGAGTTGTTGTGAGGATTAAATTAAATGACCTATGTAAAAGCAATAAAGCATGTTTGGCACATAGTAAGATTAGCCATTAATATTATTTTGTTACTGCTTACTATATTACTGGTGCATGTGGGATACTGCTTCCCACATATAAAAATGAAGTCCAGAACAGATTAAGGTGATATTGAGAAGTTTTATCAAATATAAAGCAAATGTTTAAAATAATTTTAAGATAAAGATTACTCCTTCCATTACATGACCTATAATTACACTAATAACACTTGTATCTTTTTTTTAACA
Organism: Myotis davidii; assembly: GCF_000327345.1. NCBI lineage: Eukaryota > Metazoa > Chordata > Mammalia > Chiroptera > Vespertilionidae > Myotis > Myotis davidii. Next base: position 2,754,005 of record NW_006286243.1, on the reverse strand, counting down.
TACATTTTTTATTTCAGAGAGGAATGGAGAGGGAGATAGAAACATCAATCATGGGAATCATTAATTGGGTACTTCTTGCACGCCCCCTACTGGGGATCTAGCCCACAACCTGGGCATGTGCCCTTGACTAGAATAAAAACCTGGGACCCTTCAGTCTGCAGGCCAACACTCTATCCACTGAGCCAAAACAGCTAGGGCCACTTCCTTTTTTCAGCAGAAAATAGTTATCCAAGGATAATTACAACTTATTTTCAGTAGTGATACATGAATCTAATTCCAATTGTTTATTGTTCTTATCCAGAGAATTTTAGTTTGGAGGCACCTAACATAATATCTGATCTGGCATAAAAGTATTTAACACATGTTAACTCTTAAAATTAAATATGTCCATGAAATAGCTATCATTTATTGAGTGCCTATTCTGCATCGAGCATTGGAGTAGAAAGATTGTCTATAGTGGTCGGCAAACTGCAGCTCGTCAAACCACGCTCGCGAGCCACATGCAGCTCTTTGGCCCCTTGAGTGTGGCTCTTCCACAAAATACCATGTGCGGGTGCGCACGTACAGTGTGATTGAAACTTCGTGGTTCATGCGCAGTAGTCGGTATTTTGTGGAAGAGTCACACTCAAGGGGCCAAAGAGCTGCATGTGGCTCGCGAGTCACAGTTTGCCAACCACGGGTCTAGGTCATCTAATTTTATCCTCACAACCCAAAAGAAAACGACAAGTTGCATTTGTTGGTCTTACTTTGAGAATACCATTCAAAAAGATTAACTGGAAAATGCATTTTTGTGGTAATTCACTGAACTACACATTTGTGTCTGGTGTACTTTTTTGTATATTTCAAGACTTAAGGGAGGGTTGGATAACTGGAAGTTAATTGGAGTGGCCATTGTACAGATGAATTGTGACGTGCTGAGTTTGAGTGATGAGAAGGCTTTACTGAGGTGCTTATTTAGACTAAGAGGGGATAGATTTTTACTTCTTCCAAAATGGTGGCATGCAATTTCTTCCCATTTCAACACAAATCGGATGTGTTATTGAGATTTCACTTGAATATTCAAAAGCCATAATTATGGGTGAAGATGAATTATTACTTTCATTTAACCTTAATGGAAATAATATTTAGATTGGTCATTTACTTTCTGTGACTTCTAGTTAGAACATTTTCCCCTCTTGACAGGTTTCGTGAAGAGAAAATGAGAGAAAAACAAAAACACCAAGAAGAAAGGCTAAAAGCTGCTCTGGAAAGAGCAGTAGCACAACCAAAGAAAAAGGTTCGTGTTTTGCTATTAATAGGTCCAGCTACATCAAAGTGTGAGTGCTTCTGTGGTATAAAAAAATATCTAATTCACCGAATTTATCCAGATAAAACTTCAGAAGTCTTTCTTGCTCAGCTTCAATTGGTCTCTCTCTGGTTCCTTGTTACTTTTAGAATAATTCAAATTACTGGGTAACAGTTCTCCATTAGGCCTACTTTTCAGTAAAAGAAACTTGTCCCTTCCTCTTTTTCTTTCCTTCCAGGTTCACAAAACCAGATAACTTTAAAAACTAATTTTTTGAATAGGTAGTACAGGCATATGGTTCCAAGTTCAAAAGATACAAGAGTAGTTAGTGAAAGTTGTCATCCTTAGTTCCCCCTGCCCCAGAAATAATCATTGCTAACAGTTCCATCTGCATCCTTCTGGAAATATCCTATGTATTTGTGTCAATTATTCTTAATGGTAGCTGATAATCTTGCTTCTTTCACTTAACAATGAAAATAGTGAAGCTAGAGAATTACATATAACTGGGTCTTCTAACCCTCACATTGTAAAAATAATGACATTAATAGTTGGAGTTAAAATTATATCCCCAGCGTCACTCCAGATGTAAAAGACGAATCAGGACTGGAAGCCAAGGTTCTGTATATTGAGGATCACCTGTAATAAGAAGTTTGGGATTGGGCAGTCAGAGAGTTTACGGTCGGTCTCCGCACCGAGTGTGGAGGGCCTTTTGTTTCCATATGCTGCTCTCCCTCCTCTAGCTCTGGGTCTGAAATATATTCTAGGAACCCAATTTCATGGCTATCTACAAAGATAATGTGGAAATTGGTTGTTAACACAGTGATAGCTAACCCATAGTGAATGCTTATTGTGCACCTCACAACCAGCCTTTTGAGGTAAGGACTTGAAAAAAGTTCCGAAGTATGGTAATTGTAAATATGTGTATCAAAAGGTAATGATTACCTTATTTTATTTATATTAACATTTCATCTTAAGGAGTCTGTACCTCTCTAGTTCAGGTGTTCTATGAACACCTGACTTGTCCTCTTCCTCCCAAGAGAGGATTAACCATTCATCATTCTCCCACATGTACACACTCAACTAAACCCACAAAATTGAAATTATTTAAAAATATACCCTTCCTTCTAGACCAGCCGTGGACAAACTACGGCCCGCAGGCCGGATCCGGCCCGTTTGAAATGAAAACTCAAAAAAAAAAAAAAAAGACTGTACCCCTTTATGTAATGATGTTTACTTTGAATTCATATTAGTTCACACAAACACTCCATCCATGCTTTTGTTCCGGCCCTCGGGTCCAGTTTAAGAACCCATTGTGGCCCTCAAGTCAAAAAGTTTGCCCACCCGTTCTAGACCATGAATGAGTTTTATGACCTCTGTATCTCTACTGCCTAGCACACGGGGGATACTCAACAAATACTTGTAAACAGACTAAAAATGAGAATGAAAACTAAAACTGGGAAGAAAATAGAAAATAAAAATGGTGATCTGATAAACTGACAATGTATGAAAACTTGTGATAGTTCTTACCTAGTTGGGATACTTCATCACGGGAAAGTTTCTCAGATAAAAAATTCTGACTTTAGGAAAGGAATTCAGGGGTTCCGTTCCCCTAAGGGCATTTTTGTTGCTATAATTATGGGGAGGAACTCTACTGTCATTTAGTTCACTGGGGCCAGGAATGTCAAACATTCTGCAATGCAAAGGACAGTCTCACATAGGGATAGTGCTCCTTTTGAGACACAACAGAGATGCCTCATCAAATCTCAAGTCCAACAGACTATCACAGTTTTGTCACCTATTTGATACAAATTCAGCTGTCAAAGCAAAACCAAAAAGTTTACAGAGGAAAGACTAAAGATGATATAATTGAGTATATGCCCCAGAGAAAATGAGTAGGTGTGAAACTAAGTATTTCCCTAAGCCTATCCTGGTGGGAACACCTCCAAGAGCCTCCATTTCACTAATGTTTAAAATCAATCCCTATGTAATTGACTATTTACTATTTTAAGCCATATTATTCCTTGGAAAAATCAAGTTAATATTAGTATTTTACTTATACTTCAATAGAAAAAGATTATTCTAAAGAATATTATTTCTTTTGTTTCAGCTGGGAAGAAGACTTGTCTGTCGTTCAAAACCGTTATCTGATAGCAAACATCGACTACTTTTAGTCAAGGATACAAGAGTAAAATCAATAGAGGAAGAGTATTTTTTCACTTGAATAGAAGCAGTAAGGCCAAAATGTTTTAGGCATATTTTAAAAATTCTGGTTTACAGTAATGGCAATATTCTGCCCCATATGCTTGCCTAATCAATGTGATTTAGACATGCCCTTGTTCCAAAGGTTATAGGATTGGAAATGGGGAGTTATTTCCTTTTGTTGAAGGCTTTTTATTATCCATTGCCTAAGTATTATTCTAAACATTATACACCTATACTTCGATTTGTCCAAGTTGGGGATACACATCCAAAGTTATTTTATTGATGTAACTATACGGTTAATGACCATTAAACCGCAATAGTGGCATCCTCTGACATGAGACTTTGAGGTTATGTCTCAGAACATAATTGTGAAACTGGTTTTTAATTCATATTAAGGAGTACTGTTCAGAAACTTAATCCTCTTAAATGAACAAACCCAACTGTCTTCAACCTAAATGTCAGTTCACAATTTCTGTTGTGCTGTATATCCACAATCATTTTCATTTTTGTTGATGTTTCATTTTAGCTATATGTGTATACTATTTAAGCGTACACTATAATTTGTCTATTACTAAGTAAAAAAAAAAATATATATATATTGATACAAAGAAAATAGTTCACTGTATACATGTAAAAAAATGGCTCAAAAAACTTTAAAAGAAGCAGTTGCTTTTAAAAGGTCTCAGTTAATATATAAGTACAAGAAAAGGGCTGTAATTCATCTTTATAAACATTTATGAAGCATATAAATAACTCTCCTTTGTAAAAAAAAAAATAAGAACATTGGGCTTATGAAAGAAAACCAACTTCAATGAAATTGGATAGCTTTTAAAGCCTTCCTTCTGTAAATAATTTTTCAGTTGTTTCAATATTGAGTTTTGCATGTAATAGTTCACAAGTCAAGTTGAAAAAACAAATTTTTATTGTCTAGAAATATATATAAAAAGAAATTTCCCACAAAAGATGCTATTCTCTCATTTCTCCATCTTCTTCCTCTTCTTCAACACCCCTGATATAAAGGACATTATTACACCTGTAGACAGAAAAACAGTTCATTTTGTTGTTCCAACTGGAAACAATGTAATATCTGATTTACAATTACTAGATTTTTTTCATTACAAAAATACTGACTGCTAAATTTATAATATAGCGTTTTTTCCTTTCTCTTTTTAAAGTTTTACCACTGATTTTTTACAAAGCACATGGCACTTATTTTCTCACCATGTGGTTGTTATAAAATGGTATCTTTATGATCTTCCAAAGGGAATGACTAGAATTTGAAGGTATAAAGTTAGTTCTAGAAAATGAGTTTAACTAAAAATCCTAGCAGCAGCCAGATCCAACTACAATTAAAAACCAAGCTCTTTTAATTAAAACCACTAAAAAAGGTTACAGCTAAAACCAGAAAGTTTAATATCAATATTAGAAAAATATTAAGGATGAATAGCTCCAAAATACTTAAATCTTTGACAAGTTTAACAATTTCAGACTCTTGAAGTCTAGTTGTAGAATAATTTGGTAAATTAATAGCGTTTTTAAAAAGTAATTCTGAAACTGAGACACTAAATTAGTTTTTTTAAACAGATTATTTCTAAGGTTCACCAGTAATTCCTTACATATACTACTACTGTTTTGTTACCTTATTAAAACTTCACCCAGGTGTCCAGACAAGGCTCCATCTATGTATTCTTCTGTGTTTGCAAGCTTTAAATAAAAAGAAAATATATTAATGATACAGAAGGAAAATAGCTAAGACACACCTAATACCGGTGAGAGAACTTGTTAACTGAGACCTTTTTATATCAACTCATATTTATCTATAATTAATATTAGTTTTCTATTACTATTGTAGTACATATGGTTTCATATAAATATTAGGTAAAAGTTAACATTGATGTATGTAGAATATATAGTAAAAATTGTTTCAACATAGTTTTTTTAAAATCTCTCAGTTGTGTAATATTTCTTTCTAGTAGACATTAGAATAACATGTCAAGGAAGGAAATCTCCAAAATTATGAATAAGTTGACTAAAGTTTTCCAAAGCAGAAATTAACTTCTCTTGGAATACTAACTTTATACTATAGTATCATATTGAGGAACCTAATGGATGTACAAAAGTTATGGCTAAAATACTTTCATATTAGTCATCAACCAAACCAAAGTCTTGAAGAATTTTTTTTAATTACGTGCTAAAAAACAGGAAAACATGTTCTTAAAAAGGAGGTTAGACAATAGAGTAACCTTACAAGCTTCCAGTTACAAAGTAATCACTAGGATATAATCTATAGCACAGGGAATATAATCAATATCACAATAACTCTGTATAGTGACAGATGCTTACTAGATTCATCATGATCACTCTGTAAGGCATATATATGTGTGTGTGTGTGTGTATGTGTATAGATATCTATACACATACACACACACACACATATATGTGTGTCCTAAAAAAATGTACACACACTTTGAATGATTATAAAGTCAGTGTTTATCAATATACAGTTCATTTTCAAAATTTAAAATAATCTTGGGTTTTCCATGAGTTTGTAATGTTCACCCAAAATGTATGCTGTAAATCAGACTGTTCAAATGCCAAGGGCATCTAAAAGTGGCATGAAAGTCGCTTTAAAGTTGAAATTTGGAGAAAAGAGTACTACACACTGAATACATATACTGAATTTTCCGAATGCTCTCAGCCCACTTGAGAAAGATAAATCAAATTCACTGCATATCACACAATAGAAGGCCTCCTACAGGATTCCCTCAGATGGCCGTGGGAATATATTTTTCTGGTTACAGTGCGTTTTGAACCAATATGCCATGCACACATGATCACTCTGTAAGGCATATATATGTGTGTGTGTGTGTGTATGTGTATAGATATCTATACACATACACACACACACACATATATGTGTGTCCTAAAAAAATGTACACACACTTTGAATGATTATAAAGTCAGTGTTTATTAACATACAGTTCATTTTCAAAATGAAAAAAATCTCCAGACATGAATAATTTGATTTGTCATCTCCTGCTTTCAAACTGATGACCGTTCTGGTCCAGTTACTGCTGATAATGCGAAGGAATGGAATAGCAAACACCAAGAATCATTTTGTTGGGTATCTGTGCACCCTTAATTCGCCAACTGTTGCCAGTTTTGTACCATAAACTCTCTTTTATGTATCCCCATAAAAAAGTCTAGTGGATAAATTTTCTTTGTTCAAAGCTTAATTTGGTTTCACTCATCATTTCAAATCAGTTAAACCTGAAAAGGAGTGAAAATTAAGTGAGTTATCAGCTGTTAAAGTGTGTATACATTTTTGGGAGACACACTTTGAAGAATTATAAAGGCAGTGTTTGTACTTCAACTACATTTTCAAACTTCCAGTAGCATTTTAGGATGAATTTCCTTTGTTCAAAGCTTAGTCTGGCTGAAAAGAAACATCAATTGAGCTATCAGCTGTTAAGGTGTGTATTACATGTTTTTTGGGACACCCTAGGTAGCTAGATAGATATAAAATCACTATATTATAAGCCTAAAGCTAAGTATTATAATACTTTATTTTGATCCAAAACACTTTAGGAACTGGGATTTGATATTCATAAGTATTTAAATGCAACATTTTCTTTACTATTCTGGCTTGTGGGTTACATACCTACTATGTGATAAAATATTTTATACAGGGATTTGTGGAGACTTGAGGTCTGATATAGCCTTCATGTTTCAACTGTTAAATGTTCAACATTTAAAAGTTTTGAAAAAGTGACCTTTATAGTTAGGGAACTATATTACTCTAATTTTAGATCAAAATGTTTAGTTTTAGTTTTCTTCTACATACAGATAATAAACTTTACTTTTAATTTTTAAAAATCACAATCGATATAATGGGCACTCAATAAATATGTGCTAAGAGGACAAACTCAAAGGCATCATTAATGTAGTTACGTTACTTCAAAACTGGCAAGTTCACTAGGAAGTTATATTACTTTTTTAAAAAATTATTCTTTATTGTTGAATAAAGTTACATTACTTTTAAAACCAAATATTTGGCAGGTATTCTTTACTCCCTTCTTTTATTGAGATACTAGAGGCCCGGTGCATGAATTTGTGCACTGGTGGGGTCCCTCGGCCTGGGATCGGGCTGAAACCAGTTCTCTTGACATCCCCTGAGGGGTCCCAGATTGCAAGAGGGCACAGGCCAAACTGATTACTGCTTAGGGAATTTTCCAGGCCAAACCATGCTCTTTATAAATCTTGGGGACATGAGCATCATCTGTTCAGGTAGAAAATAGTATGGCTGTTCCTCAAGAAATTATACAAAGAATTACTGTATGATCCAGCAATTACATTTCTGATATATAACTAAAACAGACTCAAGCAGATATTTGTATAGCCATGTTCACTGCATTTGTCACACTAGTCAAAATGGGGAAATAATCCAAATGTCCAACAGAATAGATTAAAATGCAGAGTATACATATAATGAAATATTACTTCCATAAAAAGAAATTCTGATACATGCTACACCAAATGAGCTTTGAAAATATTATGCTATAAGCCAAAAGGACAAATTTGTAGGATTCCATTTATATGAGGTACCTTTAATAGAGAGACAGAAAGAATAGTATTTACCAAGGGACTGGAGACAGCGGAAATGGGGAATTACTGTATTTTTTAATGGGTATAGATTTCACTGTGGGATTGAGTCATACACTTGAAAATGGTGAAAGTGGCACATTTTGTTATCACAGTTTTTCAAAAGTTCACAGAAATATTCACAGAAGCTAATGTAACAGACATGCAGTCAGCTGATCATTTCACTTGACTGATATGTCTTTTCCCTCAAGAAATCCTTTTATGGAATTACTCTGATGTTGTACTTTCAGCATTAATTAAAAACTTAAGAATTTGTCCTAACTGGTTTAGCTCAGTGGATAGCTTTTTTTAAGTAAGAATTTTACTTGAAAAAATTTTTTCAGAGTTAAGTGCTGAGAAAGGTTTTTCTTTTTCTGCAAATTTGTGTTTTCCCCTTCTGGCAATAGGAATCAAATGTCCAAGCTCTTCTTACTTTTAACAACTAGGGTCAAATCTGGGGCTGTATTTTGGTTTAACACAGGGGTGGGCAAACTTTTTGACTCGAGGGCCACAATGGGTTCTTAAACTGGACCGGAGGGCCGGAACAAAAGCATGGATGGAGTGTTTGTGTGAACTAATATAAATTCAAAGTAAACATCATTACATAAAAGGGTACGGTCTTTTTTTTTAGTTTTATTCATTTCAAACGGGCCGTAGTTTGCCCACGGCTGGCACGTCTCATATGCAGTTCATCACATCCTCCCTGATCTTGGCTTTTCCCCCTGAATTTTTGCTTTATCAATTTAATTAACTGCATTCTCATAAGTCACACTAAACCTTAGAGGAATAAGGTGAAGAAAAAGAAATGCAATTTAGTGATTTTTATAATTCTTTAGCTTACCTGCATGTTCATATAGCCATCTACAGATACCAGGTAGCCTTTGTACTCCATTCCCCACTTAAGTTTCACCATTACTGGCTTTCCTGTTAATCCGTTGAGGAAAGGTTTGGGATTGAGGGGCAAACTCTGCACAAAGAACAAAAAAAGAACTCAATTATTTTCCAGAGCTCAGTGCCCGCCACCTACTCTGTTACCAAATCACTAATTTTTATGGTATCACTTTTATTTGCTAAAGAGCATCAAAAATATTTAAATACCCAGTTAGCCAATTTCCTCTTCAACCATCAAAATGTATACGGGTATTCACTATTTCCTTAGGAAACACTTAATAGCTATTAAACATCACTCACTGTTCCAGGTTACAAAGAAACAAAGGCAAAGGCAGTTAAAAAAAAATGAAGGTGACAGTCCCTGTCCTCAAGAAGCTCACAGTAGGAGGGAGAAGGGCAAAACACATACAAATAGACTATTGCGAGGTTGTAAGAGGAGATATACAAGGGACAAACCCAATCCAGTGTTAAGAGAAAAGGAAAGGTTGCCTGAAATAAGCCATGCTCCCATTTCAAAGGATGCGACAGATTCCCAAGGGGAAAAAAACAGCTATTCTAGGCAGAGGAGACTAGAACAAGCAGGGAAGAATGAAGCAACCAACAATGCAGTGCTGTCAGACTAACTCCCAATATGCGACTACAGAGGGAAGCAGGGGCACCAGACAGTCTTCTGCTCGAATCCTAGGAACGAGGACTGGGTCTTGCTTGACTTCAGTGCCTCTTTCATGTGAGCTATCACTTAATGTTTGTTTACTCAGCAAAGCAGTGGTATCCCCAGTAATCACACACTGTTTTCCTCCGCCTGCTTACCCATCAGCCCAAAGAACCAAGAAGCTTAGCTACTAAACCTTTAAAAAAAAACACACACACATTCAGAGTTACCTAGGGACAAAGGGACTGCTGCAATCACCTCCCAATGAGTCTCCAGTTTCCACTCTTGTCTCTCTCCAACTTATTATCCACACAGCAGCTGTTATTTTTTTTATCACATCATGTTTCTGCTTAAAGTGCTTCAATGGCTCCCAACTGCAGTTGGAATAGAACCCAGACCTCCCCATGTGGCCTGAGAGGTCTAACCTGACTCTAACCGTTAGAGTCATAACCACCATTCATGCAAGAAACTGGCGTTCTGTTCACGTCTCCAAGGGGTCGAGCCTAACTTCCGGCCTCAGGGCCAATCAATGCTCCTGTTTCCTGGGCTCGGCACACGGTCCCTCCAGCTCGTTAAGGGGCTGCGTTTCCCGTCATTTAGGTTTCAAGCCAAACCCCGCCCCTTCCGGGGATGCTCTCCCGGACCGCTCTGCCAAGGTACCAGCGCGCCCCCTCCCAGCAGCCGGCTTGCCTCCTTCTTAGCACGGATTATTTGTAATTCTATATATTTCTGTTGTTGTTTGATTAACGTCTGTCTCCCACGCCCGACAGACTTAACTCAGACCAAGGTCGGCATCAGTGCTTTTCACCTCATCGTCCTACCGCCGAGCACAGCACCTGGCAGGTGGCAGGCACTCGGTAAATATTCGTTAAATGAACAAAGGAATGCTCCGAAGCCTGGGCTCTGTGTTCAGAGCGCTGCGAGTCCCAGCAGCATGGAATGGAAGCGGGCTTTCATTTCCAAGTGGGACGGGAGACACCTCCTCGTCCTCCCCCCACCCTGCGGCCCCAGCCTGCGAGGATTTCTAGGGCTTAGATTGAAAACGAAGCCGAGGGGAAGGGAGCGGGGGCACTCCAGGGCAGCAGGGGGCGGCGGGAAGGGCGCGCGCCTCAGACCCCGGAGCCGCCAAGAAAGGGCTGCCGCCCGCCCGCGCAGCGCCTCACGCGGATGAATGGGAAAGGCGCGAACCAACCACCAGGCCCAGCGACACGGAGCCCCCGCGCGCGCGCGCGCTCTCTCCCCGTCTCTCTGGAGACGCCATCCCTTCTCTTTCCTCCTTACCATCGCGACGACGAGCAAATGCTGTAGGCTACACGCCGCCGACCCAGCTCTTGTCCGTCCCTGGTGCCTGGAGCGCCTACCCCAGCTCGGACCACGAGAAATGGCCGCCTAAAAGCAGCGTGACCTTTTACCTCCGACTACTGCTCTTCCGCTCCTATGATTGGACGCAAAGAGGTATGTGCTGATTGGAGGAGATGGTGAGCAGTGTTTCCTAGCAACCAGCGATGCTGCGCGCTTTGGGCTCCCTCCGCGCCTATACTTGCGGGGGGCTCTCTGCGAGACTGCGACGGTAGTGAGGCTGGCGCGGTTTCTGAAGAATGAGTTCGGGGCTCTCCAGTTTCCTCCTCACTTTCCCTCAGATTCTGTGATCTGGGGGCTCCTCTGCCATCGTCCCCTTCTACCTGACTGTTCGCCATTCTGTAATGCTCACTTCGACCCACTTAAAAAGATGTGGGAGAAGCAAGACTAAGGGATATGAACCGCACCAAAGAAAGTCAAGTACAGAATATATTTCAGATGAGGTCCTACGGAGACTAAACTATGGTGCGGTGGGCTCCCCGTCCCTCTGTGTCTTTTGCATCGCCAGCAGACACCTGGCGCGGCCCTTTCTCGTGAACAGGATTTATAAACTAAGGACGTGGGGCATCTTTACACTCGTCCTGACTATCCTTGAGAGCGCAATGGTGTTATTGGTCAGAATCCCACTTGTTCTTCCCCAGTTCAGACTTTCAGCTCGCTCAGATCTGAAAGGCCTAATGCAGTTCTTGGAGAAAACACACTTTTAGTAGTACTGTGTTTTGGTTTTGTTCTTGCAGCGCTAAGGAGATGAATTTGGGCTTTAAGTTTAGATGTTGTGTATTGAGGCCTTGTGGAGAAGTGGGGAAGCCTAGAGGCAGCCTGAACTCAGAACCTCTGTCCATCACGTGAGGATAGCGTCGGGCAGTTTCTTAACTTCCTAAGGCTTTGTTTCCGCAGCTGTACGTGGCCTGATAAACTAGCCACAGCTTTCTGGGGATTAAATAATTAATGAGGAGAGGTTAGGGCTGCGGTTGGCCATGTAAGGGCTCTGTAGATGTTAACTATAACTTTAATGTTGTCCCTGCAAATGTTGGAGAATGCTGACAAAATACAGCAATTTTGGGCATGGTTTATGCCAAAGAGTTGGAATTATTTTTTACCCCCAAGTTCAGTGGGTTTTTTCCTTAGTTCCAGAACCATTTAATGGATATTTAGCTTTTGTACAGATTTGGCGTTCCTCCCATGTGCCAGGCTCCTTCACAGTTGTTATAATGGAAATCTTCCTACACAGACCCATTTAGTAGTCACAGCCCCATTTCTGAGATGAGAAATGAGCTGAGCAGGTAAGTTGTGCAGGGCCAAGCTGGGTTTCAACCTGAAAATTCTTTGCTTTTCCTACTTTATGATGCTAACTTTCAAAAGCTCTAGAAGTCTTATTTAGAACTTACTTCCTAATTTTTTTCATTGAATTTATTGGGGTGACATTGGTTAATAAAATTATATAGGTTCCAATTGTACAGTTCTATAATACATCATCTGTGTATTCACCACCCCAAGTCAAGTCTCCTTATGTCACCATTTATCGCCCCTCCATCCTCTTCTACCTCCCTCACCCCTTTTCCTCTGGTAATCACTATACTGTTGTCTGTATCTATGAGGGGTGTTTTGTGTTTTTTTTTGTAATTGATTTTTTTTGTGTGTTTTTTTGCTTAATCCCTTTATTTTTTATACCCAGTCCTCCAAACCCCCTCCCCTCTGACAGCTGTCAGTCTGTTCTCTGTATCTATGAGTCTGTTTCTATTTTGTTAGTTTATTTTATTCATTAGATTTCACATATAAGTG
>NW_006286243.1:2740266-2741121 GCF_000327345.1 Myotis davidii | reverse complement strand
TCAGTTAAGGAAAACAAAACATTACTGTAATCTACATTAAAATGGTTGTGTTCAAAGTTGGTTTTTCTCCTTATGTTAAATATTAATCTCATGTGGAACCTAAAGCAAATTAAATCTGAAACATTACTGGAGGCAAAAATAACAAAACTGAAGCTGCCCTACTTCAGGCACATAACGGAAGGCAGGGCTCTTCAGAAAAGACAGTAATGCTGGGAAAATAGAAGGCAGCAGGAAAAGAGGAAGACCAAATATGAGATGGATTAACTCCAAAAAGATGCCAAACCTGAGTGGCTGTTGAGGAGAGGACATCGTGGAGTGGCCAGAAGTCATAGTCAGGTTTATTCATACTAAGTTCTAGCAATTATCAGGCTATGCTAATTGTAGCTGCTGCAATTCTGAAAACAAAACATTTTAAACATTACACTTGGTACCATATATTTGGTCAAGTCCCTGGACCTCTCCAGGCCTTAGTTTTGCACTAGTCAAATTAAGGGATTGAAACAGATTATTTTAAGGGCCTTTCTAGCTTCAATATACTATTACTAGAGGCCCGATGCATGAAATTCGTGCAAGGGGCAGGGGCCTCTGCCGCCTCTGCCTCGGCCCCCACCACTGTGGCTTCGTATGGAAGGATGTCTGGTCTAATTAGCATATTATGCTTTTATTATTATAGATTCTCTGATATTTTAAGTTCAAACTCTACCTATCCCATTTTCTCTCTACCCATCACATTTTTATTTCATTTAAAATTCCAAGCTCAAAATTGGTTCTTGAGTGAAGCTTTCTCTATCAGCCCCCAAAAGAATTAGTTGTTCTTGTCCTAGATATTTTCACACCAACATGACTCTAAAAATG
>NW_006286243.1:2717590-2721120 GCF_000327345.1 Myotis davidii | reverse complement strand
TGGTAATCGCTATACTGTTGTCTGTATCTATGAGGGGTGTTTTGTGGTTTTTTTTGTAATTGATTTTTTTTGTGTGTTTTTTTGCTTAATCCCTTTATTTTTTATACCCAGTCCTCCAAACCCCCTCCCCTCTGACAGCTGTCAGTCTGTTCTCTGTATCTATGAGTCTGTTTCTATTTTGTTAGTTTATTTTATTCATTAGATTTCACATATAAGTGAAATCACATGGTACTTGTAGAAGACTTATTTTTTAGATATACTTTTGAAGACTTATTTTTTAGCTGTTATTTCAGTGAAGGAAAACAAAACATTACTGTAATCTACATTAAAATGGTTGTGTTCAAAGTTGGTTTTTCTCCTTATGTTAAATATTAATCTCATGTGGAACCTAAAGCAAATTAAATCTGAAACATTACTGGAGGCAAAAATAACAAAACTGAAGCTGCCCTACTTCAGGCACATAACGGAAGGCAGGGCTCTTCAGAAAAGACAGTAATGCTGGGAAAATAGAAGGCAGCAGGAAAAGAGGAAGACCAAATATGAGATGGATTAACTCCAAAAAGATGCCAAACCTGAGTGGCTAGGGGCCTCTGCCGCCTCTGCCTCGGCCCCCACCACTGTGGCTTCGTATGGAAGGATGTCTGGTCTAATTAGCATATTATGCTTTTATTATTATAGATTCTCTGATATTTTAAGTTAATGACTGGAAAATATGAAGATTAAAATAATATCATTTCCATTGTAACTATGCTTTCAATTATAGATTAGTTATAATTTATTATTATTAATACATATAAATTACTTTTCAGTTTGGGCAACAGTAAGCTTCTTGTAGATTAAACCTTTCAGTTTTCCGTGTATGTTGAGAACACTAGGCAGTAAAATATAATTATTTTAAAAGCATACAGTGTGAAGTGAGATTTTTCAGTGCTGTTAACACTTGTATCTTGATTCTCGGAATACATTTTTATCACATTTAAAAATGTGATAAATTAAGAAGGAAAACTAAAACTGGTTAATCCTTACAACAATGTTGTGAAGTAGGTATTATTAGCTAGAGTTGCTAAGTAACTTGCTCAAAGTGCCACGAGGAATATACCTTTAACTCAGGATCTGTCTTTCTCCAGACTTTGCTCCTTTAGCTCTTCTAATCCAAACTGTAAGAACCTCAGGGAAAACAAACAAGGCATCTTACTTCCACACATAGTTCAGGCCTCAGTAAGATAGTGAAATTCCTATACTGCGGACTGAGGGTGAATTATTTTGAGAGATGTGACTGTCGACTTAATTACCCATACACATGACCTTCTGTATAGTATCAGATTCATCTGTCAGTCTCTGAGTCAGGCTTTGGTGAGTGGTCAAAATTAAGATCACTCATATCAGAATGTCTGCTATGCTCTATTTCATTCTCTGTCTATAAGCAGAGGACACATAAACAGCTAGCTCCTGGGACTTTAGAGGAAGACTTAGCTTCTTACAAACCTACCACCTCTTATTTTTTTTAAAATATATTTTATTGATTTTTTACAGAGAGGAAGGGAGAGGGATAGAGAGTTAGAAACATTGATGAGAGAGAAACATCGATCAGCTGCCTCCTGCACATCTCCCACTGGGGATGTGCCTGCAACCCAGGTACATGCCCTTGACCGGAATCGAACCTGGGACCTTTCAGTCCGCAGGCCAACGCTCCATCCACTGAGCCAAACCAGTTTCGGCCCACCTCTTATTTTTATAGAAGTTAAAAACAATTCTAAAATTCAGATGGAATCACAAAGTTTCCTGAATAGCCAAAACAATCTTGAAAAAGAACAGCCTTAGCCGGTTTGGCTCGGTGGATAGAGCGTTGGTGCCCTGCAGACTGAAGGGTCCCAGGTTTGATTCCGGTCAAGGGCACATCCCCTGGTTGAGGGTTCGAAAAAGACCTTTTCCTATGACCCTCCCCCCTACCCCCCCCCACCCCACTGATTCTGAATGGACAGAGTCTCAGCCCCCTGCCAACTGGTGAATATATTGCTTATCCTCATCTTTATGTTTTACTGATAGTCTTCATAATAACTTACCTAGAAGACAAATGACAACTGATTAAGGAAGAATCAATCTTGGTAGATTTCTGCCAAATACCCCTACCATTTTAATGTGAACTATCAGCAGTTTTTGTCATGATGGAAGAAGGAAAGGATGATACTAAGAACTACTGCCTTCTCTCAAAAGCAGCATGCTATCTATTTGCATTGTTTTTAGAGAGGATTTAATGAAGTCAACATATAGATTATGCATAGCATATTGCCTTTGCACATGCTGTTCCCTGTGTGTGGAATGCCTTTCTCTTCCTTCTCTGCCTACCTTCCCAGAGCCAGCCCAAATAATACATTCAATATGAGCCCTTCCCAGACTCCCATGGCCCCCCTCTTTCCTCAGGTTCTGACAACACTTTTTTCCTACCTCTGGGATAGCAGTTAACATGTTGCAGAACAGTCTGGATCATTATTTGTGTGTCTTGACTCAACTGGAAGCTTCTTGAACACAGGGACCATGGTGTGCTTATTCATCTTTGCAGCCCCTGCACATAGAACAGTGCCTAGGACAGAGTAGGTGCTGGGTTACTGATTGTTAAATAACTTCCCTGCTATAGTGTGAGATTTTTCTTGCTGGGGTCCAGACCCATATTCATGTATTGTTTTAATTTATTTTTATAAAGTAATAAGTATTCTCCTATTTATTTATTTCCTCTATACATCTGGTTATATCACATTCCTAATTTGTATATATATATATACTCTCCTGTCTTCCTTTTTTTTTTTCTAGAGAGAAATATATTAAAACTAGAGGCCCAGTGCATGAATTTCATGCACCAGTGTGTGTGTGTGTGTGTGTGTGTGTGTGTGTGTGTGTGTGTTTGTTCCTCAGCCCAGCCTGCGCCCTCTCTCAATCTGGTTGGGTCCCTAGGCCTGGCTGGAAACAGGGCATATGGGGGCTTTCCTTCCCCCAACTGCCTGCAGCTGCCTGCAGCTGGCCCTGCCCCTGCCCCTGCCCCTGCCCCTGCCCCTATCACTGCTTGCCATCTGTGTGGTGCTGCCCTCCCCTCCCCTGCCACGGTTGCTCCCTCTGCGGGTGACAGGTGTGGGGTGTGATCACTTGGCTGGCCTGGGCCTCCCTCTGCAGGGTGATCACTGGCTGGCCCTGCACACCTGCCACAGCATTGCTGGCCAGCAGCCTGGGCCTCCCTCTTTGGGGAAATCAATCGTGGAGTGCCGGAAGCCGGTCCATCCTTGCTGCTCGACACAGTCGCTGCAGGAAAGAAACATCTGCACAGCATATGTTTCAAGGGACCTGGCGTATATAGCATACTGTTCTTAATATGTTTGCTCCCCTTACCGCTGTGTGTTTTAACCAAGGTCACCTCTCCAAGAAAGGTTGTTTCCCCAGGTAGGGATTTTTCCATGAAGTCAGGGAGGGGATGAAACTCCTTAACTAAGTGCCAGGCGGGTAGTTAATCACTTTAACTACGAACAATCATGCTTAAGCTA